>NC_039363.1:109191388-109504560 GCF_003573695.1 Papaver somniferum
CCCCGCCCCCCCTTCATATCTAAGAGTTTTCTTATTCTGTTATGAGAACAATGACATAGTAGAACTTAAGATATTCTTATCTTCCTTATCAAGCAATTCAAGATAAAGGGAGACAACAATGTCATCAGGAATAATACCATTTCCTTTAGTGATGAAAAAGATCTCAGAATTTTCATCACAATATCCTTTTCAGGGATAGTCCTACCTAACGCATGAACGACATACACTATTTTGGATAACTCATGATTAAACTTCTCAAACGAATCTTCGTTAGCTATATGAAGGTTTTCCCAGTCAGCTATATGGCGTGGATAATAACATTTCATTGACCATAATTATGCTTTGCGACACTGATTTTATTAGCATTATATATATATTCAGCTATATCCTTAAGAGTAGTTACATTTTATACATAATTAGTTATCTTCCACTATAAGTAATTTGTTTCATTGATGGATGGTGGTACGTTAATAGAGACTGAAATCTTGTCTATAGATTCAGATCTCCACAAACACATACTTTTTAGGTCTAACGGTGGTTGCGCACTCTGATACCAATTAAAAGGAGAGTGTACCAAGTATACCACCAAATTTTTCGTTCGACAATCTGTATGGACAAAACCTAATATATCACAAGTATGTCAAAAGTTAAGACCTCAAACTTCATACTGGAATATAGATATGACCGATTCAACCCTCCAAGAAATTCAGCTACAGTCATATTCCTTACGTCTCTTGAACCTCGTAAGATTCTACATACTTGATTCCCTAAAATAACATCCTTTACATCCTAAGAGTTTCTTAAACCTCAGTGAAGACTTCTGATACCTATCTTCCTCTAACAGACAAGCCTATTTTATTTCCCTTTTGATGTGTTTCAGTCTAGGTTTCAAAAAGTTTCTATAGTAGACAACGTCTAACAAACCTCACGCATTCAAAAAAATTACAATCTTATCAAAGAGAAGCCTAGAGAACTAACCACCTCTCAAGAATAATCTAAATTAATCAAATAAGAGTTTAAATATCTATTTTGAGGAATCACAAAGTCTAAGATAAAGAGAACTTTGTGAGTGCTCTCTATCTTGTTCTTGATCTAAAGTTCGTGAACTTCAATAACCAGTAGAATAAGATTCGGATATAAGAACACAATATAATCGGGCTTCACGAATCCCTAAGTGAAGTCTTCAAAGTCTTAACCTAAAATTAGTTCAATAAGAAAACTTAAGTTATAGAGGGTGACTCTATCTTTGCAACTAAGACACAAGAGTGTTATGTATTGAGAAATATTGTCGCAAGAGTCTCTCTGTTTATAGATTTCCAAAACCCTCGCTAGCTTTCAATTCAAGATAAGGTTGCTTCGAGTTCATACAAACACTTTGTCAGTTTAGATAAAGTTCCTAGTTAGGAATTCATGTAAACATTCATATGTATACCTTGAAATTATGCAGAAGAATATGCACTATGACCCACAGTTATGGAACTGTGCACAAAGTAGTTAATATCATGTATCAATATCATATAGGTCGGGTCTGATACACCTATACAAAAGATTATATCGGTTTTTCGGTGATACATCATTAAGACTAGAATTTTAAATATTTATAAATGTTTCAATCTAAAATTGTTGGTGCCATGTGATGTATTAATTCTCAAGATCAAAAGCTTCACTGTACAAATTCAATCTCATTCAATTATTTATTCCCAGTAGTTTCCCCTTAATTTTCATCATCATCTCATCTAATTTCAACCCATGTTGGAATCAGCTTGTTGATTCAAATTATTTCTTGCACTCAAATTCTACCTTATCGGTTGATACATACCCACATGATTTACGGTTAGCAAGGTTCTCATGCATAGGAAGTATAGTAAGGCAAAGGACATTGAAGAGTACATAACACGTAATATTCTCATAAGAATAAGAAACTTTTTAAACAAAATAGTTGGAATTTTTTTTACAGAATCGCTTTAAGTTTTCAAGGGTACATAGGAAGAAGATAATTAGGAGGAAGGGGCCGGCTTATGAATTTTCAGGTCTAAATAATTTATTCTACCAAATTACCCTTACTGATATTACTAGTGTATCACTGAACCTGATATATCGATTTGTACCAGCCGATATGAGTTTTATTTTATCGCTCAATCCATGTATTGTTGATATTTTAGATATCGTAAATGTTTTTCCCGATACACGATAAAAACCCGTAATATCGGCCAGTACAAATGATATTGACTACTTTGATTGTGCACACTCATAGTCCATAGCGGCTCAGTAAGCCTTTGAACTTAAAAGTGGTAAGGTAGTCAGTAACACTCTAGACTAAACAATAATCCACAAGCTCAAAGTGATTTTATGAGTAAAATTTTCTTAGAAGTGTTTATGAGAGTTTTAGCAAAAGCGAACTAAGTCGCAAGAACAATTTGTGAGCTTCTGTTTTTCTGGAACTGGACATGTACGCAAACTGGGTTTGCAAACCTCTTGGAAGTTCACGAAGTCCGAATCAAAGGGTATGTAAAACGGGTTTGAGAACCTCTGGAAGTTTCTGAAGTCAGGTCGTAGGGGTATGCAAACCTCCCCCATTCTCGAACTCATATGTAAAGGGTATACAAACCTGGTTTGCAAACCTCTACAATTCTTGGAATTCATACTGACTTAGGTAATGCACCCAGAGTATGCGTACTTTGCTAAGAGTATTTATGTTTCTCTCATAACCAAATTTGAAACATTCCCAACAACCATAGACAATATTGATAAACACATTTATGTGTCTATTTTGATCTCAATTTTCTATATTGTTATTAGTACCCATTTTTGTATTTATTTTGGTATTTTATGTCTTTGTAGGTATTTTTGGAGAAATAAGCTTTTGAGGAGAAATTGGCTGAAAAAAGTGTTATTTGCACCCGCCAGAGGAATTAATATTTCCAGCCTAGAAATGGATAAGGGGCACCCTAATTGTTATCGGCACCCCAACAACTCGGATAAACCTTTCTTTAACCTTTTGAATCTGAAATTTGGCGGGAAGTTGGTTTTTGAAGAAACAAAATTAGGGTTTGCGTCTTGGATGAGTTAGAGTGAGACTCAATGGCTGAAATTTGTTGGGGTTATTAGTTTAAGCTAAACAGGGTTGGTAGTAGCCTTTGTTTTGATCGGAATTGGCTAGATAATCGGCAGAAGATGAATCATAGCTCACGGATAATGGCGGGAAACATGGATTTTAAACTTGAATAATTTTCGATCGAAATTTGGACATGTTACGAGGAGACTAAATCGCTGAAACTGATTGGACTATATCCTCTGGGCTAAACAGACCGGATACGGTTTCCAGATTCGATTAGAATTGGATGGAACGTGGATTTGGATAAACAAGGGAGTTTTTTTTACGGGAAGTTTTGTGAGAATCTTGTACGCGATTTAGAGAGATTCAACCAATGGATTCGTTTGGATTGGGATTTATGGAGTTAAACAGAGCTGGTAAGGTCCTTGGAATCATATAAACATGGGAGAAGAGTTTTATCGGGTATGGTTTTATAAACTTGGGAAGATTGTTTGTGGTTGGAGGACTTAAACACGACTTGGAAGGTGATGGCAACATGTTGGAGCAATTCTGTCTACAACAGATGCGTGGAGAAGAAATAGAAGGAAAGAATTTCCCATACGGAGAAAGAAAATATTTCCGAGATGATCATCATTACTGTGAGAAGATACGGCATTAAAATGGAGATATTTATCACCTGTTGGGTATACAAATGCCTCTGGGATGTCAGAAGAAAAGATGGAGATTCTGGGGAAGAAATATAGGCTTAGAATCGAGAAAAGAGAAGTTACAAAAATTCCTCCTGCTGCTGCTCAACCAAGAACACGAAGAACAAACACATTCAACAGACAATCGCAGAAAGTGTCGTTAATCAACCACGAAACAGTTTTATCGTATACAGTTTGGCTGCAGTAGCTCTTTTACAACTGAACTATTGTAACAACTTGGTGGTTAAACATCTCTAGTGACTGGAGATCATTGTAAGCTATTTTAATTACTTTTTGAATACAATGAAAAATCAATATTTCTCCATTGTCCGATTCATGAGTGTAGATGGTGGATTTTCAATAAAGGGCAAAAATCGTAAAATCATGAGGCATGTTTTTGACACGGCTTCCAGGCATGCAACGATTCATATTTTACGAAGCCATGATGAATATGTTTTTGAAAAGCCTCTACCAGCTGAGCGTTCGATCCCTGGCATTTTGTCGTGACCTCTATGCAGAATAAAGTATTTGGTCGGTTCTCAGTAGATTGAGAGCTTAACGCCTTCATGACGTCGGTGATACTCACTGTTCCCTGACTGCAGGAGAGAGACCCACCTCCATATAGAAGAATAGTTGGGCGGCGGACGCCTTCAGGACGTCGGTGACACTCACCGTTCCCTGATTATGTGGAGAGACTGTGCATAGATTCCGGCGGTTCTCCGTAGATTGAGAACACTAACGCCTTCAGATCGTAAACAACATCGTGACTCCCTGACTATGCACCATTCAGAATAGATGTGACACTTTAACTGGCTAATATCTTTTCTGCAATAGATTAATCTTGCCGTGACATTCACTACTGAATTCCCAGAATAATCTATTATTGCTCCTATTCCATGGTCGAATCCACGGCCTAATCCCATAGAATGGCAATAACAATTGCTCTTATTCCATGGTCGAATCCACGACCTGATCCATGGAATGGCAATAAAAATTACTCCTATTCCGTGGTCGAATCCACGGCTTGATCTCATAGAATGGTAATAAAACAACCGTGCTATCTCATTACTCCGATTTCATGATCGAATCCACTGATCTCATGAAATGGTAATAGATAATCTTAATTACTCTGATTATATGGTCGAATCCACGATCCCATAGGATGGTAATGCTTGTTTTATTATTCTGAATTCGTAGTCGAATCCACAACTGATCCTGCGAATTAATAATGAACAATTATTCATTTTTATTACTCAGTTTCATGAATTATTCTCCACTGAATTCATAGATTAATAATAGATACTCAACAACCGGGCATCTGGACCATCACTGAGTAAGCCCCACAAAAATGGTGCGAGTGTACTCGACAATGATGCACGACTGAGCACCCGGATTCACGAACGAGTGTCCCAAAATATGAAATAATGAGGAATCCTTCGCAAAACAGGAGAAAACAATAAATATTAATAAAATAATAAGAGATGCCCAGGGCCGGGCCCACCAGCCGGTCGGCCGACCATGCCCTAGCCATGGTCGATTCATGCCTCTCCCATTCTTTTCCTTATTTTTTGTTATTTCGTGAACTCACGAAAACTCCTTGGTTTTAGCAACTTTCCTTGTTTTTGCAAAACTCGTGAATTCTCCATAACTTGGTGGTTTCACGAAATAATATTATAAAACAAGGAGAGGTGTGCGGGACTACCTAACCGGCCGTCCATGCCTAAGTCGTGGCCGGTTCCACACCTCACAATCCTTAGATTTTTATAATTATTATTCTCTAATCTCACGAAACTCCTCCGTTTCAACAAAAACTCGTGGATTCTTCATAACTTCAAGGATTCATGAAATATATTAAAATAGGGAAAGGTGTGCGGGATCGGGAAACCTAGCCGGCCGGCCATGCCCTTGGCATGGCCAGTCCCACACCTTGCAATCCCTAATCTTTCATAATTATTATTTTCCTTAATTCATGAAACTCCCGGGGTTTGAGAAAAATTCATGATATCTCCATATTTTCTCGAATATTGCTCAAATCACGAAAAACCAAAAGCCAACATAGTCATATGACTGGCTAGCCTCTCACGGAAATTTTAAGTATTAAAAAACTTTTATATTCTCAAAATATTGATGAATTGAGCACACATGCTCATTCCAACAAAAATCGAGAATTCTCAGTCAAGATGAAACTCTTTTGAAAATTCACTATGTTGCTCGAACGCGCATCAGAAAATACTGAAACTCTCAGTATGGAAACACGGACACAAAGGTAACATGTGCATGCCTTCATGACCGACCAGAGTCATTCCTAGGTCTTCACAAAGCCTATCTCACATGTTTTCATAATTCTGACCTAATTTGCTCAATTGCTCATACTGGGCCCAAACTCTCTCCAACCAACTGAGGGATTCTCCAAATGACCAACAACTGGTCCCGTGACCACCAAGAGCCGGTCCCATGCTCTCTTGGTCGGTCCTTATCTCTCATACCTTGGTTTTATCACCTAATGATGAATCCAACAATATTTCAATAAATGATGAAACCTGCATTTAATCATCGTTCTTTCACGAACTCTCAAACTGAGAACCCTGGTGCGGGCTCACTCGAGCACTTGGCACCCATGGACGCTCATCATCCCATGTGGTCGGTCCCTCCCCACTCATGACCAATTTTCAGCAATTCACCAATTGATGAAGGATTGATAAAAATTAGGGTTTCGAACAAACGCTCCATGAATCACCATTCTGAGCAAGTTCAAACACAAAATAATGTTGATTCAGAAATCAACATCCAAATTAATAATATTCGGTAATTCACCAATATTTTTGATTAATATTTTATTGGGTCACGGTACTAGTAAATAATTCGTTGAATTGAGCAATACTTGCTCAGTTGCTCGAATATTGATCCAACTATCAATGTTCAGTAATTCATCAATAGTTTGTTGAATTGAGCAACACTTTCTCAGTTGCACGCCAAAATTATCAAATTCGTCGAATTGAGCAATACTTGCTCAATTTCTCGACAAACTCTCAATATTCAGCAATTCGTCGAGTTGAGCAATACTTGCTCAGTCGTTCTAGTCAGTAATTCATTCACATCTCAGAGAACTACATGTTCAATCCATGAATCACTGAGCATTCACCACTTATGCTCGATTCAACAAAACTAGACTCACAGTCTAAATCAGTCAACAACTGACTAACTAATACACGTATGCCATGCAGACTCCACGATTCTTGAAATATCAATCACGTCACAAATGGGGGGATATCACTTAGGGTTTTGGTCTGGCGGTCTACAACACGTGGATTCATCCACAACGAGAAATGTGCGTAAATCGTGTAAACGGTTGAAGTTTTTTAGCAAAGTAGTGGGTGCACGATCAGTCAAGTCTCCGCACGACATGGAACTGACTTTACCACGATCTCCCACTTTCCCACTTTTCACTCAAGAAACCATCACACTTACAGGGATCAGTGGTCCATCATTCTTTTAATATAAATAAGTCTAAATCGAGGACATCAGGATATCATCAATCATCGATTATCATCATTATCCGTCAACAAATCGATATAAACTTATTCACAGAACTCAACTTCAGCAGTTCAGCAATATCGCAGAAACCTTCAACACACCCACAATCCTTGATCATCACTGATCCCACACAACTCTCAGCTTCCCTCCTATAGATCAACACATCTCCCTCTTTGCGACCGAATTGACTCTGGAACGGCCATTGTCTTGGTTTAGGCCGGAGTCATACATATTGATTTCCCGAATCTAAGAACCCCCTTTGCAGCAGTGCATCTGTGTGAGGTTCAGCAGTTCACTCGGTTGAGGAGTCTCGACAGCACGCTTGACTCTCCACTTTCCTAGGAAACCAGCAAACCGTTTTTCCCCATCTACAGATTCGCGACCACAGTGGGAGATTAATCTCTCGGTTTCATTCTCACATTTTCGCAAAATGGTTGATCTTAGGTCAGGTTCAGTTACAAATCCTAACGCGAACATCGCTAGCACTAGAAACAACGATGGTATTTCAGAAACCGTTCTTGCTTACATCAATAGTGGTGATAATACTCCTCCTACACCAACAACTAAAATCAACCTCTCTTCGGACGACGTCCTGAGGAAGTCAGGGAGAATCCACCTACCGTAGCTGATCTCATGAAGGTGCAAGGGACTCTCGTCAAAAATCAGATTGACATGGCCACCACTCAGAAAGAGATGTGAAATTATCCCAAAACTCCCACTGACAAGATGTCAGGGAAAGCTCAGGAGAAAGGAAAATCCAAAGAAACATCTCCGGCCGCTGGTCCTGAAGTCATTCTGATCCATGTAGTAGATGATGATGAAGTCCACAAGGCTGCACATAACCCGCCAATAAAGAAACCTGCAGGCTTCATCACTCGTGAGGACATGAAACGCTTCATGGAGGATCGAGGAAAAGACAAGACACCATCTGTCCACCGTCATCAACCTCCATATCCTGCTGCTACTCAAATAATTCCTCTCCCAAAGAGCTACACTTCCCCAAGGTTCACACTATACAACGGAACAGGGAACGCTCGAGAACACGTGATTCATGGAGGCACCAGGAGAGCATGAACACAGCGGAATGATCCCAATCTACAGAGCCTTGCTGGAGAATCTCCGATTCCAGACTTTCTCAGAACTCCATGGAGCAGCCAATCGATCAGCAATGCTTTACTAGAAAGAGAAAAGTCTGCAAGGTCGAGGAATCTCGAAGAATTCGAAGCCTAGTCAACAATCAGTACAATCTCCAGCCTTCCACAAATGTTGTTGCAGAAAGGAGCAAACATAAAGTCGAATTAAAGCGCAAGCACGCTTTTATATCTCCTCCGAAATCACCAAAAAAGGGGTAGTCAAATACAGGATGCACAAGCTCCAACTCAAAATGCAGATCCAGCAGAACCTGATTTCCATTTTTCCATCGAAGAGGTGATCGAACTACTGGATGTCTGGATCCAGGATGGTGCAATCAAGTCGCCATATGTCAGAAAAGAACCAACTGAAGAAGAAATGGAGAACCCTCGATACTGCCGTTTTCATAGGTTCCTCAATCATCCCACCAGCGACTGCAGGATCTTGAAGCGCATATTTAAGGAAAAAGTCGGATCTGGGGAACTTAACTTGGGGACTGAAAGAGTACACAGAGACCCTCTTCCAGTCAGAACTTTCACAATCTCCGAACAACCAGTCAAAGAAGCAGTTCAGTCAGGCATGTATGCGAATTGCTTTATCTGTCAAAGGCTCAAAAGGGAGACATGTTCACGGCTTTGAACCATATTCTAGAAGTGCCTCCAGAACCTCCCACCACAGACAAGGAGATGCATGACTGGGGACTTCTTACCACAGCCCATCTTAGAGGAAATGAATTCAGAAGAATGTTGATCGATGCTGAAACCGCCATCAACATCATTCCACTGAAATCCCTCAGAGTGACAGGCATCAGTCGACAAGAAGCTACTCATTCACCCATCTCAATCAGAGACCATGAAGGAATGCTCAGATATGCTTATGTCTACATCACTCTCAAGGTGAAAATACGTTCAACCTGAACATATAAAAAGTTTCACATAATCAGGAAAATCCAAGATACGACGTGATAGCATGGACCCATGCTGAAAACATGACTACAAACAAAGCGTGTTTTGTTGCACATCTCTCCAACAAAGAAAGTTCTGATCCATAAGATTTGGCGGACGTTCCATAATCAGAGCACTTGGTGGAAATTAGAACTCTGACGAGGTAGAAACAATAACCTGCAAAAGATACATAGAAATTCATCAAGAGTTTTCGCATTCAGGCAAGTCTCATTCCTTCCATGTCTATGTCTTTCATTCCCTCACATGTTATTCTAGCATGGGGACTCAATTCAGCTAGCATCTATGCTATTACAAGGCATTATGAGTGGGTAATCTCACTCCATCAATATTTTACCAAGTGGTTGAACCTGACACCGCTTGGAATCGAGCATCTCACCGTGATATTCACCACTGAGAGATGACGAAAGCATGAAAAAGAACACTTTGGGAATTTCTCCATAGACTTGCAGGAATGTCCACGAGTGCAACAAAATCAGAAATCTTTGATGTCTGCACAAGTATTGAATCCCTCGCAACGGAATGTTGAATCGACAGAAGATACACGGAGCTGAGACGATCAAGCATAAGACATTCGACGCTTCAGCGCTCAAGCACATAAGAAGCCTTCGAATTGTACTCCCAATCAAAGAGTACACCTTCAATAATAACGCCTCTAGCTTCAACACAATATCTCGACGTGACACACCGGTTCGACACCGACACGATCAAAGTATAGCTGAATTATAATCGATAAGCCTTCACTATCCCATGATAAGACTTCTGAAGTAGATGCAACATCGTTCATCAATGGATGCTACAAACTCCTTCAACTCTGCTAAGTGAATGAGGGATGCACTGGGGACTTAATTTTATTAGAAATATCAATTCAATATATTTCAAAAAATGTTATCCACATAACAATTCATTGCAACCTAATGTGATTCCATGAAATGTCTTCAAACGGAACCTCTCTACATCAAAAGCCCCTGCACGACTGGGGAACTTCCTCTCTTCACCAATCATATCCAGAATGAAGACTGCTGCTGCTATCTACCGCGCAACAACATCGATTCCATGACGAATCCACTTCACAGTAAAGTCATAACAGGAGGATTTGGGTTGAAATTCCTAATACACCTTCATCTTAGGAATGCTCAACTCACCAATTAGTTCGTGCATGCTCACTGGACGGAAAAGCAAAGACTATCATCTTCAGTCTCTGTATCAACTCCAATCATAGTATCGGCATCAGCATGTGGAGGAACTTTATTCATGGTCTCAGCATCAACAAGAATTTATGGAGAACTTCCAGTTGTAATCTCAACATCACTCTCGGGCGCAACATCCGGCTTCATCAACTATCCATTTATTCAATCCCTAATGATTCATATCAAGATGTGTAAACATGAAAACATGCTAACATGAACGTCTTCCCAAAGCTTGCCCGGCAGACGGGCACAAAACCAAAATCTTCTACAAGATGTTCTCATCGCCTCTACAATTGAGATACCACATGCTCCAGGCCATGGGTTTACAAAAACGTACCAATGGGTGAGGAATGGGACAATACTTCCTCAACGAAAGATGTTCGTCTATGTTTCTTATACAACATACCAAAAGGGCGCATCAATCGGGCATACGATATGAAAGATATGGCCTTTACCGTCAGGTCTACGACATCTAAAAAATTTGTACGGGATTACAAATTACAAATGTGCATGCTTAGTTGGCTGATCTCTGCAACTCCAAATTGAGTGATTCTTTGCTCATGTGATAACAGTCTTTTAGATTCAAAAGTTGGGGCCAAGCATCAAATTCCGACGTCGTATGAGGTTCCTACAGCTTCCAGAGCATACAACATGCAAGCAGCAATTCTTAGACGGGATTCATAACCTCCACAGTCGATCGATGTCCACCAGGTCCTTCCGCTAAATCCTTCATCAAGGTACCTCCAACTTCGACCACCTAGGTTTTTACATCAATTTTTCTACCTGGGTCCTCTATCTAGGTCTCACCAGAAGAAGGGAAAACGAAAGGGATAGACTTAACAAAATACTGGGGACTGACGTTCCACTGGTCAAGACGATCGATTTCACAATCCAAAACCAATCAAGAAATCAAAACCAAAATAAAACCTCGCATCTCTCAGAAATCCAAGGCTCAAGATATCATTGAAGGAAAACTAAAGAAAGTCAGCAAAATAAGATTTCTATTTTTCTGCATCCTCCAAGACTTGCAAAGCAGCTTTCTCCGCCTTCAGCTTCTTGGTCAGCTCAGCAACTTCATCTATATTCTTCAACACGGCATCACTGGTGGTGAAAGGAGTGTCACCTTCCACTGCTTTCCTGATAGCATCAATATTTTGAAGAAGTCACTTCAGATTGAAGCCAAGTTCTTCATCTTTCTTCAAGTTGTACTCCCAATCAAAGAGTACATCCGGGTGATAGTATTTATAGCTGTGATACAGATATCATTTATAACACGCAAGATGACTTCTACTTTCCTCGTCAAGAAATAGCTATGCTCCGGATCCTTGGTAAGGACGATGTGCCCATACATCTTCCATGGTTTCTTGTATATAGCATCATATCCAATGGGAACGCCAAATCCACCAAGAAACCTGTGATATGGGAGTATCTCACCAAATGGAGGTGTAAAAGCAGTCCCTGCGTTGGATACTCATGCACTATTATCCGGTTCCCAGTCGCTGGAACAACGTCAGCAATCATAGGAACAACTTCGGTTGGAGCAGCTTCTTCCATTCTCGATCCGGGTTCCACCATCTCACGCACAATTGGAGTTTCAGTCACCTCCACGGCATCAACAACAAGTGCTAGATGACCTTGAGGTACATGTACGGAGGTCTCATTATCAACGGCTCCATGGTTGCTCAAGTCATCATTGTTGGATACATTATTCCTAGCTTCAGCATTTGATACCTAATGTGAAGATTACATGGGATTAGAATGATTCAAGCGTGGAAACCCAACACAACCATAAAATCCATCATGTAAGTGAACTAACATCATCTAAGTTCTTTACTATGCATCTAAAACATGAGCAAATAGTGTAGAAGCCATGAAACACGTTTTTCAGACAAGCTCATCTGAAGAGATTCTACACTGCCCTATATTAAACGATGAACTGGGAGCAATTGGTAAGGAATTTAAGGTTGGGTCATATACCATTCTCTTCGTATGGATGTTGTCTACAACATATCAAAATTTTGTAGCAATCGGATGAACGAGCTAACAGATGTGGCCAAAACATCGGACAACATGCAACCTGGAAAAGTTCTGAAGGTCTCCTGGAAGTTCACTATTTCACCTTTTTCAGGCCCTAAAAATGCTCAAAATTCTAAAAGATTCTTTCATAAAGCTTGGAAATTTCTGGGCTTGAAGATACATATGCATACCGCGAAAATACGACTTCGGACGAGGATTCTACGACGTTTCTAGTAAAATCTGAAGTCTGAAATTTTCTGGTGACGTATTTCGGCGAAGTTATCCATAAATTTACATGGATTCTCATTCATCCATTCAAAAATCAACAATTTCATACTTCTATGAAGAAATTACAGGAGATATACTTACTAAGGGAGTCTCTAAATCATTTGAAGGCTCGGAAATATCGGGATCTCCATTGACAACGCCGTTATCTCCATTCGGTTCGGGATTTCGGGAATTCTCCATATTCCCATGTCCCAAAGAAGAGCACGCTTCATCAACATGCTGCTTATCTACAATGATTTCTTCCTGGATTCATCAACAACAATTATTATTATTTCATTCAAGGAAATGCGCACAAAAAAAATATTTACATCGACTTCTTCATCAGTGCTGGATTCCTGAATTTTGCCCGGGAACAAGTTGAAGACCGTCAATCAATGGAGCAAAAGTCTGAAAAGAAATAACAAACCCTGGTCTCGTGATCCTAATTACACGGTCAAATTCATGACACAAAGAGCGCTAACAACTCACCAAAGAAACGGCTGGGGACTGCACGTCATTTGCTAACCTCTTTTAGTCCTTACTTCTGGGTTCTCCGCTCCCGTAGACTTTATTCCATCTCCGTGGAGTCTACATTGATCTGGGATTTCACTATACGATCATCCTGCAGTAAAGCTAATAAAATAACCAGAAGTACAACTCGGTATGAAGAATCTCTCACCATCACTCAGAGGTCCCAGGAGTACCATTTCTTAAAGTTTCATCCGTAGAGATGTCATCCCTGGAAACGTCGTCTTTGAAAGTGTCATCATGGGAGTCAGTCATTCTTCCAAAGTGGCTGTGACAGATGCATAACATTCAACGCATCATTCATACAAAGCGCAGGATTCAACAAAACAATGAATCATGGAATAAAGATGCTCACATCAGCGTCTGCAAAAATGGTAATCCCCGACTCTTACCTATTTTATGATTTCACTAGACTTTAGTGATGACATGAAACTTCGAAAACTTGCTCACTCCTTCAAACCTTCGAAGACGAGCAAAACTTATCATTCTAGAGTCAACACTGATTTTTCACAAAACTATGAATAGTTCACATAACCTTTCATGTGAACATTCGCTGATTTTCTACATGTGTGCATACACTATAAAATCACCAAACTCATACATACATTTTTTCATCACATATACAATTGTTTGCTTTCAGCAATTACTCAAAAATCATAAATTGATTTTCATAAAACCGTGAACAACCCACGAAATTTTTACTGTGTGAACATCCACTGATTTTCCAAAATTAGACAAACGTCCATTCTATAATTGTGAAAACTCAGACATTATTTGACCATGTATGATTCTGTACTTTCAACAGTTGTTCAAAATCAAAACATTGATTTTACAGAAAATATTTTTAACGTGAAACTCACGTAAATTTGAAAATATATATTTTTCTCCCTTGTGCGAGCATCCGTCTTTGAAACAAGAGCATATTTTCAAAAATAAAAATTTTCATGAAAGCTCATAGACAAAATTTTATGTCATTACACTCAGGTCTATTTTGTTTGTTTCTTAAACTAACGAACGAACGTCTGTTCATAAAACAAGGATTTCTTTTTTTTGGCCGAGCCCATAAACGCTAAACTGACCAAAACTGGACTTTCAACAGAACAAATCAGCGATGCTTCATCTCCGTGCTCACGGAATCACACTCTATCATACCATCAGGGTCCTCACCCATACATTTGCTCGTACATGACACCATTGGAGCAAATCGAGGATTCTGACGATACCTTTGTAGACCGAGTTCAACCGCTGATCTCGTCGACTGAAAATCACCATTTAATGCTTACTGTGGAACATGACTGTTCCTCACTAAGCAGGGGACTTAATGTATATGGTGGATTTTCAACAAAGGGAAAAAATCGTAAAATCATGAGGCATGTTTTTGAAACGTCTTTCAAGCATGCAACGATTCATATTTTACGAAGCCATGATTAATATGTTTTCGAAAAGCCTCTACCAGCTGAGCGTTCGATCCCTGGCATTTCGTCGTGACCTCTATGCAGAATAAAGTATTTAGGCGGTTCTCTGTAGATTGAGAGTTTAATGCCTTCAGGACGTCGGTGATACTCACTGTTCCCTGACTGCAGGAGAGAGACCCACTTCCATATAGAATAATAGTTGAGCGGCGGACGCCCTCAGGACGTCGGTGACACTCATTTTTCCCTGATTATGTGGAGAGACTGTACATAGATTCAGGCGGTTCTCTGTAGATTGAGAACACTAACGCCCTCAGGTCGTAAACAACATCGTGACTCCCTGACTATGCACCATTCAGAATAGATGTGACGCTTTAACTTGCTAATATATTTTCTGCAATAGATTAATCCTGCTGTGACATTCACTACTGAATTCCCAGAAAAATCTATTATTGCTCCTATTCCATGGTCAAATCCACGGCCTGATCCCATGGAATGGCAATAACAATTGCTCCTATTCCATGGTCGAATCCACGGCCTGATCCCATGGAATGGAAATAACAATTGCTCCTATTCCATGGTCGAATCCGCGGCTTGATCTAATAGAATGGTAATAAAACAACGGTGCTATCTCATTACTCCGATTTCATGATCGAATCCACTGATCTCATGAAATGGTAATAGATAATCTTAATTACTCCGATTATGTGGTCGAATCCACGATCCCATATGATGGTAATGCTTGTTTTATTATTCTGAATTCGTAGTCGAATCCACAGCTGATCCTGCGAATTAATAATGAACAACTATTCATTTTGATTACTCAGTTTCATGGATTATTCTCCACTGAATTCATAGATTAGTAATAGATACTCAACAATTGGGCATCTGGACCATCACTGAGTAAGCCCCACAAAAATGGTACGAGTGTACTCGACAATGATGCACGACTGAGCACCCGGATGCACGAACGAGTGTTCAAAAATATGAAATAATGAGGAATCCTTCGCAAAACAGGAGAAAACAATAAATATTAATAAAATAACAAGAAACGCCCAGGGCCGGGCCCACCAGCCGGCCGGCAGGCTGTGCCCTAGCCATGGTCGATCCGTGCCTCTCCCATTATTTTTCTTATTTTTTGTTATTTCGTGAACTCACGAAAACTCCTTGGTTTTAGCAACTTTCCTTGTTTTTGCAAAACTCGTGAATTCTCCATAACTTGGTGGATTCACGAAATAATATTATAAAACAAGGAGAGGTGTGCGGGACCGGGCAACCTAACCGGCCGGCCATGCCTAAGCCGTGGCCGGTCCAGCACCTCACAATCCTTAGCTTTTTATAATTATTATTCCCTAATCTCACGAAACTCCTCCGTTTTAACAAAAACTCGTGGATTCTCCATAACTTCAAAGATTCTCCATAACTTCAAGGATTCATGAAAAATAATAAAATAGGGAAAGGTGTGCGGGACCGGGCAACCTAGCCGGCCGGCCATGGCCGGTCCCACACCTTGCAATCCCTAATCTTTCATAATTATTATTTTCCTTAATTCATGAAACTCATGGGGTTTGAGCAAAATTCATGATTTCTCCATATTTTCTCGAATATTGCTCAAATCACGAAAAACCAAAAGCCAACATAGTCACACGACTGGATAGCCTCTCACGGAAATTTTAAATATTAAAACAATTTTATATTCTCAAAATATTGATGAATTGAGCATACGTGCTCATTCCAACAAAAATCGAGAATTCTCAGTCAAGATGAAACTCTTTTGAAAATTAAATATGTTGCTCGAACGCGCATTAGAAAATACTGAAACTCTCAGTATGGAAACATGGACACCACGGAAACATGTGCATGCCTTCATGACCGACCAGAGACATTCCTAGGTCTTTCACAAAGCCGGTCTCACAGGTTCTCATAATTCTGACCTAATTTGCTCAATTGCTCATACTGGGCCCGAACTCTCTCCAACCAACTGGGGGATTCTCCAAACGACCAACAACTGGTCCCGTGAACACCAAGAGCCGGTCCCATGCTCTCTTGGTCGGTCCTCATTGATGTGATTTGTAGATAGTGGTAAAAAGAGTGTCGTTTCTCAGACTTGTGAAGGATTTTTTTTTAAACTAAAATTCAAAACTAAAATAGAAAACACAATAAAGATTATAAAAAACTCAAACAAAGATGATATAAATATTAAAAGAAACACTTTGGCTAAGATTCCACTATTTTCCAAGTTCAAAGTGATTAAACCAATACTTATATTTATGCAATTTTCTCGTTTAATTTGATTCTAAAATATTGCAACAAGTAGATTTTCAAAAGTAGTAATTGTAAATACCAAGTATGAAGCATCAAAAGTCTTAAAACTAAGCATAATCCATCCAAATGGATCACAATCACTCAAATAAAAATCATATTCAATAATAGTTCAAGGCAAATAATCATATAATTATTGCAAATAAAAAGATAAAATAGAATATACCACTTTTGTTGGAAAAATAGCTTCCTCTATCGCCTCAGCAATGGGGTTTAACTCCTCCTATTAATCATGATCTCAAAATATTTGTTATGGCTCAAAAGATGATTAAAAAGATGAAAAGTGATAATACAGACGATTCGCAACAGTTTGTTGGTGTTGCAGAATCACTGTTACAGGGCGAAATAGTAGCTAAATACCTAATGCAACCGCTGTGATGAACGACACATAGGTTCTGCTGTGAAACAACGATAGTTTTCTGCGACAGTTGCTTGTGCGTCAATGTTCTTCGTGTTCTTCCTCTTCAGCAGCAACAACAGAATAAGGTATTTTCCTGCAACTCGATCTCTGGAGCTCTGTGGTGTTCTAAACTTCTCCGAAAGGATTCGTACCCCTTATATGACTTATCCCCTATCCTTTTATAGGCCACAACTCGATTAAATCTCCCTCAAAATCTTGGTTTATCTCCACAACAAGTTTCGGAGTTTTTTTCTGCCAAACTCTCTTCACGCGTATTTGACCTCTCCCAATACTTCCAAACTCTTTATTAGATAACTACGAATGTTGGGGAAGCTTTTCTAGCCTTTAATCTCCCTGAATTGTCGAAAAAATATTCCAACAGCAACCCGTGACCACAACACCTCTGTTTCCTTCTCCCGGTCGATCTAACCCAATTCATTCGATCCAATCACATATACATACCCTGTTATGCTCTAGGAAGTCCAGCCCAACAAAAATCAGCCATTGAATCTCGTTATTTCACGTCCAACTGATGCTCCCAAATTCACACAGGTAATAACAGAGTTTCCCGCCAAAATTGTTTTTTGAACGATGAAGAAAAAGGGGCGCCCCTATCCAGAGTACGGGTGCCTTTAGCAGCTGCCTTAAGGGGTGTCCTTATCCAAACCGGAGGTCCGAATAGCAAGTGTCCTCCGGGTGCTTTCCGACAACTTTTCGAACCAATTTTTTCCAAAAATGTTTATTGGCCAAAAATACCTACAAATAAATAAAACACCATAATAAGTACAAAAATGAACCCTAACAATATATAGAATCAAGACAAATCGGACACAAAAATGTGTCTATCAAATACCCCAAACCTATTATTTGCTAGTCCTTGAGCAAAAATAAAATAGTAATAAAATCCTAACTCACTGTCGCAGGCATTGTCGATTGCATTTAGCGTATGCAATAAGCCTTTAAACCCCTAGGTGTCCCTAGTGGCGGAGTGTTGTCTCCGGAGGGATTACCAGAGGTATACCCACAAAACCTTTATACTCCAGACCTTAGCTATCTACACAGAACCTTGGAAGGCACTAAAGAATCTCCTTGGTTGGCATACTTATTGACTACAGGAGGAAGTACCCTGATGCGAAATTCCAATTGTTGTACACGAGTTTGCACTCAAGCATACTAAAATTCATATATAAGTGACATAACTCTACTCAGATAGTCGCACTATGGACATCAATATCCGGAGTCAAAATTAATCACATGGATAGATCAAGAAGATGGATATAGAGAAAAACATAGATGGTTTTGATGTTTACTAGGTGAACGGTGTTTCTCATATCTGTCTGAAGGCCTCCGCCAAAATGAACCTATCCTAATGGCAAAATGAACCTATCCTAATGGACTGAGATACTAGTCTGACTAATATCAACACACTGGCATATACAAGGGAACCAGTGATTGATAATCCTAACTCTAGGTCAACACAACTGGCATATACAAGGGTTCCAGTGGTCGACTTTATTGAATTTATTCCAGTTGGTCTGATGGTCTGGTCTCATTTCTTTTTTTTTTTTTTTTTTTTTGTATCTCAATCACTCTAATTCACCCTAGCATGGTAACAACTTGAATCGTGAGCCCCACCTAATCACTTAGAGAAACATAGTTTAAAAAAAAAAAAATAAAAACAGAAGTGAAAAGGACTCAACGAGATATGGTGAAACTATCATGTTATTTCTAACACCTGAGCTCTGTGCTTTTATGAATAGACTCTTTAGATGTTCCATCTAATCAGATTGGTTCCTCAACTCCTACAACCAAAATGCTTCCATCCACTTAGATTGGTTAGTGCCATCCTTAATAGGATAAATTTCTAGGCTCTGGAGTTTATTTATTGCAACGAAAAGGTAACAAAAAGTTCTACCCCACCCCCAAACTTAAATCTAACATTGTCCTCAATGTTTCTAATTAAAGAACAGTACCAAAAATATAAGTAACATGAGGAAATAGTAAAGAGAGAAGTCGGAAAGATAGTACCTGGGTGAAGTGTAACCAAAAACCTACAAAAATATATACAACATACAAAATCGCCTCGATGGTCAATCAAGGTAAACAGGGTCCTCCAGAGGGACCTCCTCAACATTGTAGGAAAAGGCTCTAAAAGGGCTTCAATCGCTGACCGTTAACCTTCGAAGAACTACTACCATCTGGTGTCTCAATCTCAACAGCGCCATGAGGAAAAACAGTACGGACCACAAAAGGACCGGTCCATCGAGAGCGCAACTTCCCGGGGAATAGATGCAAACGAGTGTCATACAGAAGAACTTTTTGACCTGGAGAAAATGACTTTCGTAAAATATTCCTATCATGCACAAGTTTCATTTTGTTCTTATACTCCTTAGCACTATCGTATGCATCTCTACGAATCTCGTCCAACTCATTGAGCTGGAGCTTTCTTTGAGCTCCTGCCTTGTCAAGTGAAAAGTTTAAGTTCTTAATAGCCCAATAGGCTCGATGCTCTAACTCAACAGGCAGGTGACATGCCTTGCCAAACACTAAACGATAAGGTGACATTCCAATGGGTGTCTTAAACGCAATACGGTAAGCCCATAAGGCATCAGTAAGCCTCGACGACCAGTCTTTCCTATTTGGATTAACTGTTTTCTCTAGAATACGTTTAATTTCCCTATTGGAAACCTCTACCTGACCACTAGTATTGTTTCATTAAAAGAGCAAACGGTCTATTACAAAAGTGTGAACCTCCATCACTAATTATAGCTTGCGGCGTACCAAAACGTGTAAGTATATTCTCTTTCAAAAACTGGACTACGACACTGTGGTCATTCGTTTTACACGGAACCGCCTCAACCCACTTAGACACATAGACTACAGCGACAAGTATGTAAAGATAACCAAACGAAATAGGAAATGGACCCATAAAATCAATGCCCCACACATCAAAGACCTCAATAACTAAAATAGGGTTCAAAGGAATCATATTTCTACGGGAAATGGTTCCTAACTTCTGGCAACGCTCACAAGAAACACAATGACTATGGGAATCTTTAAACAACGAAGGCCAGTAAAATCCACACTGCAAAATCTTAGCAGCAGTCTTCTTAGCACTAAAATGACCCCCACATGCATGTTCATGACAAAAGGAGATAATACTAGACTGGTCACTCTCAGATACACATCTCCTAATAATCTGGTGGACAATACTTAAACAGATAAGGATCGTCCCAAAAGAAATGCTTAACCTCGGCTAAAAACCTAGAACGATCTTGCTTACCCCAATGTTGAGGCATTCGACCAGTAACAAGATAATTCACTATATTTGCATACCAAGGTGATTGGGAAACAGAGAACAATTGTTCATCAGGAAAACTATCCCTTATAGGAAGGGAATTATTAGGGGAACTAACAACTAGCCTAGACAAGTGGTCTGCTACTACATTCTCTGCACCCTTTTGTCTCTAATGTCTGGACAAAATTCTTGTAACAAAGGATCCATCTAATCAATCTAGGTTTGGTATCCTTCTTAGACAAAAGGTATTTCAAAGCAGCATGATCAGTATAGATTACGATCTTAGAACCTAAATAGGATCTAAACTTATCCAAGGCAAACACGATGGCTAAATTCCTTCTCGGTAGTTGTATAGTTCATTTGGGCATCATTCAGAGTTTTGCTAGCATAGTAAATCACATGGAGTAATTTGTTTTCTCGCTGACCTAACAACGCCTATAGCATAATCTGAAGCATCACACATAATTCAAAGGGTAGGTTCCAGTTAGGTGCCTGGACTATGGGAGCGAGTAGTAAGCTTCTCAAAAGCCTTTAACAAGCATCATCAAAGACAAACTTAACATCTTTGCAAGCAAATTGCAAAGAGGTCTAGAAATCAAGCTAAAATCCTTAATGAATCGACGGTAAAAACCTGCATGCCCTAGAATGACCTAATATCTTTTACGGTTTTTGGGACCTGTAAGTCTTAATAAGGTCAATTTGGCTTTGTCTACCTCTATACCCTTTGAAGACGATGTGCCCTAAGACAATTCCTGATTAACCATGAAATGGCATTTTTCCCAATTAAGCACTAAATTTTTTCCTTACACCTAGTCAACACTAATGTCAAATGATGCAAGCACTCATCAAAAGATGAACCAAACACTGAAAAATCATCCATAAAGACCTCTAAAAACCGTTCTACCATATCAGAAAATATGCTCATCATCAACGCTGAAAAGTCGCAGGGGCATTACAAGCCCGAAAGGCATGCGTCTATACGCAAAGGTACCAAAGGGACAGGTAAAAGTGGTTTTCTCTTGGTCTTCTGGGGCAATAACGATCTGATTATAACCGGAGTAGCCATCTAAAAGCTAGTGACTATGTCCAGCTAATCTCTAGCATTGGTCGATGAAGGGGAAAGTGATCCTTCCTTGTGACCTTGTTCAATTTCCTATATTCAATACACACACGCCATCCCGTGGTCACTCGGGTTGGGATTAATTCATTATTATCATTCTGGACTACAGTGATACCTGATTTCTTGGAGACAACCTGAACAGGGCTGACCCACTTACTGTCTGAAATTGGGTAAATAATACCCGCATCTAACAAATTAAGCACCTCTTTTCGAACTACCTCTTTCATGTTAGGGTTCATTCGACGTTGCATCTCCCTAGAAGGTTTGGAGTCTTCCTCTAAATGAATCTGATGCATACACACAGTAGGACTTATACCCTTAATGTCTGCTATAGTCCACCCTAAAGCTTCATTATTGTCTTGAAGTACATTTACTAGCCTACTTTCCTGATCACTATCCAAATCGGAAGCTACAATCACAGGTAAAGTCTCAGATGGGCCTAAAAACACATACTTTAGAGTATCGGGTAGTGGTTTAAGGTCCAACTTTGGGGGCTCTTCTAAAGAAGGAATTAGGGTAGTCTCAGAAACTGGTAACGGTTCGAACCTAGCTTTCCATCTATCAGTGTCTAACACAGGGGTAGAATCTAATAGAGTATTCACCTATTCAATAGTGCTATCGTCGTCAAAATCTAAACCAAAATAGACAACTTTCTAATGGGTCTTCTGAAAAATGTTTGGTAATGACTCCTGAACTAAGGCTTCTATCATGTTCACCTCTTCAACACATGTGTCATCTAGCTCATGAGGTAGCTTACTGACATTAAAAATGTTCATCTCCATAGTCATATTACCAAAATATAAACTCATCACACCATTTCGACAATTAATGATCGCATTAGACGTAGCTAAAAATGGGCGACCTAAAATCACATGTATCTGGTTCTCTGGGTGAGGGACAGGTTGGGTATCTAGGACCACGAAATCCACTGGATAGATAAACTTTTCGACCTCAATAAGGACATCCTCAATAACACCTCGAGGACTTTTAACAGACCTATCAGCTAACTGCAGTGTTATCTGAGTAGGTTTCATTTCACCAAGTCCTAGCTGTAAGTATACATGGTACAAAAGTAGGTTCACACTGGATCCTAAGTCAAGTAAAGCCTTTTCTGGCGTTTACCTATTGTACAAGCAATGGTAGGGGAACCTGGGTCTTTGTACTTTGGAGTTGCAGTGTTTTGAATAATTGAACTTACGTGACTAGCTAAAAAGGCTTTCTTATGGACGCTAAGTTTTCGCTTTCGCGAACACATATCCTTAAGGAACTTGGCATAAGAAGGAATTAGCCTAATTGCATCTAATAAAGGAAGGTTTATGGTAACTTGCTTAAAAACTTCCAATATGTCATTAAAGTTCGATTCCTTCTTTGTTGGTACTAATAGCTGAGGAAATGGGGCTCTAGGCACAGAATCAGACCTCTTAGGGACTGAGTTGGAATCATCAGAAATTTTATCAGTTTCCGTAGCTAATGGTCCTGAGGAGTGAACTACAGTATGTTCACTATCGGGCATGGTTACCTGATTGTCTACTATTCTACCACTCCTAAGGGTTCTAATAGCATTCAATTGATTCGATGGTTTTGTACCTACTTCATGAACTCCTCTAGGATTGGGATTAGTCTTACTAGGGAACCTACCATTATCTCTCTCACTTAAGGTCTTAGATATTTGGCCGACTTGAAGTTCTAACTTAGCAAGGCTCTGAGCATTAGTTTGAAAATTCTGCTTGGTTTCCTGTTGAAAACTAACATGGCTCTGTGCTAACATTTCCTGAGTTTTTGCTAACATCTTAATAGATTCCTCTAAGCTAGTCGTTTTATTTTCTGGGCCTGATGTATTCCTAGTGTAGCCAAAACCTGGGGGAGCATTAGAATTATTAGACTGACCCTGACTCTGGCCCTTAGACCATGAAAAGTTCGGATGGTTCCCCCAACCAGGATTATAGGTTTCTGAATATGGGTCAAACTTCTGACGATTATCAAACCTAGTGTTATTATATAGAGCATTGGCTTGCTCTTCATTATTCTGGCCTTCCCAAAGAGGCTCCAATCTACCACTAGTGTTACCCACTTCTAAATCTTCTAACCTTTTCGCTATAACAACAATTTTGGCATCTGATTCATAGCCTCCTTCTACCATATTAACGTTTCCTCTGCTAAGAAGAATTGTTTTCTGGGGTCCCCTACTACTTTCCCATTGTTGGGTTTTTTCGGCGACTTCATGCAAATACGTCATCGCGTCATCAACTGTTTGGTTCTCAAATCCACCAGTACACATAGATTCTACTGTGGTTGTGGTGGGATAATTTAAACCCTCATAAAGGATCTGAACTAACCTAACCTTCTCTAAACCATGATGAGGACATTGGGATAATAAATCATTGAACCTTTCCAAATACCTATACAAAGTTTCTCCCTCCTGTTGAGAAAACGTGCAGATTTGCGTCCTAATAGACGATGTTTTGTGCCTAGGGAAAAACTTGTTCAAAAAGGGGAAACCAAACTATATA
This sequence comes from Papaver somniferum, assembly GCF_003573695.1. Classification (NCBI taxonomy): domain Eukaryota; kingdom Viridiplantae; phylum Streptophyta; class Magnoliopsida; order Ranunculales; family Papaveraceae; genus Papaver; species Papaver somniferum. Next base: position 109,215,820 of record NC_039363.1, read on the forward strand.
GCCACGATTTAGCTTTATCTTTCAGGGAAAAGGGGAATAACCTAAGTTTCAAAGCATCATCATCTAAGTTTCTAATCCTGAGGGTACTACAAATTTCCTCAAAGTCCCTAACATGGAAATGGGGGTTTTCATTTTCTTTCCTAAAAAGATTGGGAGCATCTGTAAGGTCCCAGGTTTAAGTTCATAAGTTGCTTCCGTCTCAGCTAACCTGATACATGAGGGACAAGTAGTCCTAGTTGGATTCAACAAAGCTTTCAAAGTTGTCATATCTGGCGCTATCAGAGCAACATGGATTCTCTCCTCAGTCAAAGAACGTTCAAAAACAGACTCTTCAAAAGTCGGACTCTCTAGATTAAGGTAATCGAGACGCTTCGAACTCCTAGGTTTCTCTTTAACAAATCTACCTAGTGCGTCTCTTTTTACGTTCAGGCATACAATAAAATTTTCTAAATTGGAAGGGTAAGCAAACACAGATCAAGGCCGACTCAACCAAATCAAACCTATTGATTTCTAGCAAACAAAAAGCATGATGGCTCCACTTAGATTGTTTCTAGACCAGCTTTTAATCCTTCGAACGGGAATTCGTTACAATTTAAGCAAACCCCTCTGGAATCAATCCGAGTTAACGCAAGTTGAATAGAGGCGAGGGAAGCTCGGTGGAGCTTTGATACCCAAGGCCTCACCGGTATTACAAGGCGGCGTAGTCACGCATTCAACTTACAGAAACCGTCAAGAACTTCGAAGTATGCTTAAAAGAGTAACCAATATTTTTCGAATGACTTTCCTGTTAAGCTCGTTACCCTATCGGTCTCGTTATAGTCAAAATTTTAGACTTAGGTTCGCGTAGGTTACGTGTTCCTAAAGCGGGCAAGAAGAGAACGGTGATGAAATCCGAACCCTTATCTTGTATGGCCAGGCCTTGCCCTTTACTAGAAAAATAAATGTCCGTATTCAGTCCTCAACATATATGCATACGAAGGAGTCCAGTAACTCGCTGACAGGGGATTCACGAGTGTTTAGAATCTTACCTCCCATTCCAGACGGGGGATGAATCGGTTGTAGTCGACTCGGGCCACTGACTCTGATGTCTAGTGTACGAACCCAAGGTGCAGAGACAATATCGTAATTGTCCTCCTTCTCTGCAAACAGTTTATATTTAAAGTACACTTCCGTAGGGTAATAAAAAAAATGTCCCAAAGTCCAAAAGTCCAAAAAGAAAAGAAAAATTACAAAGATAATAAACCCTAATACAGTTTTCTTTTTCTAAAAGAAAATAAACAAACCCTAAACTAAAATTTTCTAAAATAAAATTGTCTTCTTTTCTGTTCTTTTTGCTTTAATCTTTAGCTCCAAGTCTTTATGAAATCACCAAACCCTTTGGCTCAATTTTCTTTATGATCCAGAACCTGTAGACACAAGATAAATACCAAAAAACATAAAAAATAACAAAAATAATAAAAAAAATAAAAATAAAATAAATCTAAAACCCTAAAAACAAGTCCGCGTCGGCGGCGCCAAAAATTGATGTGATTTGTAGATAGTGGTAAAAAGAGTGTCGTTTCTCAGACTTGTGAAGGATCTTTTTTAGACTTAAATTCAAAACTAAAATAGAAAAAACAATAAAAATTATAGCAAACTCAAACAAAGATGATATCAATATTAAAAGAAACACTGAGGCTAAGATTCCACTATTTTCCAAGTTCAAAGTGATTAAACCAATACTTATATTTATGCAATTTTCTCGCTTAATTTGATTCTAAAATATTGCAACAAGTAGATTTTCAAAAGTAGTAATTGTAAATACCAAATATGAAGCATCAAAAGTCTTAAAACTAAGCATACTCCATCAAAATAGATCACAATCACTCAAATAAAAATCATATTCAATAATAGTTCAAGGCAAATAATCATATAATTATTGCAAATAAAAAGATAAAATAGAATATACCACTTTTGTTGGAAAAATAGCTTCCTCTATCGCCTCAGCAATGGGGTTTAACTCCTCCTATTAATCATGATCTCAAAATATTTGTTATGGCTCAAAAGATGATTAAAAAGATGAAAAGTGATAATACAGACGATTCGCAACAGTTTGTTGGTGTTGCAGAATCACTGTTACAGGGCAAAATAGTAGCTAAATACCTAATGCAACCGCTGTGATGAACGACACATAGGTTCTGCTGTGAAACAACGATAGTTTTCTGCGACAGTTGCTTGTGCGTCAATGTTCTTCGTGTTCTTCCTCTTCAGCAGCAACAACAGAATAAGGTATTTTCCTGCAACTCGATCTCTGGAGCTCTGTGGTATTCTAAACTTCTCCGAAAGGATTCGTACCCCTTATATGACTTATCCCCTATCCTTTTATAGGCCACAGCTCGATTAAATCTCCCTCAAAATCTTGGTTTATCTCCACAACAAGTTTCGGAGTTTTTTTTCTGCCAAACTCTCTTCACGCGTATTTGACCTCTCCCAATACTTCCAAACTCTTTATTAGATAACTACGAATGTTGGGGAAGCTTTTCTAGCCTTTAATCTCCCTGAATTGTCGAAAAAATATTCCAACAGCAACCCGTGACCACAACACCTCTGTTTCCTTCTCCCGGTCGATCTAACCCAATTCATTCGATCCAATCACATATACCAACCCTGTTATGCTCTAGGAAGTCCAGCCCAACAAAAATCAGCCATTGAATCTCGTTATTTCACGTCCAACTGATGCTCCCAAATTCACACAGGTAATAACAGAGTTTCCCGCCAAAATTGTTTTTTGAACGATGAAGAAAAAGGGACGCCCCCTATCCACAGTAGGGGTGCCTTTAGCAGCTGCCTTAAGGAGTGTCTTGGGGATGCCCTTTATCCAAACCGGGGGTCCGAATAGCAAGTGTCCTCCGGGTGCTTTCCGACAACTTTTCGAGCCAATTTTTTCCAAAAATGTTTATTGGCCAAAAATACCTACAAATAAATAAAACACCATAATAAGTACAAAAATGAACCCTAACAATATATAGAATCGAAACAAATCGGATACAACAATGTGTCTATCACTCATCTCTCATACCTAGGTTTTATCACCTAATGCTGAATCCAGCAATATTTCAATAAATGATGAAACCTTCATTTAATCATCGTTCTTTCACCAACTCTCAAACTGAGAACCCTGGTACGGTCTCACTCGAGCACTGGGCACCCAGGGATTCTCATCATCCCATGTGGTCGGTCCCTCCCCAATCATGACCAATTTTCAGCAATTCACCAATTGATAAAGGATTGATAAAAATTAGGGTTTCGAACAAACGCTCCACGAATCACCATTCTGAGCAAGTTCAAACACAAAATAATGTTGATTCAGCAATCAACATCCAAATTAATAATATTCGGTAATTCACCAATATTTTTGATTAATATTTTATTGGGTCACGACACCAGTAAATAATTCGTCGAATTGAGCAATACTTGCTCAATTGCTCGAATATTGATCCAACCATCAATGTTCAGTAATTCATCAGTAGTTTGTTGAATCGAGCAACACTTGCTCAGTTGCACGCCAAAATTATCAAATTCGTCGAATTGAGCAATACTTGCTCAATTGCTCGACAAACTCTCAATATTCAGCAATTCTTCGAGTTGAGCGATACTTGCTCAGTCGCTCTAGTCAGTAATTCATTGACATCTCAGAGAACTACATGTTCAATCCATGAATCACTGAGAATTCACCACTTATGCTCGATTCAACAAAACTAGACTCACAGTCTAAATCAGTCAACAACTGACTAACTAATACATGTATGCCTTGCAGACTCCACGATTCGTGAAATATCAATCACGCCACAAATGGGGGGATATCACTTAGGGTTTTGGTCTGGCGGTCTACGGCACGTGGATTCATCCACAACGAGAAATGTGCGTAAGTCGTGTAAACGGTTAAAGGAGTTAGCGAAGTAGTGGGTGCACGATCAGTCAAGTCTCTGCATGACATGGAACTGACTTTACCACGATCTCCCACTTTCCCAATCTTTCACTCAAGAAACCGTCACACTTACAGGGATTAGTGGTACATCATTATTTTAGTATAAATAAGTCTAAATCGAGGACATCAGGATATCATCAATCGTCGATTATCCGTCAACAACTCGATATAAACTTATTCACAAAAGTCAACTTCAGCAGTTCATCAATATTACAGAAACCTTCAACACACCCACAATCCTTGATCATCACTGACCCACACAACTCTCAGCTTCCCTCCTACATATCAACCCATCTCCCTCTTTGAAACCGAATTGACTCTGGAACGGCCATTGTCTTGGTTTAGGCCGGAGTCATATAGATTGATTTTCCGAATCTAAGCACCCCCTTTGCAGCGCTGCTGTGTGAGGTTCAGCAGTTCGCTCGGTTGAGGAGTCTCGACAGCACGCTCGACTCTCCACTTTCCTAGAAACCAGCAAACCATTTTTCCTCATCTATAATGAGTATCTAAGTTCTTTTATAGGGTTGGGAGGCAGCTATTTTCTGATGAGTTTATTTAAATAATTATTTTCTTTATCATATTTACTCCTCTTTTGTGCTTATAATTCCTTAAAAACTCTCTCTTCTTTGCATGCCTCATTTAAATTGTTTTGAATAGTTTTAGACTATTGATTTTTTATAGGCGAAGGAGATTTAGGCCTAAGATTAATGACAAAGTCATAAAAATAGAGCTTGTAACGTTTTATCCTCCAAAGCATGAGATGGAGTTCAAAATTGCCTTGAGTAATTTGGAGTATTGTGCAGAAGTTATAGTTAGTGAATTTGCAACATCAAAATAGTGGAATCCCAACCCTAGTTCTCCATCTCTTTTACCAACAAAAAAATTTAATTAGTTTATTTTTATGTAGCATATTTTCTTTTATCTGTCTTGAACCAAACCTCTAAAAAGTCCGAGTATCGAACCTTCTACTTACCACTTGTAAAAGCTGCATCAAATATGCACAGTTTGCTTGGGCAATTTCCAAATGATCAACTTGAAACAAAAATAGTTTGTGAACAACAAATTGTTTTAATTCAGATTGTTAAGGATCTATGAACATCCATAGCTCGAATCATATTTCGAGAGTCTAACCAAGAGAAGCTTGAACTCTAAATTTCTTATTTGCAATATTAAATCTAGTAAAATCAGACAACAATATCTCATAAGATAAAATGGTAGATACGTTTAGTAAAGAGGATAAGTTGGTATTCACATACCTCTTTGATGATGAAGTTCTCGAAAATATCTTAGTTTGTTTTTCGTTCTTCAATTTACGAGGGATGTTTATTTATATATGATACTCAACTACCATAATCCAATCCTAGTCCGAGATATGAATTTAGTAGACTAAAAATAAAGATTTAATTTTGTGCATCTAATATTGACAACAAGCTTGAGACAACAAAATCTGTGAGTTCGACCGAGCCGTAATTCTGATGATTTTAACAATTAATTTTTGTCAAAATTACGATTGGGTTGGAATTAGTCGTAGCGGGAAAGCTCGGTACACGGTTTATGCTTCTAAAACATGAAAAACACAATCCCAAATGGTTCTAAGCCCTATAAAGGGAGGATATATGAGGGCCAAGCATTAAAGGCTATAAAAGAAAACATTTACAGCTCAAGATGTACCCTACTATTTGGTTCTCATATTAAGGGGAAACCATTTTATTTTTTTTTATATTAGTAGTTGAACTTTATTGATCGATGAATTCGACGTTCTAAGCTTAAATCTTTACTAGTTATACAAGTTTGTTTGGAATTTTAATCATATTATCGTTTGTTTGCATTATATCCACGGTTTATGATTGATTTCTGGATTGTTCAAGTGCACAATTGAATTACATATTGATCTTTCTAATGATATTAGAGACTGGAGTGATTAGTAATTTTCGAGCACCTCCGACACACGTGGAAAACGTGAGACTTTACAAAGGTATTCTTAGGATAAATCATCTGTGAAAACATCACAAACCCTGAATTGTTCGATTGAGTTATACCTACCGTGCATACTTCATGGTGACTCAGATGGATAGAGTCCGGTGAGTAAACATTCTTGTTATCTAGTGATCCAAGGGGTTTTCGGGATATTTAAGCGTACTTGTTATCATAAGATTGGTAATGAATGATCCTAAACAAAGTTAAATAAGTATAATAATTCAGTTAACGTTTAACACCGATGAAGGATTTCCTTAATCATCTCTTTCCTCTAGTATTTTAATTTTAATTCAATAATCAGCCAATTCCCCTTTGTCCTTCAGTTTATTTTAGATTTGCTAATCAGAATAATATCTCAATTACACATCTTTTTGTATGAAAATTTCTTACTACCGCTATATTACTAGTTAGTTAGTAGTAAAAATCTTAATTGACTTGTTGCACTTACGACACTCATCATACCTTTTTCTTTATTTTTCTTTTCTTGGATTCATATTTTAATTCTCTACAAGATGGTGAGACAAAATTTTATATTTAAACGAGTTATATTTGGCCATTGCTTCCTCTTCATTTTTAATACTCCACTTTCTTGTTCATTTTATATAGTAATAAACTCTTTACTTATTCTTTGGTTGAGTGCACTTCAAAACACCCGAAGAACTTAAAAGAAAACAAAATCAAAGCATGATGATATGAAAACTAACAAGATTCCAAGAAGTTAGAATATCAAAGTAGTGTAAATGATGCACCCATCACCAAACTAATACATGCGGTTTTGAAATGTACTGAATTGCTACCAGCCATTATTAAGGCGTGATAAAGTTGTGATAGGTTTTAATAGTGAGATAAATGACACATATTAGTTTTGATAAGATTTGTGGTGAATGTTAACCGTGAGATGGAGAAGGAACATATTTCCAAGCCTCAGTGAAATTCTGTTTCTTAAATGAATAAAATGAGAAGTGCCCATATTTGAAACAAACAAAACAAACCAAGTGACTAACAGTTCATAGTTAGGTACTTGGTAGTCTGGAATCTAAGTGACAATCAATAAATGAAGATTTTTTTTTCTTTTTGGTGTAATTACAAAAACAATTGAACAAAGAAAATAGTAAGAAATAAGAGATTAGTAATAATACGTACAGTTGAAGGGGTTCAAAGAATTTATCATGTTTTCATTCAGTCCAACTATATTTTGATTTAGTAAGGCTAGTTCTTACGGAGCTTCACAGTTCGAGGTGGTAAAAAAAAAATTGTGGCGAAAAACTCCTATTTCAGCTTGTGATTATGTCTTTGGTTTGAATACCTCATTGAACAAATTCCCGGACGCATAACGATCGATATCATGCGTTTAACAAAAACATGAAAAACGGATAAAGGTTATGTGTTTTGAAGGAAGAAAGCACACGAGGATTAACATCTGTCCATTATATAGTCCCATTTTGCTATTTATTGGAATTAGATTTTAAAAATCTTAATACACATAACTATTAGGCATATTCACATGCACATGACATATCAAGTGGTTTGCCACTTTTGCACCCACTATGATAACATAAGTCGCTATGTGGCACCACTTAGACATACATTACAAAATATCTAACGAGCGATAGAGAGTCCAATGCTCGTTAGTCTTAAAAATGCATGTTGGTCATCATAGCGCCAACACTAGTCTTTTTATCGTTCGCTATTATGAACATTGCTCAGTTATTTTTCATCCAATGGTCAGGAATTTCCACCCGTAAAAAAATACTCAACTTCAAATCCTTTCAACTTACACCAATTTTTTTAAATCTCTCTAAATTTCTCAAACTCACGCATCTTCGATACTTTTCATCAGTCTTCTAATTTTTCAAAATATGAACATGGCTGAGTTGCAATATCGAATAAGAAGGCGAAGTCCAAAATTTACTACTGGCGGAAAGTGAAGGTATTTGCAGGAATTATGTTTTTTTTACTGAGAGTCTTGTCATTATTGGTGCACTCCAAGCCCAACCATTTTGGAAAAACATATTTGGAAAATTTGAGGAAGAAACAACAAACCTCAACAATCGTGATGCACACGGGTTGAGTCGTCGCTTCACAATAATCAAATAAATTATTAAGTATGCTGCTTTAGTAATGAAAGCGGATCGAAACATGAGAAGTGGTGACTGGTGAGACTATGATGGACATTGAATAAAGATGCAAGAGAGAGTGGTGGCACATCAACGGAAAAGACTTCCCATATGGAAGGTTTTTTGAGATTTTAAGAGTGTCGCCAAATGTAATTCAATATTTATGTTTTAATTTGTCAATTGTCAACTTTATTATTTCCCAAGTATAAGTTTTAATATTTTTCTTACTTTATTAGTTAAAATTAAAATGCAAAACTGAAAATTAAAATGTAAGACTGAATTAAGAATGAAATGTAAGATTAATTTTCAACAATACAAGTCAAACTTTAGAATTCATTAATAAGAGCGCTTTTTGACATAAACTTCGAATTAATCATTAATAATCATTTTACAAAACATATAACTAGACAATAACAATTTAAAATATAGATTTTAAAAATAAAAATCTGGGAAAATATTCTTCATCTTGTTATCTTCTTCACTTCACATAACTTCCAATCAACGCGCTCATGATCAGAGTTTATTTTGTTTATATTCTTCTACGCATTCAGATTTGCTTTGCCTTGATATTTCTTGTCTTGAACTCTTTCTTGCATTTTCTTAACTGCAGGTTTGAGTTGGTTAATATCCAAAACTTGAAGACTTTTTTGCTTTTTACCAATTTCTTTATAGAGGGAGGATCCATGGACAATCTTAGATGGACGAGGTCAGACATGATTTGCGCCATTTTTTCGGCTAAACCCAAATGACAATGAATTTAAGTCTAGTATATTGACGATATGTTCCTCTTATAAGACTCTACATTCCTACAAAAAATGAGCACAATTCGCGGTAGCAAACCTCACCATCTACCGATCTTAATTTCAAGCCGTTGATTTTGAACGACTGATATTCAAAGGGATGAATGGTGGTTTTATACATCTCTAGTTGTGCTCATTTTTTGTAGAAATGTACAGTCTTATAAGAGGAACATATCATCAAAATATTAGACTTGAATTCATTGTCGTTTGGGTTTAGCGTAGAAAATGACGCAAATCATGTCTGACCTTGTCCATCTAAGAATGTCCATGGATCTCCCCTCTTCTTTATAACAATCACACATCTTCTTAGCAACACCTTCAAGTACTATTCCGGAAAAATCAAGCTGGATTGCCGAGTCAAGTTGAGTTTGAAATTCTGCCACTTGAGAATTTTGAAAAAAAATAATATTAGAGATTGAGAAAGATAGAAATAGAAAAAAAATTTGAGTAAAATTTTTGCTGGAAATTTTGAGTTTGAAAATTACATATTTATAGGAGACAAAGAACTAGCCGTCGGCGTTCGACTTTCCATCGAGCGGTATTAAGAAAATCGCCTGTGATAAAGACTATATTGCTGGCGCTAGTATCAATATTGTCTGCTAGAGATTCTATCACTCAGCTCTATTGTTTTCCCATAGTGGTGCGGCTGGTTTGCCATGCACATGGTATGAAAAATATATTCATTTGACACGGTGTGCGGGAATATGCCTTATGCGTTTAACACGAAATATGTGGAACCTACATAACTATTAGACCATTTTTTTTTGCCATCGTGAACGGGAAACATGAAAAGTTGTGAATCTACGTAAAAATTAACCTAATAGTATAAGGTTTTCTTGTTTTCCTTAATGGATCTTCGTAGGACGTTGTTGTTTTCGTAAAAATTGAACCACCACCCCTAAGTTCGATGGGTAAGCCAAACATTTCAAATTGAGGCATCTTTTTTTTTTTGTTTTTTGCAAAGGTCTTCAAAAAGATTAATAATTTTCCTCAATGATTGGTAGAAGCCACATTAGAGGAACAAACCCGTACATAATAAACTTGTTTACCGCAATAGCTCATGAGCAATAAAATTATATAATATAGGTTGGAAAGTAAATAAACAAGCAATTAAATAAGAAGTAAATAGCATCCGCTCTCGGATAACTATTCAACCTCCCAGTAGAAAATGGGTTTTATTATCCTGTGCATGCACAAGATAACACCCAATCATTGCATCGGAAAAGTGCAAAACCAATTAAAAAAATAAGAGAAAGAATGTTTTCTTGCATTGAAGATTGTAAAACTTCACTCCTAACAAATGCATGTATGATAAATCTATGTATTTGCATTTCCAATACAAGAAAAGACTATCTTTCTTATCCAATGCAAGAAAAGACTATCTCTCCTATTTTTTTAATTGATTTTGTACTTTCTCGATGTAATGACTGGGTGTTATTTTATGCATTCATGCCCAAAATAACAAAACCGGTAGAAAATTGGTTAATGAAATCTTTAACATCACTCTTAATAACAATGTGAATAAGATTTTGCTCCACAATTTTTTTGAGAACTGCCCGAGCTCCGGCTTCATTTTGAGCAGCACATTCAACTTCAAAATCTATTGAAGCACAAAAAGAAGCGTTAATTGAGGCGTCCTTGAAGTTTGATCATTTGCATAGAATTCATGCTTCGGAGACGAAATGCTTTTCCACGACCTCATGTCGAGAACTCGACCATTGGACATCTTGGAAAGTGAAAAATCACTTGATTCCGTGCGAGTACAGTCCACGAGGCGATGAGGGCTACGGGCAGGTAACCTTGGACCAAGAAAAGACATCACCTAAATACCAAATCACCCTTTGATTAGACTTGGGGCGCAAATATCCGATTGGTAGGATGAGGCCGCTTCGTGTGCCACTTTCTCCCGTGGGTACGATGAATATGAACTGGACTCTAGATCCACCCATGTGTATCGGCACCTTTAATTAATTAATTATTTAAAATAAAAACAGAGAGAGAAAAGGAAAAGAAAATAAAAAGATATAAAAACAAAATTAAATTTTCAGTTTTTAAGATCAGAAAAACACAGAGCGGAGCGATAAAGAGAGGAGAAAGGGAGAGAGACGCGAAAACTTGATGCGTCTGTAAATGGCTGCTCTCTCAATAGTTTTCGTTAATCATTAATAAAAACACTCGATAAAATTATTTTCTGAGAAACTCTGTTGTATAATACCTAAAAGCTGAACGATTTAGGGTTTTGAAATAATATTTATTAATTTAGGGTTAAAAAAAAGAAGAAGAAAGAACGAAAAATTAATCATCAGTAGACATTTTAGGGTTTAGAAATTTCAATAGGTTTAGGGGTTTTTATGGATCGTAAATCCTTTCAATTGATTGTTTAACTATCTGATTATTACTCATTCAAGCAAAGAAGGAAAAAGAGAAGGGGATTTTATCAATCAAGTGTAGTGTGTTAATATGCGAGGATCACATAAATCAAAAAGGGTTTCTTGGGCAACAGATGAAAATCTCCGGCAGGTAAAATAACTAATTTAATTGGCTTTTTTCTTTATCTTGTATAAATTTTCCCCCAAATCAATTAATTCAGTTTATAATTTTAGTTTTTGTTTTGGTTTATCATTCATCCAGTAATCAATCTATTTGACCTGAACCATTCTTCCTTTTTTTGTTTTTTTGAAGTTTTTATAACTAGTTTTGCTTAATTTCCCCATTGAGTGAATCAAAAAAAGAAGATCCTTTTAACGAAAGAGCAGATAGAATGAGGTTCAAAGTTAAGAATCAAAGAGATGGTCTGCAACAACTAAGATGCCGATGATAAAAATAAAATGTTGCAATTTAAAGCATCTCATATGTCAACCAGATTAAAATTGGTTCACATATTTCATTGAATTACACAATGATTAAAAGAAACAACTTTTCTTACTCTCTTCGGTGGGTTAACTGACCTTGGACAACATAAAGATGGTGAAATTAATCAAAGTAAATAATTTTTGTTACGCATATGAACTTAAAAAGCAGAAATTGAGAATGTAGCATTGTACTCCATCCAGATCTTATATCTAGCGATCTGGAAGTTACAATATGAAAGTTATTGCGGTGAACTGGGATGATCAACTTGCATACCCCTTATTCACAAATTACAAACATATGAAATTGTTTTTGTGAATGATTAGTTTCCTTGTACAGTTTGACGTCAATGCTGAGGATGAATGTTTAGCCTGTAGAATTTGATTGATTTACACTTGGGATGCAATCACTTTGAATTAGCTATGAGTTATTAGAATGTTGAGGTTTTGGCCAAAAGAGCATCGTTTGATGCTTGACTGCTTCATCTGCCTTGTTAGTATGATAGTATCACTGAAAACTTTGCTCACAGACTGCCGGAAAAGTGCTGAAATACGTAAGGATACCAATATAAATGAATCAGTAGTTTCTCAAAAGGAAAAGGAAAGCTGAAGTAGGCATAAATCTGGATGCTAGAATGCAACTTGTTCAAACTCATGCAACACTTAAACACTGAATAAATGCAGAAATTCAGTAGGTTATAAACGAACTAAATCATTGTTCATCCAACATTTACAGAGGATTTATTCTATGTAATTTCTGTACTTGTGACAGTTCTATGTCAGACCCTAAAATATCAAATGGAAGTGTGAACAATAAATTTGAATTCAAAGGTGAAAGAAATCAGAGGAAAAGTTTATTAAATTTCAACATTCAAAAGCATGGCCACTGAATTATATTTCAGAATACGCACTCACATTTTGCTGTGAATTTGTAAGATATATGATTTTGCTAAAAATAGCTTCTTGGATCCACCGTTGTATGGTCATGTAGAATTTGCGAATGTTTGGAGAGAACAGTTGTAGATCTTGTCTAGGAAGAAACCTTTTCATCAGCTCAGTATATTATGTTCTGTAGGTAGTTATTAGGTCATAGTGTTCTATATTGTTTTGGTTAACTTTCTGATGGAGTGCGAAAATTCACTAGTGTAATCATCTCATTGTGTTGTTTGCATAGGTGTCTGTAACTTTTGAAATGTCTATCTCATATTGTTTATGTCCTCTACCAGACATTTGGAGTGGGAACTTCATGAAAGAGCATGCAGAGGATCTTTTTCTCTGCTCTATGAGGGAATTTTTTGAATTGAAAAATTAGAAGGCGCTTAGTAAGAACACTGGTTCGGGCCTGAGGTTATTTGACTGTGGGACACATAATTGTAGATTAGTTGGGGTGACATTGGAATGGAATAAAAGAAGCAAAGCTTTGCTGATTAACTTGAAAGTTTTTGCAAAGCTTTGCTAGTTATTGAGTTTCTGCTGGTTTCTAATAGCTTACTTTCCTAGTTTTAATTGGTTTAGTAGAACTTACATTCCATATTCTGACTTCTACTATCCTATTAAAAGGAGCAAAATCCTACAGAAATACATTCAATTCTCCATGTCAAGTTAATATATCCAGTTAATCTCTGGGTTTACTGAACTTTTTCTGGGGGTTTCATTCTATTGTCTACACAAATCTCTGCTTGGTCTGGGACAATTAGTTTTTTTTTTTTTTTTTGCTACTTTAAACTCTTCCAAGCTTTTCTATATATTATGCTGGTATGTTTGACAGTATCAAAACACACACAGACACTCACTTTCTCTCTCGGTTTCTCTAATATATCAAACCCCTTTTATGAATCACTACTTAAATCTGTCAATTCTGGCTTTCATCACCTGTTATATATAGTAATCGACTTCTAAATCTCTGATGCCATTTTATTGAACAGGTGAGGCTATTTCTGTCAGAGGATTCTCCTTCGCAAGTGGGATTAGGAGTTCAGGATCATCTCCAAGCAAAGAAATCATGGTTATTGCATTCCGCTGGTGGAGGAACAGATGATCAGCTGCCACCCGGGTTTGAAGATTCTGCACATTCTGAGAGTCAGTTAAAGAAAGAATTATCTCAGATATCTTTGGTCAAATGGCAATGCCCTCCACGAGTAAGATCGTTTTCTGATGTTTGTTTTCTTGACTGACCCGTGACCAAAATTTTCTAAATCCTTAATGAAATCTTGTGAATGTCAATTTGTCGTACTTATGCTTGTTCCTGTGTTCCTATTTTCTCTGATGTAGTTTTTCTTGGATCCGCATTGGCAAGTAGTGGCTGGTCAAGAAAGTAAAGAGGGTGGGATTCAAAACCAGCGAGAGATGAGGGTGTTGGAAGCATATTATCCACGCCGAGATGATATACCTGATAGGTCTCTCTCTCTTCCATGAATTTATTTTTTCTCTTTATGTAGTCCTCTTATTGTTGCTTGTTTTCCAAAACTGACATCACCATCTTCTACATAGCCCATCTGTTCCCTTGGAATGTGACAATATTCCTTACGATGATCGTCAAACTCCTCTTATTCCCGTCACTCCCATTGAAGATGAAGATACTTCCGATCCATCATTCAGTTCAACAGCAGCAACGGTTAATAATCCCCAGATGTCACAGCTACCAGTACTGTCTCAGACACCTCCCCAACACATGTCCACTTCTGTTAATACAGCCACCGTTGGAAAACCACATCGCGTCGGGTTTGTCCCTGGTGTTCAGCCAGATGCAGTTGGTGCTGCTGCCTCTGCTGCCTTCTCCGCTATCATGAAGACAAACGAGCAGGCAAGCATGATCGACCCCGAGTTGCTCATACAAATACTTAACAACCCACAACTGATTGAAAAGCTGGTTAGTGATTATGGACCATCACCTGCCAATGGCAACTTACAGAACAACACAACAACCAGGGCAAGGTCACCCCCATTGAACTTGTCGGCCCCACAGTCTAGTTCACTTCCTTTTCATATTAATAGGTTAGCCCCTGAAGCGAGTTCGATGTCAACCATGCATACCAGTGGACACTATTATCCTGTGAATAATGCTATGTCGAGCATGCTTCATGCACGTCCTCTTCCACCTCCACATGGCAGTGGTAATGTTCAGTTCTCCACCACTCCACCAATAGTAAACGTCCCACCTCCTCCGCCGCCTCTGAGAGACATGTACTACTATAAGAGCCTGATTCAACAACACGGTGGGGAAAGATCAGAAAGCGAGAATCACTCGCCACCTCAGGCACATCAATTTATCGGTAATAACCAGCAGCAACAGCACTTTGGGGCAGCAGTAGCGAACCAAGAACATCATCTATCATCATTACATAATTCAAAACAAAGGGAGACCGGAAAACCCAAGATTAACAAGCCTTGCATGTATTTCAATAGTTCTAGGGGATGCAAAAATGGAGCAAACTGTGGGTTTCAGCACGACCCATCTTTTAAACCGCGGATGCCAGAGTCTCAACATGGTGCAAAGAGAATGAAACTAGATAGAGAGATAACAGGAAGGACATAACCTTCTTTCCCATATTATAGCTAAATATTTATATGATCTCTTGCCCAATCTTGTAATGGTATGCCGTTTTTCCAGGCTCCTTTTTCCCCTTTCTCTTTTCCCTCCACTTTATTATAGTAAAATAGAGATTCCTCATTTTGCTTTTCTATTTTGCAAGTTCTGTTGTTTTTCTTGATCTTCTTCCTGTAGAGGCCATGACTTCGGAATCTCATAATTTACTCTGAAAAGGGTTGTTAACAATGCCAAGAGAATTGCTTGGGTTGGAGCTTATGGTGAAAAGTAGTTGTATTCTTTTGTCAGACTTTTGTTCCCTTAGCTATCTTGTTGCTGCATTGCTTAGTTCCAATGATTATTGCCAGTTTCCTCCCTCATCTCTCACCAGACTCTTCATTGTGGAGTTGCAAGTTTGAAATCATCCTATCAAACCTCTGTAGGGAAAGCTAAATATGCAGTTAAAATGCTCAGCAAAAGAAAGTAACAGATTGTTTACAAGCATCTGGATTGCCGCGTGCAGCTCAATTGAAAACGACCTTAGAATCCATAGTGCCACTGGTGTGTATATGGGGAATTTTGACGCATTGTAGTTCTAGACTCGGAAAGTGTTGCACATCTGGTACCATAGAATGAACGCCGCTCTTTTATCTGTTTTTCTTTGATGAGGTTTAGCTGATTAGTTTTGTCTGATCTTGATAGAATTCTACCTCGAAAACTGTTAACTTATAACTACCAAACGACTCTGGAGATTGCTCTGTAGCTTTTGGTCTCGCAAATATAAGTACGGAGTTCTCAAAATTGAAAAAACGTGATAATACAAGTAAAGATCAATTAACTTGTGCACCAATTAGTTAGAAAAGTCTGTTGTGCACACTGATAACTACTTAAAAATCTGAACTTAACAGAAATCAAGGTAGCTCAAGTACTCTTCATTGATAACATAGTTTTCAGTCACGATTAGCACGAAAGATATGAACTTTAGCATCAAGATAACTGGACTTCATATCCTTCATTAGCTCTACCAGTATAACATCTCCTGCATTCAGATAATTATCTTTTAGAAGTGGTGCAACTCCAACTGTTAACCTTCGCTCATCCGGCTTTCGCTCCCTGGGGAACCCGAGAATCCAAAAATCTTCACTTCCATCTTTAACCTGAGCTCTAATTTTTTTTCCGGGGGTAAACATGTGCATATCATTGAATGAAGTTGGTATTTGCTGCACACATATCATAAGAAAAGCACTTCATTAATTGATGCACAAATGATCGTGCAGCATTAAACTAAAGCTGATTTAGTTCATTTTGTTCATGTGAGTTTATAGAGCAGCCCTTAAGGTTGGTCGGTCTGGACTCCGGAGATTTACTAATTCTTCACTCAGGCATTATTAACCATTTTGCACAAAATTATATGTTGAAGCAAGATCAAACTTACCAAGTATTTGCGTTTGATGTAAGCTGGTTGGAGAGCAAGTGTGAAAAAAGGATTTTCAGACTGGAACTCATCACCGATAAGAGTTGCTCTTTGTCGCATACCTCGCATTGAGCTATCCTCGGCTTTACTCTTCAAATGAGTATGTTTCTTCTTCTTCTTCTCAACAACTGCGACTTCTTTTTCCTCTGATGATGATGACAACAACGATGCAGATGATTCATCTTCATCTACATCCATATGCATTTTACCAACTCAAATAACAATCTAAGCTAAAACAATTTTTTGAGTAAGTAAAGACATGCACAAAACAAAATAGCAATAACCATATATACCAGTAGAAGCATGAACGTAGTAATCTTCTTCTTCACTGCTCTTGATTTCGGAGGATCCTCGGTGGTCATCATCATCATCAGCAGCAGGATACTTTATTTCACAAGCACTTATGTCCAATATTATACCAAGGAACTGAGAATTTCCATGGTACTTGAACAGCAAAAGATGTCCAGCGCGTATAGAGTAGTACTCAAAAAATTGGTCTAGCTGACCAATCCGAAAGCTAACAGCACCATTGCCACCATTTGAATCTCTCTTCAACTGAACATCCCAGGTTAGACCATCTGGAACTCTGAGGGTTACATGGTGAGATAAATCAGCCCCATGTTTCGCGACGAACCTTGGCGGGATAATCTGCATATCAAGTTGATGAAGCTAATTAGCAGACAAATCACTTCGTTAAGCATTCATTAAGTAATCCTCCTACTTACCAAATTTCCATCTTGAATTATGGCATTATGTATTATCTGGAAGAATTGAGGATGTCTACGACCGATCTCATTAGTTCCATCATCATCTGAAAATTTTGTATTTTTGAGGAGAAATGTTATACTGAAATAGACTTTTGATTGTAAAGACTATTTCAGGAGGCGCAAATGAAAGCAATTATGTCTCAAACAAATCTACACATCACAAAGTAAGAGAACCAAAACGAGAAGAAAAACAACACACTATTACTAAGAGAGATTGATAAAGTTACCAGCAGAAGCGACAAAGTTTCCCTGAGAGTTGGACAGATCTGTTCCTGGTGTTCTAGTTGCTCTTTGATTTCGAGTGATCGCCATTTTGATATGTGATATGAGAAGAACTTTCAGATGTTTTGTTGTATGAGGTTTGGTTTGATGAAGTGAGGTTTTACTAGCGATGTGTTTTGTTAGAACAGAATTATAAGCTGTTCTTTTGAGGAACTCAAGTTCACATCCAGTATCGATGGTCCTAGATTATAAAAATGAATGCATTCAAGTTCCTAGATTTATGTGTTTGCTGATTAAGGAAGGGTTTTAATTTTCATCAGAAACTGAACGTGGGAGGACCTCAGCTCCATGCAGAGCAAGCTTATGGGTTTCTTGATTGAAGTAGATAGATAAAACGTCATGCTCAAATTAGTCGTCATCAAAACCTAAATAAAAAAAGGACCACCAGCATCCCTCCCTCCCCCATTCTTCCAACCTTGGTTGATATTAATTTTTTGAAAAAGAACAAAACTAGCTAGTTTCCCATGCACAGAGTTGGGGATATCAAGCATTTCACGTGATAGATTGCGATGTGTATCTACCACACAAATCACTATAATCTGTATCAAATTTTGCACGAACCGTTTTCTGGGCATAACCCCATCTTGTTTATAAGGCTATGTCAAGCATGCTTCATGGCAGTGGTATTGTTCAGTAAATATCATTTAAGTTTCAACAAATAACTTGGCCTCCTGTCAACTGTACGTAAAGATTCTACGATAGACAGCTCAACTGAATAACATTTTAAGTATGCGTAGTGCCAGTATATGGTGAATTTTGCTGCGTTGTAGTTCTAGGCTCAGTAACAATACAAGCAAAGATCGATCAATTAACTTGCGCAACAAATAGTTAGAAAAGTATCTGAAAAATCTATACTTAAATGGAAATCGAGGTAGTTTAGCTTCAAGTCTTGTTGATCGCACAGTTCTCAGGTACGGAAGATGTGAACTTTAGCATCAAGATAATCGGACGTCTTCTCCTTCATTAGCTCTACGACTAATACATCTCCTACACCCAAAGCATTATCTTTTAGAAGTGATGAAACTCCATCAGTCAACCTTCGCTTGTTAGGGAGTCCGAGAAACCAAAATCTTCCATTTTCACCCTCAGCTTTGATTTTCTTTCCACGGGTAAACATGTGCATCTCGTCAAATGAGACTGGTATTTGCTGCACATTATATCATAAGAAATGCCCTTAATTTACTTAACAAACAAATGATTGTGCTGCTTGCAAAAAATTAAATGTTGGCACATGATCGACTCACCAAGTATTTGCGCTTGATATAAGCTGGTTGTAGAGCAATTGTGAAAAAAGGATTCACGGACTGGGATTCATCGCCGATCAATTCTGCTCTTAGTCGTGTACTTCTCAATGCTCTATCCTCATCTTTATTCCTCGAATGACTGCGCTTCTTCTTGTTCTTCTCAGCAACTCTGACTTCTTCTTCTTCCTCTGATGATGATGACAATGGTGATTCATCTCCATCTTCATCTGCACGCATATGCAGTTTACCAACTCAAATAACAATAGAAACTACAACGGTTATCTGAATAAATAATAACATGCACTAAACATATATACCAGTGGAAGCATGAACGTAATAATCTTCTTCATCTTCGTCACTGCTCTTGATTTCAGTGGATCCTCCTTCAAGGCTGTGGTCATCACTGGTATCCTCATTATCAACAGTAGGATACGTTGGAAAACGATTAATAAAAAAATAATTTTTTAAAGTTTTAATAAAAAATTATAATTTATTGTTTTGTTTTATGAATGAAACTTTTTAATCCCATATTGTGGAGTTTCCAATTTTTAGTAGTTTTAAGAAACTATATAAACTTATTAGTCCCACATTGTGGTGTTTCCACTTCTTAAATTGTTTTATTCCATTATATAAAGAAATCCACTACTTTTGTAAAATCGATGGGAAAGGGGTTGCTCTATATTTTAGAGGGACCCCTAAGGGAAAATATTTTATAGTTTCTTAAGTTCAGATTTTCCTTAACGGTTTTTTCGGAGTTGCCAAGCTCAAGTTGAGCATCTACTACATATGCTAGTAGTAGGTGTAGTAGGGTGTTTTATCCTGGAGATATCCGTCCTGTGAGGGCTATAGCATCACTCTTGAGTGTATCCGGGCGCTAATGTCTTAAGGGCAACGTGTTGAACACGTGACTCACTCTGTTTTTCCAAAGTTTTGCCTTGTTGCTGTTGTGGAGTATGAGAGCTCGTTCGTTTCATCAATCGATCACTTCCATTATAAAGGAGCTAAGTATCAATAACTTTTGCTTATTTGATTTTTCTTTTTTTATTATTGCACCCAACAATCTTAAGACATTATATTTGTAATAATCGAAAATGGTTGGTTGGTTTGTGAATCATGGATGTTAATTGTGGAGTGAAAAACAAAAACGAATTTTTTGGTCAGCTGTAGAGTTTCGAGATTATCTCTTAACCTAGAAGAATTTCGATGAACCCTTTTGACACAATAGTAGACATCCTGATAGTTACCCACGTAAAATTTCAGAATTTTTGGAGTTGTAAAAGTATTTTTTTGATATTTTACAAAACAGACAAATGTTCCTGAAAAATTCTGACGGGCAAATTTTGTTGTTAACTAAAGTATTTTTTATGGGGTAATCATGAGTTTTTTGATATGGTGGTTCAAACGAAGTTTGTAAATCTAGATATTATCTTCAAAACTCATATTTTATCTTCCGTTTCGGAACTAAGGTTTGTGAGATGTGGTGTATTAGGTGATTGGGAAATTACCGTGTCCGTGGTCAGAGTATAAACGAAGATTGTGACATGAAATTGAAAAGGAACATGGCTACCAGGCGCATGTGGATGAACACAAGTCTTCCAAAGCTGACAAAGGCGAGAACATCAAACACAACTCTAAGCGTAGTCTTCATAAGAAAGGTATGTTTCGTAAAACTGAATCCGGCATTACTTTAATTAAAGGTGATTGTTATGTTTGTAAAATTCCTGGCCATACGGCAGTAAAGTGTAGACAACATAAAACCTTAATAAGTAAAAAGTTAATGCTAATTTAGTTGAAACAAATTATAACGAGTTCATTGACATGATGTCGGAAGTTATTTTAATAACCAATGTGAGAGACTGGTGGGTGGATTCTGGAGCCACTAAGTATGTTTGTTGAAACAGAGACCTGTTCACCTCTTATCAGAGGATAAGGGATGTCGAGAAACTCTATATGAGTAACTCATCTGCGACAGAGGTTTCATAAAAGGGAACGGTCGAGCATAAGTTCATACCTGTAATATTCTCACACTGAATGAAGTTTTCATGTTCCTAGCATATGAAATAATATTGTATCTTGTTCTCTTGAAGATGGTAAAAGATTGAAGATCTTAATTAAATGTGGAAAACTTGTTATAACTAAGGGTATTGATTTGTTAGGCAACAGTTATAGGACTTAGGATCTATATAAGTTTGAAGGAAAATCTGATGAAGTGAACATAGTTGATTCTTGTGCTTTCTTTTGTGTGTCTTTGAATGTTTTGCATGGTAGACTTGGAACCGTAAAATTATAAGTCAATGTATAAACTGCCTAGCATAGGCTTCGTACCCAAATTTAGTTTGGATGTTGAACACAAAAGTGAAATGAATATGCTATAAAATCTTTTAGCACAAATGTTCATAGTAATTCCAATCCCTTAGAATTAATTCAGTTAGGCCTAGTTGACATGAGTTCAACCCAAAACCACTATGGTAAAAGATGGTTTATAACTTCCGTAGATGATTGTACGAGGTACTATCTTGTATAATTGCTTAGGGATAAGGATGATGCCTTAGAAGCCTTAAGATGTATAAACTTGAAGTTGATAACCAATTAGAAGCCTTGAATATATTAATTGTATCCTTAAGGAGATCATAATTACCATGTTGATTAGTTCAGGATTACCTGCGGTCTTGTGGGAGGAGGAAGTCCTCTTAACTAGTATATCCTGAATATAGTACCCTTAAGGATCAGATGAAACTCCATATGATTTATGGAAAGGTAGATGACCTTTTTATGAATATGTCAAAGTGTGGGGGTGTTTGACTAAGATTGTCATTCCTCTTCCTAGAAGAACTAGATAGAAACCAAAAATGGTGATTGTGTCTTCATATAAGGATGCTGAGTATACTTCTACATATAGATTTTTGGTTGTGTGTTCTGATTTTTCATACTTTTGGTGTGATTTTTCTGACTTTGTTGTGAATACTATTACATAATCTAGGGATGCTGAGTTCTTTGAACATGTTTATTCTTAAACCTGTACCTCATTAGAGATGTGTTGTTGATCCCCTAGATTTATTTTCAAATAGTCAGAACTTATCTTAAAGGAAGATGAAGTTAAGGTTGAGCCTAAGAGAAGTAAAACAATTAGACTTGAGACTTCTTATGAAGCCGACTTCATAACATGCCTAGCGTAGTCTAAGCCCTGGACTTGTAAAGAAGCCTTGATATCTACTGAAACCCCATTCTGGTAAGAAGCTTAATTTAGTGAAATGGACTCAGTCCGTCGGAACCTGACTTGGGAGGTTTATAGTTTACCTCCAGAGAGTAAGACCATGAGATGTAAATGAGTCTTTAAGAGGAAACATTAGGTATATGGAACTATAGAAAAATATTAGGCTAAGTTGGTAGCTAAAGGCTATAAACTAAAAGAAGGTGTATATTTCCTTGATTCTTATTCACATTTGACGAGATTTACTTACGTTGAGATGCTAATTGTTATTGCTGTCATAAACAAATTAGAGATACATCAGATGGATGTTAAGACAACTTTTCTAAAATCGTGAATTAGAAAATAAATTTACATAGACCAACCTGAGGACTTTGTAGTGAAAGGTTATGATAACAAAGTTTGTAAGTTGAACAAAATTTTGTATGGTTTATAAAATAAGCACGTAAATAGTGACATGGAAAATTTGATCATGTGATAATGTGTAGTGGATTTAAGTTAGTGAATCTGACAAGTATATTTACAAGTAACTTGTTAAGGATGCCTGTGTGATTGTATGCTTGTATGTTTATGATATGCTTATACTTGATACAAACATAAATGTGATTAATTCCACTAAAAACATGCGCTGAATGAGAACGTTGACTTGAAAGACTTAGGCCCTGTTGATGTAATCTTAAGGATGAGGATTAGAAAATAATCTAACATATGTAGTCTTAGTCATTCTCATTATGTTGAATTTTGTGCTTAAGAGATACAATCAGTGTGATTGTGAGCCTGCATGTACTCCGTACGATTATTCTTGTAGACTCAAGAAAATTAAGGATAGTGGAGTATCTTAACTTGAATACTCAAGAGTTATAGGATGTCTGATGAATTTAATGAACTGTAAGTGTCCAGACATTGCCTATAGTGTGAGTAAGTTAAGTAGATATACTTGTTGTCCAGAGCAAGAGCATTGGGATGCACTTAGTAGAGTATTACGGTACCTAAAATACTCTATTACCTTTTGTTTGGTTTATGAAAGGTATCTTGCTGTCCTTGAGAGACTTTGTGATGCAAACTGGATATTTGACTCAGAGGAGTCTTAAGTCTACGAGTGGATATGTTTTCACTCTAGCAGGAAGGTTTGTTTTGGAAGATTTCCAAACATACATATATTGCTCAATTCATTATGGAATCTGAGAGTATTGCGACAGATAAAGCACGAGAGGGGGCTGAGTGCCTAAGATGCTTTTTAGAAGACATTCCTCTCTGGTATAGGCCTGTGCCAGCTATATCTATATACTGTGTTAGCCAAGCTATAATAGCTAAAGCTAAAAATAACTAATCTCAATTGGCGTTATTTCCATTGATTGGATAAAGTCCAAGGAGAATATCGCGCAACCTTTGATGAAAGGTTCATCCAAAGAGATTGTTAGAAACACATCGAAGGGGATGTGGCTTAAGCTCATAAATTAAACTTGTCATGAAGGATACTCAACCTTGCTGACTGGAGATCCCAAGATCAAGGTTTCAAATGAGACAACTAATTTATGGCGGGTAAAGGTAAACACTATCAGAGAATTTTTTTTCTCTGTCCCTTCCCTATGGTGTAGACGTGATAGTGTGACTGCATGTGAAGGATGACTTTTAAGAAGTCTTAATGAGTTTTATAGTTTCAATTTAAGATTGAAGTGGGGTGTAGCAGTAACACTCTTTCTGGAAACTCACCTATCTGAATGAGGAAGTGGGCCGCTTCCTATGAGAATATGAGTTTGATCCTCTAGAGCATTCTGAGAAACATGATATGTCCAGGGCCAAATTGGACAAAACGGCACGAGCTTGGCAGCAATCTTGGAGATATCACCCGTGGTTGTTATCGCGAATTACATCAAATGCTAGCAGTTCAAGACATAGTTCACTGTCTCTAGCAAGGAATTCCGGTAATATCTCACTAAGCAAAGGTTCAAGACCTCATGGACACCTCTGCCTAAAATGGTATTTCCTGCGCTTTTTATGTGATTTTCTTTTTGATGGTTTTGGTATTACTGGAACTTAGGACCTAAAGGTCACTAAGGGTTCACTAGTTCATGTTTTTTTCACTTTGGTGAAAGATACCTATAGTCTCACCATGTGAGAACTAAAGATGAAAGCTCTCAATATTATTATGATTTATGCAATCCATAGTATGACCCTGGGGTCAACACACTTTTGTGTGAGGGAGAGGACGTCGAAATGACTAGTATGATTTCAACACTTGCACGATCAGTCTGTTTGGATCGTGAGGTTGGGATGTTGATTTACCAAGATCTATCTGTGTTTTCATGTTTTATTGAGTTTTCATTCATGTGGGGGATTGTTGGAAAACGATTAATAAAAAAATATTTTTTTAAAGTTTTAATAAAAAATTATAATTTATTGTTTTCTTTTGTGAATGAAACTTTTTAGTTCCAATTTGTGGAGTTTCCGATTTTTAGTAGTTTTAAGAAACTATATAAACTTATTAGTCCCACATTGTGGAGTTTCCACTTCTTAAATTGTTTTATTCCATTATATAAAGAAATCCACTACTTTTGTAAAATCGATGGGAAAGGGGTTGCTCTATATTTTAGAGGGACCCCTAAGGGAAAATATTTTATAGGGTTTCTTAAGAGTTCACGATTTTCCTTAATGGTTTTTTCGGAGTTTCCAAGCTCAAGTTGAGCATCTACTACATATGCTAGTAGTAGGTGTAGTAGGGTGTTTTATCCTGGAGATATCCGTCCTGTGAGGGCTATAGCATCACTCTTGAGTGTAGCCGGGCGGTAATGTCTTAAAGGCAACATGTTGAACACGTGACTCACTCTGTTTTTCCAAAGTTTTGCCTTGTTGCTGTTGTGGAGATATGAGAAGCTCGTTCATTTCGTCAATCGATCAATTCCATTATAAAGGAGATAAGTATCAATAACTTTTGCTTATTTGATTTTTTCTTTATTTTAATTATTGCACCCAACAGGATACTCTATTTCACAAGCACTTATGTCCAATATTATAACATGGAACCGCGAATCTCCATGGTATTTGAACAGCAAAAGATGTCCAGCGCGTGTAGAGTAGTACTCTAAAAATGGGACTAACCGACCAATTTGAAAGCCATTTGAGTCTCTCTTCAACTTAACATCCCAGGTTAGACCATCTGGAACTTTGAGGGTTGCATGATGAGATAAATCACCCCCAAGTTTTGCAACCAACTTTGGCGGGATAATCTGCATATAAAGTTGATGAAGCTAATTAACAGACAGAAATCACTTAGTTAAGTAATTATTAAGTAATACTACTTACCAAATATCCATCTTGAATTATGGCATTATGCATTATCTGGAAGAATTGAGGATGTCTACGACCGATCTCATTAGTTCCATCATCATCTGGAAGAATTGCTAAGACCCAGGTTTCATTAACAATATCAGTGTGGATACGAAATATTAAGGGCAACAGTAAAAAGACTCATAAAAGAGTTAGACTAACGAGGTCATACAGCTTCATTTCTCTAAGTCTAAGATCCTAACAGTACCTTGACTTCAAAATAAATATTAAGGTGACATCAAATCAAACTAACACAATAATCAGCTTTTGATTGAACTCCATGCCTGTCCATTACTCTAAACTAAGAGAAACCAAATCTTAAGGAAAAACCATACACTGTATTAGTAAGAGAGTGGATTTATTAACTTACCGGCAGAAGTGGCGAAGTTTCCATGAGAGTTAAACTGATTTCTTCTGGGTGTTGTAGATGCTTTTTGATTTCGAGTGATTGCCATTTTGATTTGAAGAACTTTCAGATCTTTTGTTTATGGGGTTTGGTAGAAGAAATATGTTTTTTACTAGTGACCTTTTGTTAGAACATAATCCTAAGCAGGAAACTCCTTTCAGTACTTTGAATTTCAAATGAGTAGAGAAAGAAAGAAGTAGTGTACATATAGATGGAGAGAGGGGAAGTAAGCTAACTAGATTCTGCAGCAAGTCTTTCTCTGCGTCTGTAAGAGAGAGAGGTAGTATAAATTTTCATGTATTTTTTGCGTGGTCCATGGACAGAAACGGTTAACTGTGATCTTCATATTCTCTTTAAGGAACTCAAGTTAACATCCAGTATCTATGGTCCCTAGATTATAAAATGAATGCATTCAACTTCTTAGATTTGTGTGTTTGCTGATTAAGGAAGGATTTTAATTTTCTTCAGAAACAGAAAGTTGGAGGACCTCAGCTCCATATATTGAACCAGGGTACAGCTAATAATGTCAGTTTTAATATTACTTTAATCTCTCTACTTGCTAATAAAAATACTTGACCATGGTCAGTCATCATCTCCATCTATAACATCACTTTGCATCTTTATTTGCTTGGTTTTGGTTGCAGTGTGGTGTTACTCTGCTAAGAATTTGAAAGAGAAATTTCAATAGCATGCATGAATTTACATGCAGAGCAAAGCTTATGGTTTGTTGACAGAAGTAGATGAAAGGTCATGCTCAGAAGGTTAAATTGGAGTAGGTAAATGGTCTTAATCAAAAAAACTTTGGGTAAATAAAAAGGACCACTCTCCCACCTTGGTTGGATTTGAAAAATAATACTAGTCTTCCCATGTTCCCAATATACAGAGTAAAGAGTGCATCAGAGCATTTGACCTGTTAGATGGCGACATGCCGCATTTACCAAAAGACCATTCCTAAAACAAGTAGTGCCCTCGAGTAATATAAGTGGTGCCAACATAATTTCTTACCTGGGCTTAGAAATCCTAAAATCCATTTATTAAGGCCCATAAACAACTCCAACAGGCAATAAGAAGTGATTCATTTCTCACACGGTTTCGGACTCAGTTAGCAGCTCTCGGTCTACAGAGAGAAAACCAGAGAGAAGAGGGGAAAATTGAGAGAAAATGTTGAAATTTCTATCGAAAGTGAGGATTGAATTCAATGCATTAGACCCAAGAACAGCAGCATGTATGGAATTTCTAGCACAATGTAATGCGAGGAAAGCAAAGGAATCAAATCCAGGATGTCAGCTTGAAGTGAAACGAAGAACAGATGATCAACCTCCTCAGATTACTGTTACATTTGTTAATGGTATTGAAGAAGTTATTGATGCTACTACTAGGTCTGCTCAAAGTATTAGACAGATGATTCTTGAAAAAGGCCAAACTCTTGAAACTGAACAGATGTTTAAAGATAATGGTGAGGCTTGGCCTGTTATGATCCCTGAGCATGAACTTCATCAAACTTTCCCTGGTACTAAGGTATCTTCTTTATCTTTTCTCTCTTATTTTCTTGTTTTTGGCTTTAAATTTGTTTAGGCATTTTGTCAAACTCTTCGGTTGCATATTTCTGATTTGATTAATTCTGTTGTGTGAATCATGTATTTGTCTTGTTTGATTCGTAAGTTCTTGTTTTATTGGTCATTTGAGACGAATTTTTGCTTACTCTTAATTGGTATTTAATTTCTTGAATTCATAGTCAATTTTCTTCGAAAACCCAGTTTGAGTGAGTGGGGTAAAACCCTTTGTTTTGATTTTTGAAGAAATCAGAATATGAAGTAGTAAAGAGGAGAGGATCATCAAAATCTATCTATAATGATTGAGATTACTTGAGGTTTTGGTGAATAAGCTAACCCAATAAAATTTGATTTACTTACATATATAAAAGGAACAGTCTTGGGTTGTTAAAACCTGCAAAACTGCACATCTTGATAGCATTACAACGGGAATTCGATAGGAGTGACAGGCAGAAATGTATATAGCATTACAACTGCAATTTTAAGCACATCTAGTTCATGGTGTTTTCTGGAAGAACCCAGATTATAACCTCTAGTATATAGATTTGTGTTTGTGTTAGTTTGTACAATGTTAGTGAATATTTTGAAATTGAAGAAGATGGTTAGTGCTCAAGTAGTTGCAAACACCATGAACTGAAATGGTGGTAATGTTCCCAATGGAAATGGTAAGAGACAAAATTTGATGATCTATGGAAACTAGTTGGAAAATCTGACGCAGATTTTTTGAAAATTGTTGGCATCAGTGCTCGTGCTTGGAGAAGTGCTTTTGCAGCTCTATTACAAAATCTCTTGCAAGTTTTTTAGGGCAATTCCATTTCATTTTGTGGGATAATAATGATCTTGTTACACATGAACTCATGGTATGAAAAATGTTTATGCTATTGGAGCTGGAATAAAAGCAGCACTAACGAATGAAAGTGCTACCAGCAAACCAGTTATCTTTGTGCATGTACATCTGAGATGATAGTTATAGCTCATCATTTGGCGGAAGAACCTGAGAGGAATGTTGGGCCTTTACTTGCATATGCCTATGTTACCTTATTTGAAGGTCGTAACGCTTGGTACGTGAAAATGCTTGCCAAGGGAGAATTATGCCTTGATGTGGGTGATAGCATCAAGGGAAAGGGAATGATTTAGGGAGTTTATGATGTTGGAGCACCTTTATGAGCTGCTTAGCCAGTCTTGTTTAAGCCTGTTACTTCCTATAGATAATAAGCCTGTAGCCCCAGTTGAACTTTGTCTTATCTTGAAGACACTATACAAAATCCTAATTAAAAGAGAGCTTCCATCAGAGGGAAATGAGCGAGTTTGCAGGTATTCGTTCTTCAACAAATGCTCTTATTATACTCGTTATCACTGAAGGATATACACGATTCTGTGGAAAATATTTTCCGGTTAATGGAAAGTGTTCTTATTTTGGACCTTCTTGGATTTTGTTCATGTCCCCCCTATACATCTTCAATCTTGTATCACAGAGTAGTATAAAGCACCAAGTGGGAACCTTAAATACATAATCATTAGACTAGCAGTATTAATGGAGTATATATTATGTATAAAACTTTCAATGTTGATGATTCCATCTAATATTTTTGACCCGGAAGCTTACAGTTGTGATATCGTACCATTGAGAGATCATGTGTCCATTCCTTCACTAAAAATCGTTCCCGTGTCTCTTTCCAATTCCTTTACGTTTTTTTAACTTTTGGAAGGGTTTTGTTAAACATTCTTTTTGTTATGGAGCGAAGCGTCCATAAATGACAAAGGGATTCATGCCATTTGCTAGTTACTTTTTCATCTTATCAATGCATTTACAATCTCTTATTTGTTTAATGGTCTTTTTGCCATTAAAAATGTTTTTCGTTTTCAGTTTCATTAAGTTGCTAATGGGTTTTTCCGTGGTTCTTACTTTGAATTTCTCATTAACAGAGTCAACATTTTATTATCTCTTCTTGAGACACTTATTGGGAACATTGACGATTGTAGCCAATCTAGAATCCGTGTCGATAGAAAATGTCACTCTGTTCTAATAAGTAACCACATAAAATTTTACCCCTACAGCCAGGATTGACAAGATCTGTTTAATGATGGCATCTGACATGTTTTCTTGTAGTATAACTGGGTTTATATAGTGAATCACATATCTTGATTTTCACAATGGTCAATGGTAATACTTGCATAGGATCATACTTGGCCTATTAGTGTTATGCTGTTCACCTGTTCTGTTCACATTTCTGCCCTGGTCACAAGGCCAATATTGGTACATGAACCTGCACTGGTCAGTGGAGTACATGTAAGAGGGCCATGATAAACTCAATCTAGCTGTTGCTAGGCTGTCTACTCCAGCTTAATATTAATATTGTTTCTTGTAGTTTTTGCATAAATATCTCTTACCAATTCCATTTAGCTATTTTATGGATTTGGTCAATTGAATTAGTCTACTTTTCCTGCACTGATCGTTAGCGCAGAATCTGTGTCAATTAAGTAAATGCCTTATTGTTACTGGTAACCACATAAAACTCCACCTAGTAGTCACGGTCCCCATAGGAGAGTCCCCGAGAAGCACATAACAAGGTAATGAGTTTCATCAGCACTAGCAGTACAGTAGTAATTTGCTTGAAAATTTGTTTCTCTTTCCCTCCTTTTTCAGCGCAGCGAGTCATTAGTGTTAAAAAATTACAATTGCATTATTTTAAAAGAAAGACTGGGGGTTTTGTTTACATTGGCTTTCTTTGTGTATGCTTATGAATTTAACATTATGAGTTGTATTTGCATAATTAAGAATACGGGTTTCATCCTAATTCAACATTAAGAATAATTATTATCGTTACCCAGTAGTCTGGTAACGATAGATCTTGAACCTATTCTTATGGTGGCATCCAACATCATATTTCTATAGTATCTTTGTTTTGAGTCTGTACATTCTTTTGCAATTTGTTTGGCAAGGAAAGCAACCCTGGGAATAAAGTGGTAATCCTGTACTTATTTTGTTCTTTTTTCTTTTTACAGCCAAGGAAAGCAGAAGAGAAAAAACAGTAATTTTACTTTTGCCGTATTAGCCGCAGGTCCACTTGATGATGTCCTCCGGAGCAAATCCAGAATCATGTCTTCGTTATTTTTATATTCCGAGCATGAACTTGGGTGTTATTATTATTATCTATTGTCTGGACAAGAAATAGCAAGCTTTTGATTGTATGCATAACTGGGTAACTTGAAAGGAAATAATTGAACAACCGCATTGTGTTCCTAGCTGTCTCGGTGTGATGTTTACTGGAACCATTACGTTGTGATTTTTGTTTAACAATTTAGTGGTATTATATCTCGACATAAGTATTGTATTGCTCAAAAGCATTTGCTTCGTAGAAGCAAGTAATAGTAGCTTTTTAATTTAAAAAAAATCAATTTAAAATGTATTTTATTTTTTGATTAGTAAAGAAAATAATTTACTGATCAAAAAGGATAAAAAAGAGGGAGTATAAAAGACATATACAACCATGAGCAATAACCGTAAAAACAAAAAGAAATAAAGAATAATACTCGGTTTTTGGAAAAAAAATACTTTCACATTTTCATTTTAACCTAAAAATAGGTCAAATTGAAAAAGTGAAAATATTTCTTTTCTGGAAACGGAGGGAGTAGATTATAAGGAGCTTAAATAGGATCAAACAAAACATTGTGCTAGTTTTACATTTCATCGACTGCACTAATGAACTCATATTCATTTACCTCCAAAAACCAAGTGAACAAACGTAGATGTCTTATAAACACATTTATATAATAATTGCCAAACTCGTCAAAAAATATTATCGTGTTCCTTTCCTACCAGATGCACCAAACCCATCCAATATGCGTCTCTTCTATTAAAAAGTTGGTCGTTGTTGACAGATGATAACAAGTAAAATGGTTTTCACCTGTTGCCTAAAATCTTAAATAAAATATTGTAAGCTCTATGGATCAACTGATCAAACTTATATGTCTTTAGTCTCTAAAACAATCTCCTTTATTGGAGTTAGGGCAATAAATGTATTTGTCAGTCTGCAGTCTAAACAACCCATATCTTGCAACTCTCTTAACACATTGAGAAAATCAACTTTAATTATGTCCCACCATAATAGATAAAAATGACGGGAAGGACATCAGGATCTGGTACTTTATTTGGCCACAAAACCTTGGATAACTTACAAACACTCCCCTTCATCAACTTTTCTTTCCAACTAATTTCTCACCTCACTAGAAATATAATTAGAATGCATTGCATCTGTTGACACGGTTTTTTGATGCTCGGATTAAAGAGATATTTTGAAATAAACAAACAATACCGATTTAATCTCATCTTAATTATAAGTCAACACTTCCTGAACCTTGATAGAACCAATATAGCTCATTTTCTACTGTCATTAGCAGTCCATGGAATATTTATTATTGTTTTCATTATCCTTGATATGAGTAACTGTTGATCTTCTTGTCGACCCCCCAGCTCTTAGAATTGTCAACTTACAATATTCCTGCCTTTCCAACAACCTCTTGTCCCATTGAGAATTAGACAAACCATTACAAAATATTTTCCTAGAGCAAAAACAACTTCAATTTTTTTCGATTTTCCGTCAATCCCTATGTACTCTTCTTTGCTCCAAGCTCCCAGCTTTGGCTTCAACAATTGGATCCTTTTATAAAAAAAGAATACTGCCAACACTACTCGAAATAAGAAAAGAACTCCAAAAATCGTTTATTTAAAAAAAAAAGGGATATAAAAACCAAAACTACTCACAAACGAAAAAGAAATGGATCATAATTCACTCTTCAAATATCATGGTTATTTGAGTATGACCAGAATGAGGAAGAGCCAAAGCTTGTTGAGTAACTCGAGGATAAACACATTCCCAAGTTGTAGACAGTTATATTCTATCAATATGACTCTTGACACTCTGAAATCGATTATTAGTTTAAGTGATTTGTTATCCAAGCAATGGAAGATCAACTAATTGATGTCAAGATGTAAAATTATTAAACTTTCTCATACCATTTGTTGAATCTCTACCAGAAGACCTCTCACGCACAAGTCTCATTTCATCAAAATCACCTCCTATCACCTAAGGATATCGCCAAAAATATCTCAATTGCTTAATCTTTTTCCAAAATAGTTAAACTTCTTGGGCATTAGAGGTACAAGGAGTATAAGCCCTTGTGAATTATTAATAATATGATTTCAGGTGAATTTCCTTTGTTGTGGTTAAAATCTGAATCAAGCTCTATTCTTAGAGTTATTTCAGGTGAATTTCCACTGTTGTGGTTAAAATCTGAATCAAGCTCTCTTCTTAGATCTTTTGGCCCCACCGGAAAATATTTCGACCAATAGGAACCTCCATAGACACGACAAATATTCGTCCAGGAACACCACCATATTCCAGTTTTTTCACACCACCAATATTTCGTCCGGGAACACCACCATATTTATTTTACTATTTTTGAGTATCAGACCTAACAATAAAAGAGACTTGCGTCTTAGTCATCAGAGATAATTTTCACTCTGCAACTAAACCCTAATCACTGATGGTTTACCACAACAGTGGTAGGAAATGTCATATATTGATTCATATAACGGTGTAAGAGACTAAACCCTTTCTTCTTCCCCCGTTTCTTCTCGATTCTCTTAGTTTTTTCTTATTTACTATTGCTTCCCTCAAACCCTAATTTATTTATTTTTTTTCTTTGACTGCCATTTAAGGTTTTGATTTTTTTCTCCATGAGATGATAACAATAATTAAAAGTTCTGATTCGCTCGCGATTATATCTCTTCATATTGCAGTTTAATTACAGGTGATTAAAGTTTCTTCTTTAGTCCTATCATACCTCTTCCCATAACCCTAAGGAATTCTCTGTGTTTTTTATTCAAAAATCAATGAAAACCAAAGATCTGGTTGTATTTTCTGTTTTCGGCATTCTTAAGATTGTTTTTTAGGGCCTTGAATTTGAATTTTGTTGCATGTGTAAATAAAAGTTTCGTTAAATGAAATCCAAGGTTTTGACGGGTTATTTATGGCTATATTTGTTTCTCTTTTGACTTCTTAACCAAAAGAAATCAAAAGACAGTACTAACAAGTTTTTGTGGATTAGATCAGATGAAAAACATGCAAATATTAAACAAGATGGCTGAAAAATGAAGGGGAGAATCTTTACAAGCAAGATACAGCATTGGATGAAAGGAAATGTGCAAAACTGAGCGGCATCAACCATGAGCATATATGAGGTAAGAAATCCCGGCGTATCAATGATTCCATTGGATACTTGGAAGTGTTTTTACTATAAAATCTACTATTTTTTGCAATGAGGAACAAGTCTGTGCCAGATGTTAAGTCTTAATGACCTACACGATCTCTAGGAAGTTCCGAGCAAAAATATGAAACTACCTCTATCGTACTTTAAAGATGGAAATGCCCGAATGAATTTGATATTACATTTTAGTTTTTTTTGTGACTATATATCATTTAGGTTTTGACACCACGAATAATCGATGCTTGTAATTGGTAACCGGTCCTGGTAACTGGTGTAACCGATCACAAGAAATACCATGGGAATATGAAACCGATCTTGTGTAGCCGATCCTAGTGACTGGTGTGACCGATCACAAGTATTTCCATAATTAGGTACAACCGATCCTAGTAATTGGTAGAAACGATTGAACCCATGTATGTGATTTAGTATTTGATGAATCACATGTAATCTTGGGAAACAGGTCAACCAATTCTAAACTTGTTTGGAAGTGTGGTATAACTGATTCCAAGAATGTAGATCTATGTAAATATGAAATAAGGATTTATAGTGAAAAGATGTCAACATACTTTGAACACGTACAGTAACTCTTATCAGTTATTTTTCAAAGATATTCCTTAGTACTCAAGGAGATCCTATGCCGAGATAAATTAAAAATCTTTTAATTAAGGTTTTAGGTTTTATATGCTTTAATTACCAGAAATTAAATGCATATCTCTAGAGAATAAAATTTAGTAATATGCATTTACTAATTGGAGATTTTCAATTGAAAGATTTCGGAAATATTGGACAAGCATTTATTGGAATTAG
This sequence comes from Papaver somniferum, assembly GCF_003573695.1. Taxonomy (NCBI): domain Eukaryota; kingdom Viridiplantae; phylum Streptophyta; class Magnoliopsida; order Ranunculales; family Papaveraceae; genus Papaver; species Papaver somniferum. The sequence continues at coordinate 109,250,394 of NC_039363.1, forward strand.
AAAAACCGAATTTTGCTATTCATTGCATATCTTGGGAATATTTTCGGTTTGGAAATTCCTTGATGTCCAAAAATCCTTGGTCTATAAATACCTAAGTTTGCATTTCTAGCAAACCATCCTAAGAGCCAGGAAAACTTCATTTCTTGTTGTTTCTGGTCGAGCCGTCTAATAGGAGAGGAAAATATCCTAATTAGGTGAAATCTCTTACGACCGTTCGTTTAAAGACTTCTATGGGATCAAGAAGCTCTACGAGTACCGTTGGTGGGAAACTAGATAATTGCAGAGTTATTAGTTTTCGATTGATTTGATTGACTAACGGTGTTGAAACTTTGATTGCACCTGGTTTGTTTATTCTTGGGAATCTTCTCTTCTGATATAAGATTCACTCAAACTAGATCGAAGTATTGACGAGATATTTAGAACTGTTGTTAGATCTAAAGAAATCTTATGATAATCCATTGTTAACAGACTCCCTTCTGTGTGTGATTGATCACAAGAGATTCAAGTGGTGTTGTGCAGGTTATTTGAAGATTAAAGAATATTTGAAGATGAAGAAGATTTCATATTTGTTTTTGTATCTTGTTGTGTGCACAAACCTTGATCAGATGGGATCCAACTAGAATCAGATTTATTCGATTGATTAGTTGTGTGAGATCGACATCGATTTATAGTTTCTCTTTGAGATCTATATTGATTGATTGCAAATCTAAACTTGACTACTTTGGTAGTTATTGGATAGATTGATCCAACCAAGCAAAAGATTTTATTAGATTAAACGGAAGATCCTTTGCGTATGACTTAATATATCTTTATCTTAAAGAATCAATAGAGTTGTTACCAAACAGATTCGTTGTTGCGTTACTGTTTGGAATACGATCAAAAGGAATTGTACCAATGCGTGACTCTTGAAGTCGGAAGCGCAGGGATACTGAGGAAACTAAGTGAACTGGGGGTAATGTCCTGAGGCTAAATAATGGTATGTAATGTCATGCTCTACTACCTTATTTATTACACTGTGACAAGAAGAAAATATCAATTTTTCTTGTGCTATGAATGTTTTGTTTCAGAACTGTTCATTGAGCTAAGAATAAGAGTAATTATCTTATCATATTGATATAAAGTTTTCACAGTGTGTGATCCTCATGCTTTTGGATTTTTTTTTGGTTTTTGTGAACAAACTATCACACAAATTAAGTTGAGCATTATTCTTAACTTACAGTCTTGTTCTTAAGCTGTTAAATGATATCATCTAGACTTTCTTTGGAATTTTTCTAGACAAGGAATCCTAATTTTCATCGGTCACGGTATCAGTATGGGTCCAATCCTGTTAAGGATCTAAAGGTTACGATACACGTACCTTTCTTCTTCTTCTTCGTATCGTCCGCGTACATGAACAGGGTTTGTCTTAGGGTTTTCATACCAGCACCATGAAATCTTAAAATTGGTTTAAGGGAGAGTTAACTAGGAAATCTTCTATAAAGGAGTCCATCAACTAAGATTATAATCTTGTTCTTCTTCTCTCAATTTACAACTTTTAGCTATTATGGGAAGCTCTAATGGGGATGGTGAGAGAACAAAAAGATTTTCTAAGGGTCTTGTTGCATCCACTCACATGAGTAATATTATACCAAGTGACCAAGACTCTATTAGAACTGTGTTTGTCAATGATTCTAGTATTAATACCTTTGAAAAAATTTCTACTAGGGATTTCATCCTAGATAAGAAATTGGTAAATGAAAGTAGTCATAAAGAAGATTTATCTTGTTTCGAGAAGTATAATCTTGGTAACATCTTAAATGGTCTTGGTGAAGGATTTGACACTCTTACAAGGATCTTTTATGCTAACATTCATGATGTTAATCTTGATAAATTTGTCTTCAAGACTATGATTAATAGGAAAAAGATTCAATTTGATAGAGAGTTGATCTCAAAGATTACCAAAATTCTCGTGGTAATTTTTGATAGGAAAAAAAGTCATCTTGTGAAGCCATTTCTTATGGTCTTTTTCGCAAGAATTTTGATTGGATAGAGGGAAAGTTTCCTACCCAAGATCTTAGTATATCCTTAAGGATCTTCGGTAAACTTGGCATTTCTAATCTTTGTCCCTCCACAGTCAAGAACTCTTGGTGGAGTCGTGAATTTGCGGAGTTGGTCTATTTCCTTGAAATATGTGCTCAAGATATTGATATTTGTGGATTTATTATTCTTCAAATGGTTTCAATGACGTCATCCAACAATAAGTTAGGCTTTCAATGCTTAATTGGGCAAATATGTAGCAAACATTCCATAACTCCTATTGGAAACTCAATTGGAACTCCCAAACCGGTTCGTCCAAGTATTATCAAACGTATGAAGATGAATTTATACAAAAGACAAAGATATGATACTCTTGAAGGCTCTTGTGATCATACCACTTTGAGTCTTCTTCAACAAATTCACAAGGTTGTTCGTAAGGTCAATTCCAAGGTAAAATGTGTGATGAACAATTATGTGTGCTTAGCTCCTTTGTTCCATATCATCTTTTTGTCTAGGAAACTTCTAGTGATAATTTTTGCATGTGTTCGAGAAGGATAACTAGGGTTTGGTATAGCATATTTTGTGATTACACAAGCTATTTCGAACAATTTTCATCTTGCATGTTTTTAGATTTATTTATTTAAATTCTAAGTTTTTGGAAGATGAACTTGCATTATTTAATCTTATTGGTTTTATATATTGCAAATGTCTTATGAGATATATGTGCCTTTACGTTAGTGAATTGTGCTGTTATCTCATAAATGCTCAAAAGTTAAGTCCATTATGTTTTTTATGCATAAATTGATAAAAGATAGAATGAACTTTTTGAGAAATTCAGCAGTATTTATCTTTCCCTGATCCACTTTATATGAAAGTATTGTATTTACTCTATAAGTTTTCTTATGTTGAGCGATTCCGGCTAAATTAATCAAAAATACCTTATTGTGGTTAATTTACTCGAAGTTTACTGGATACAAATCCATGTGATTAGTTAATGTCCAAAGAAATCTTTCTTTTCTCGTAAAAGTAAGGTCTCTCATGTTGTTATCTTGGGAATGACATTTTAACGGGGGAGAGTTCTTAAATGAACTTGTGTTTGATTGCTATATCTTTGTGGGGAGAGCGGTTGTGGAATTTGGAGGGTTAACTTGTATCTTAATAAACTCCTTGATGAATACACTAAGTTTCGACAATGTGAAATCATCTAAAGATGCATATCATCTCCTTGTTTATTCATGAATTATCTTTTGAGAATTCATAATGATCCATAGTTTTCGTACCTTTGCCAATTTATACTGAAAAAAGGGGGAGAATTATTTAGTAGTTCACACTACATACATATGGTTTACAGATCGTTATGTAATGGGAGCGGACTCCATTCTATAGGTTTCTACCTATTGTGTAAAAGATGAAAATATTGACTAAGGGGGAGTGATACATATCACCATAGCATTATTTCAAAGTTGTGATGCAATTGGACTTTGATTTATATAATATAATACTACCACTAAATAACAATGATTGAGAACATTTGTTTTCTTGTTGCTACGGATTTTCAACAATGATGATGTTGAGTTGAACACATTCAGAATCGATGGAGAACTTGAAGTAACGAAGAAAGGAAGTTGAAGATCCAAGGAAATCAAGCAAGATGGATCAAAAGCTACAAAGTTTATTTATTTTGTAGTCCATATGTATTGATAGTTTTGTCACTAAAATTGAAAAATGGGAGATTGTTAGAGCATTGCTCGGTCAAACTCGCAAGCGTTGTTATCTCAAGCTTGTTTGTTAAGTTTAGTTGATCAAAGCTATATACTTGATATCTAGTCTACTTATAGCTACGTCTCAGATTAGGATAGAAGTATGTAGTTGAGCTTTAGACTTCACGACGTTCACAAATTGAAGAAGAAGATCTACTGAAGATCTTGGAGGAACTTCATCAACAAAAGCTATGTGGAGACTAAAACTTATCTATCACTCAGAAGTCTATTCTCTTCTATTTTCTAAAAGAGACTAAGTCGTATGGATATATAGACTTTTACGTTATACACAGTTGAAATTTCGAGCCGAGTTTATCTCATTTATATATTTCTCGAAATATGTGTTGGAAGCTTTTAGCTTTAGCTTAAACTTCATCATCTACTTGACGAGTTTAGTTGGAGACAATTAATTTGTTGGAAACTAAATATTAAGTCAAGATGATCATGTGAAAATTACATTGAAAATATCTTACATTATTTGCGCGAGACAACCATTTGATGTTAACTTGGGAAGTTTCGTATTGATCTTTTAATCACTTGAAAATTACATCAACTAACTTGATGCTCCATTTTAAATTACACAATTAACGATCAATATAAGAACATTAAGTGATTTATTCCCCACAACTGTTGCATTGAGCGTCTAAAAAATTAACATTTTATATTGGATTCTTAACTACCTTCAACTAAAACTCATGGTTTGGAAATACCCAAAGCTATTTGGATCCATTAGACTTGACTTTCCGCGATTCCTCCACATCTTTCATATCTTGCATTCTACCGATTCCCTATGTTTTTCATATCTCGTATTCCATCGATGGATAAGAATTTCCCAAGTATCATAGCTTGGATTCCACTGGATGCATACTTGGTAGGGGTAAGCATGAACTAGATCGGTTCCGTTTTCTCCTAATGTGTGCAGGTTTCAATTTTTACATTCGCATCCGAGCGGTTGGATACAGGCGTTCCAATGAATTTATTTTATAATTAATATTTAAAATATATAAAATATTTATTAAAAATGATTTTTATCATGATTTCCATTTACACACAACATTTACTAACATTTCCTTTACTCACCCATTAAATACCAGTAAAGAAACTCATCGCATCAAATACTAGTAAAGAAACTCATAAATTTCATTAATAATAATAATATTTTTAATTTATATAATGCTCCCTCCTTCCCACCAAAGTTGAACATATGTGATAATTTAATTTCTAATGCAGAGTATAGTAATATCGTGAATATATACTAGTATTTAAGGTCACACATGGTTCAGTACGGTCCGGTTCTCCTATGGAACTGGTCCCTATACTTGGTGTTGACCGATACTTCATTTTAAGGACCGGTACCTGTACTTGCACCTGGCTGTACCTTTACTTCCGATACCGATCCAGTACAAGACCCGTATCGGGTTTTTACCTGAAAAACAGTTCAAAATACTAAAGTCTAAAACAACATTTCCAGCAACAATGCAACATTACAAAATAAGTTCAGTTAGTAATATACATACTTAAGTAGTTAAATTCAACATTTCCATAACTTCAACATTATAAAATACTAAAAAGGAAAAACAACATTTCCACACCATAAGTCTGTCTCCCTGTAATTCACTTCAATACCAATCCCTAAAGTTCAATCCCTGCATCATCTAGCTCAACCAATCATTTCTTCCATTCACAGATTCATCATTATCACAATTTCTTCATTTCAATCACCAGTGCCCCCTGTAACTCAAATCTAATCTAAACTACGCCACAACTTCATTCTATACCCATCTCAATCTCAATTCAACACCACCAGATATTCAATCATATTTCTACCAAATCTCAGACTCTACACTTGTTCTTCTGTTTCATACATACACCAGCTGCAACTCTTATAAACTAAATATTCTAAAAGTATCAAATTCTTCTTCATGTCTTCATATGCTACTTGAATCTTATCTATAATCATTCCCAGATTGTTTCGTCAATCCACAACCATAGAATCTCTCTCAGATCCCTAATATGAAAGAACCCTAATTTCCGGCTGATTTAGGGATGAACATAAACCCTAATTTTCTATGAAATCAAAACTAAACCTCAAACAAAACTCTAACTAAAAATTTACGGAAGACCCATCTTTAAGTTGTAATGGTCCATACTAGGAAAGGATTTTTTAATATTGCTGTCGTATAGACGTGCCATTTCATATTACCGAACTAAGGAACTCTGTACCAGGGATTAAAAGAAACTTCGTAACAACCCGTAAGTCCTTTTGGTGTACAGGACAACAACGAGAATATCAACCATTAGTCATAGACTCATGGCGGGAATATCAGCGATAAGTCATACGGGCAATACGATTGGATCATTGGAAATCAATTTCTCCTCCCGTGTGACTTGTCGCTCATACTACCGCTATGAATTATCGCTCATATGGTTATTATCGATCGTATGACCGATGATAAGTTTGCGCAGAGAGTTCATATAGAGATCGTCGGGGGTTCTGAAGGATATGCTTGTGTCCATTGTTCCGAGGGGGTCATCCGAATCACCATCATAAACCATCCCGTCCTAATTATCATTCTCACAAAACTTCTTCTCCATCCTAATTGATCAAAAAAGTCCGTTTGCAAGTAGAAGAAGAACAACACTAGTTATCTTGTAAACAGATGGAGCAAGCATCAAGAGATTGGAATTCCTTGCGTTATCCGCTCCTGCTCTTAATTGAGAGGTATAACCTATGTAAATCAGGTAAAGGAGCTTGACATAATATAAAGATGTTATTGTGTACGGGTCCTCGAAATTGAGGAGTGTATTGAAGGAGGGGGGTTAACGTTAGTGGTACCAAAGATTTCGAATAACAAAGTACATGCCTCACCAATCACCATCCATGAAACAAAAGGCGTTCCATGTTATGAGGAATCTTGTTCAATTATGAATTTCCTTGAAAAATCCTGTTACGTTATGGGCTTGAACATATACTATTTGGTTGAGAATCCTGCTACAAAGATTTGTTTATATTGCTTCAAGTTGCCCGTTTCTGGTGTGATGATGCCAACACGTCACTCCTATGGTATTGAACCAATACGTGATTAAACTTCAATCGGAGTCTAGCTATATGTTGACATTGCAAGAAATATGTTTCTGTGTTACCAAGAGTGTTCTTGACATTTACAGGTTGAGTTTATACTATGTAGATATGGTTTGGGATCAACACAAACCTACAATGAGAAGGTTGCCATGGTACTAAAAATGTGCATCGGTGCACATCCAATATATAATAAAACTTTTGTCGATAAAAATCACAAATGTGCTCCCGCGTTGTTGGATTCATAATAAACAGGATCTTGTATGCCGTGGTGTGAAATGTAAAAACATACCATACTATTGCAAGATCCAACTATTGGGTGTGAATTAGTCCATTCATAAATTCCTTCATCCGGGACGTGATTATTGTTGGCTGTTACCAAGAACCAAGAACCAAAACCCATTTTCCAGTAGCAAGTATTGGGTTGGGTAGGAGACAACGTTAGCTCCCAAATATTGTTGTCTGTTACCGAGAACCGAGAACCGAAACCCATTTTCCAGTAGCAAGTACCGGGTCTGGGTAGGAGACAACATCTCCCAATTATAGGTCATATTGTTGGCTGTTACCATCAGGTTGAAATCTTCCTCGTTAATATGTTCTCTATAGAAGAGTCGAGTAACTTTGTCTTTCCCTATTCCGTGTGTGACACCAAAAAGGAGTCCGATTCTTTTGTACGCAAGGACATTATTCCACTCTTTGCAAACCCTTTTGCTTACTAAAGCGCTTTCTGTAGTTTCGAGGCGTTGTAATATCTCGGTAGTCAATTCCGGCAACATCTCCATCACAATTAGTGATTAAATATTATTATCAGCAAAAAATAACAAGAATTAAGGATTTTCTTATTGCAGATTGCTACAAGGATATACGAGCAAAGCTTATATAGACATCTCCCGCAGATTGCACATGTTGGCCAATGGTCGCGTTCTTAATGAGCAGGCGTTATTTTGAAATTTTTTTCCGGTTATAACTATACGCACCTATTGGTCAATGGTCGCGTTCTCAATGAGAAGGTGTTATTTTGAAATAGTTACACGGTTACAACTATATGCACTTGTTGGCTAATGGTCGCGTTGATGTGCAGCTCTCGTCTGTCGCTGTGAGTATGTCTTACCGACAGCCAATAGGCGAATGAAGTGAAACAAACTTGAAATAGAGTGATGAGTACATATTGGTTGTTGTGTATGCTTACAGAAATTGAAATAGTAATGGAAGTGGTTGTTTTGTTCCAAATGGTCTTCGAAGAGCCTTAGAGAAGCTACAATGGTTACATGGTGGACCCGGGAAAGCGTATAAAATTGAAGTGAAATGAAAACGGGCCTACAGTAATACCGAAAGTGCACGGTCGTCAGTTGTAGCTCATGCAAGTACGGGTCGATTCCACAGGGACTGGGTGTGTTTGGAGTGTGTAGCTATTTTGGGCTTCTAAGTTGCTATTGGGCTTTGGTAACTTCTAGGCACAGTGGGCTTGGCTTTGGTTTTGAAGTGCACTGGGCTCTTGATTGAGTTTGTGCTTTGGCTTTATTCTATAAGAATGAACTGGGCTTTGGGCCTTTGGACTACAGATGGACTGAACTGAGCCTTGGGCACCCTAACAGTGGTCTGGGCTTTTGCTTCACCCTAGCAATGAGCTGGGCTTTTGGCCTTAACCTAACAGTCTACAATGACAAAGAAACAGAGAACAAACCAGGAAGGACAAAAAAACAATGGCAAAGAAAGAACAGTGAAGGTAAAGAAACAGTAGTGAAGAGTAACAAAGATATAGTGTATCAAAGAGTGACAGTGAAATGAAAACAGAAAAGAAACAGAGAAAGAAAACATATGAAATGAATAAGAAAACAGTGAGACAAAAACACTAAAGTGACAGTGGTAAAGACAATGAAACAATGGAAGCATATACAATGGCAGTGAAATGGTGATTGTTAACAGTGGCAAAGTGCCAACGAAGCAAAGTAAGTTACAAAAGAAAGTGGTAAAAGAAAGGTGGCAGTGAAGATGATGTGAAGCAATGGTATTGAAGTAAACCAAGGCTATGAGCCAAGGGCAGAGAGGAGGTTGCAGTTGTGGCTAAGCTAAGGCTTAGAATCCACCTTGTGTCCTAGCTAAACAATGCAAAAACTTAAGCATCCAACTAGAATGGGAAGAGAATAAGCTTGCTCACTGATTTTCCCCTAGCATTGACTGTCTTTTGAAAGCACAGTCAATCAAAGGCATATCAGAGCACCAACTTCTTCCCATTACTCAAGCAAAACAGGCCTTCCTAGCAATTCATCATTCATTAGTGCACTAAGGTTTCATCTGAGCCTCAACAGTGAACTCAGAACATAATTAACACTACAATGGAACTAAACATGATTAACAGGAACAACACACATTTAAACTACAATGTCAAAACAGTAACACACATTTAAACAACACATTTAAACAACACACATTTAAACAACACACATTTAACAGGAACAACACAACATTTAAACTACTAAACAGTGAATGAAAATTGCAAAACAAGAACCCTAAAAAATTAACAGTGAAATTAAATTAACCCAATTAGGGGGTGTCTCGGCTAACCAAGAACAGTTTTTGCATTCTCTACAGCTTCCCTTTTATAGCTTACAACAAAATCCCTAATTTCACAAAACCCTAAATTTGTAAACCCTAACTTTTGGGGAAAAATCAAATTCGACATACCCATGTGTGAATTCTGCTCGACCCATGCCCTGTTGATGTTCTACTGCTCCTCCTCTAGCTCTTGTTGCGCTGTTGGCCTAGCCCTAGACTTCTGTGAACCCTAGCTTCTCTCACTGTCGAGTTTGCAGCATCAGGACTCGATGCTACAGACGAGAAAGGGAGAGACAAGGGTGGTGATTGACTCCTGAGTTTGTCGGGGGAAGGTGGTAGTGGTGGTGTTCGAGGTGGAGATGGAAGAGATGGTGGTGATGGATTTGCAGAGCTCTGCAAATTTTTGGGAAGAAGGGGAAGAACTCGATGGAAATGGGATTAGGGTCTGTTTGTTTGGGGTGTAGGTGTTCGGTTGCTAGGGTGTGAAGCAGGTTCAGCGGAGTTTGATGATCTGCGACAAGGAGCGATGGATGGGAAGATGGTAGGTGGATCCAACGGCGATACGGAGGTAAGCGTGGAGCGACCGTCGGATGAAGGGATGTAGCAAAACGGACGACCCAAGATGGAGATGGTCGTTGCGATGTAAAGCGGGGGCTTCGGAGTTTGATGTGCGATGATGGAGCGACCGTAGGATGCTGAAATGCTTCGATCTGACGGCTGAAATCCGAGACGGGCTTGGATAGTGGAAATGTGTTTGAGTAAGGGTTTTGGGCCTTGGGTATGCCAAGCCCATGTCTTCTTTAAGGACAATTCTTCTTCTTCAAGCCCACTTCTAGCCTTTTGGTCTTGTGCACAACATTCTTCGCGGCTTCCTTGTGTAATTCCTCCCGGCTTTTCACTACTTTTCTGCTCTTTTCCGCTCTGCTATTCATCCAAACTTTATTTATTACCTAAAAATGCAAAATTAAGTAAGAAAAATATTTATTCTTGAAAACAATGAAAATACAGAATATGGGATAAAATGTAGAATTACTGCACAAAAGATGAGTTAAATGCCAACAAAAAGGGATAAATATATACAATATTTGGCACTCATCAAATACCCCCAAACCTGAATTTTACTTGTCCTCAAGTAAAACAAAACTAAGGAAATCCTACCTATACCACTGTCGCTGGTCTCTCGAATGCATTTAGCGTATGCACTAAGCCTTTTAAACCACTAAGTGTCCCTAGTGGACGAGTTGAAGTCTCGTGAAGGTTTGCTTAGAACGTACCTACAAAGTTCTAGGTCAAAATATAAGCTCAGATTCCATCAAATGTGACATGTGCAAGTCAGTTAAGCTCACAGCAAAATGGAGATGTCAATCTAGCTATCGAAGGCACAATCCTAGCACTGATAACAAATAAAGACATGTGATAAGAGTGTAAAGTGTATCTACACATGTGTAAAGAAAGATCGGATGTTATGACTACTAATCACCAAGAGAGAGTTTCTCAGGCTAAGAACCAAGGTCGAAATCTAGCTAGCTGTCCGGACTTTACGAGAATTGTGAATGAGTTGGAGGTATTTCACAATTACTCGCGTTGTACATCAATGGCATACACCCTTCCTTGCTTATTACAATGAAACACAAAAGATGACTTTACATGACTCTTATTTACATTGACTACTCTTTTATTTTTGGAACAAGAGAGATGGAATTGATAAATACTTGATTTTTTTTATTTTTTTTTTTTTTTCTGATATTTTTTTTTTGAATATATACATTTTTTTTTTTTTTTTTGAAAAGGAAACACTTTTGATACATATACAAAAGGAAACAAAAGATTACATGACACTTTGCAAGAGGTAGCCCTTTTTGATGCACCCAGTTAAATTCGATGGTTGTCTTTCTTAATGTAACCTCCACCTTCTATCCCAACCAACCAAAGAACAAGCTAGTCAAGTTTCGTTCAGTATTCTAAAGTGATTGGCAATCGTGACTTCCTATCAAACACCTTGAAGATCGAGGCTATACATGTATTGGTAGATCGTGCGCGTGCAAATTTCTTATCACTATGTGAATTGTGCTAGAATCAGGGTGCCTAAATATCTAGACTAAGACTCCTAATAATTACATATTTGCACAAGAGTCAACATTTCAAGGTAAATGAGCTCCATTTTTATGTTTTTTTTCAATTTTTAATTTTTTTTTTTTTTTTTTTTTTTTTTTTTTTTTTTTCAAAAAGAAGGAGTTCTTGTTTTCAATTATGGCATATTATCAAAGTATCTACTTTTCACCCCCAAACCTAAACTAAACATTGTCCTCAATGTTTCAAAATATGAACAAAATTATAATACAACATATGAAGAGGATCATGTTGAGTAGAGAAAAAGGAAAGAGAATACCCGATTTCGGCGAAAGCAATATTAGAACTCCGTTATTCAAGGCAAGAATCCAACATATGTCAGCCGAGATCATATTGGATTAGCAAAATTTATACAAAAGGAACAAAAAGGTTTTTAAGAAATTTTATCTACTGGATTATATACAAAAATTCACCATACACTAACAATCTAAAGAGTTGATGATCAACCCAAAAGACAAAGTGTAGAGGTTTCAACAGCTTCACACAATAATAATATGATAGGCATGCAAGTGAAGCTGTGAAACAAAATGAGCTACCCCCAAACCTGGATTTTTCAACGGATATAATTTTGAAAACAAAATCGCGCAGTTTCGGGGGTTCATCATGCACAAGGTCTAACTCAAAGTGAACTGTGCTAGGGACGGGCAAACATGCTAATTCCAACTGTGGTTCCTCAAATTTATTATACTTAGAAGCAAAATAGTCCAAGAGGACTTGGGAAGCACACAGTTCCAAACCTAGATTAGGGACTCTCAGAAAAGTCGGTTTGACAATATGGGTACAAACCAAATCTAGGTTGGGTGGAAGGCCATCAGATTGTGACTTATGTAGGACGATAGGCACATCATTACTAATCACATCAACATCTCCTAAGTCTTCTACAAGTGTCATAACATGCTCACAATCATCAAACAAATTGGCAAGATCACAATCAGAGTCATCAACACCATCAACAAATTTATTCTCATGCATCGGCAAATCAGGAGAAATATCACAATGTGACCTAGGTAGAGAATCAGACACATCAAATATATTTTCATGCATATTAGTGTCTACAGAAGATTCAACTATTCCTATGTCATGCTCATCTTCACAGAATAATTGTACGAATCCCATGTCAATATCAAAATCATATGAATTACAATGAGTATTAGAAAGAACAACATGCATGAAGGTCGAGGGCGAGAAGCCATATGTTTTTGAACCAACAGGTTCCACAATATTTTCATGTTCTTCTAACATATCATCATAATCATCATAATCATCATCATGGTAGCATGCATATTGGTCCTCATTAACAGTGGTGGTGTCATTAGTCGATTCATGTTCCTCTAAATTAGGTTCATATTCAACATTATTTACATGAATGGGACTAGACACTTCATTAGGGACAACATACATTTCCTCATGAATTTCCTCCTTTTGTAGGTGAAGCAAAATCTGATCTAAATATGCATGAATTCGTGATGTAGATCTATCATAGTCTTGCTTGCAGAGTCTTAAAGCTTCTGTGGTGGAGTCTAAATTCATGGGAGTACCAAATTCTTCATGTTCAAATTGTGGTGAATGGTACATGTGTGCATGGTCATTAGGGTTTACAAAATATTGATCGCAACCCTCAAAGGATTGATTATGGTCCCAATGACTACCATTCTCACAATTTATGGGCATTTCATACCTTGGATTTTCTCTAGATTGCCTAAAATTATGCAAAATATGACAAATCTCAACAGGGTGGTCTAAACTACCACATGCGGGACATGCATAGATTTCAGGTTGCCTAAGAAAATTAGATGTGACAGATTCCTCATGTGATTGCATTTCTAAAGTTGTGATTCGAGCTTCTATTTGATCCATAAGTGATGATTGTGTGAGTGAGGCTCTAGCAGAATGTTCATTTTCACGTTGTGATGAATGATGCATGTGTGAATAGTTATTAGGGTTCATGTATTGAGGCTCGGGACTTTGAAAATGTCCATAATAATTCCTATAACTATTGACATCATGGAATGGAGGAGGATCACAATGTGAATTTGGCCCGTAAGCAAGTTCTCTAAGTGTTTTGTTTCCACTCCCCGAAGCAGGCCAAAATCTAGACATGATTGGCTCAAAAGCTAAGTAACTATGTACAAAGCTCAGAATTTGGTTTTTAAAGGGTTTGGATTTTTGGGAAAAATTTGGTTTTGGTGGGAGACATTTTTTTTTTTAAAAAAAAATTTTGGGAGCAAGTTTGGTTTTAATGGGTTAAAGAAGAAAAAATTTGGTTGTTAAAATGGGAGCAAGTAAAATTTGGTTTTTTGAATGGGAGAAAAGTTTTGGTTTTTGGAATTAGGAGCAAAATTTTGGTTTTTTTTTTTTTTTTTTTTTTTTTTAAAAAGAAAATAAAATTTGGTTTTTGAATGGGAGCAAGCCAACTGTTGGTTTTGTGTTTGCTTTGGCTCAGCTGGTTTGAAAACGTTTGGTGAAACTGAGTCCAAAATCTCGGCCTAGAATTTGGGTACTCGGCCCACTAACGAGTTAACCTAGCGTGATCGGTTACAAGCTCAGCTGGGTTTAAAAACCCAGAATACAAAATACAAGTCCAAATTAAACAAGCTCACAAAAATTAAAAACAAGCCCACAAATTAAACAAACAAGCCCACAGAAATTAATTACAAACCCAACAGAAAATAAAAAGCCCAAAAATTGGCTTTAATATTACAAGCCCACAATTAAAAATTGGAAGCCCACAATTCGGGTTCTCTTAAATGGGTTACCTTTTAAGCACAGCCCAGCTGCTCTGATATTGTTGCAAAAACCCAGTTGGGCTTTGGTTCTTTTCCTTGGTGGCGTCTCAGCAGAGGAAAAACAGGTTCAGAACAGCAGGTCCAACAACAAATAAAGTGAAGCAGATGCAGATGCAAATGCTATGCAGTGAAATGCAAAAATAGCTAATAAAACTACAAGAAAAACACAACACCAATCCCCGGCAGCGGCGCCAAAAACTTGGTGGACCCGGGAAAGCGTATAAAATTGAAGTGAAATGAAAACGGGCCTACAGTAATACCGCAAGTGCACGGTCGTCAGTTGTAGCTCGTGCAAGTACGGGTCGATTCCACAGGGACTGGGTGTGTTTGGAGTGTGTAGCTATTTTGGGATTCTAAGTTGCTATTGGGCTTTGGTAACTTCTAGGCACAGTGGGCTTGGCTTTGGTTTTGAAGTGCACTGGGCTCTTGATTGAGTTTGTGCTTTGGCTTTATTCTATAAGAATGAACTGGGCTTTGGGCCTTTGGACTACAGATGGACTGAACTGAGCCTTGGGCACCCTAACAGTGGTCTGGGCTTTTGCTTCACCCTAGCAATGAGCTGGGCTTTTGGCCTTAACCTAACAGTCTACAATGACAAAGAAACAGAGAACAAACCAGGAAGGACAAAAAAACAATGGCAAAGAAAGAACAGTGAAGGTAAAGAAACAGTAGTGAAGAGTAACAAAGATATAGTGTATCAAAGTGTGACAGTGAAATGAAAACAGAAAAGAAACAGAGAAAGAAAACAGATGAAGTGAATAAGAAAACAGTGAGACAAAAACACTAAAGTGACAGTGGTAAAGACAATGAAACAATGGAAGCATATACAATGGCAGTGAAATGGTGATTGTTAACAGTGGCAAAGTGCCAACGAAGCAAAGTAAGTTACAAAAGAAAGTGGTAAAAGAAAGGTGGCAGTGAAGATGATGTGAAGCAATGGTATTGAAGTAAACCAAGGCTATGAGCCAAGGGCAGAGAGGAGGTTGCAGTTGTGGCTAAGCTAAGGCTTAGAATCCACCTTGTGTCCTAGCTAAACAATGCAAAAACTTAAGCATCCAACTAGAATGGGAAGAGAATCAGCTTGCTCACTGATTTGCCCCTAGCATTGACTGTCTTTTGAAAGCACAGTCAATCACAGGCATATCAGAGCACCAACTTCTTCCCATTACTCAAGCAAAACAGGCCTTCCTAGCAATTCATCATTCATTAGTGCACTAAGGTTTCATCTGAGCCTCAACAGTGAACTCAGAACATAATTAACACTACAATGGAACTAAACATGATTAACAGGAACAACACACATTTAAACTACAATGGCAAAACAGTAACACACATTTAAACAACACATTTAAACAACACACATTTAAACAACACACATTTAACAGGAACAACACAACATTTAAACTACTAAACAGTGAATGAAAATTGCAAAACAAGAACCCTAAAAAATTAACAGTGAAATTAAATTAACCCAATTAGGGGGTGTCTCGGCTAACCAAGAACAGTTTTTGCATTCTCTACAGCTTCCCTTTTATAGCTTACAACAAAATCCCTAATTTCACAAAACCCTAAATTTGTAAACCCTAACTTTTGGGGAAAAATCAAATTCGACATACCCATGTGTGAATTCTGCTCGACCCATGCCCTGTTGATGTTCTACTGCTCCTCCTCTAGCTCTTGTTGCGCTGTTGGCCTAGCCCTAGACTTCTGTGAACCCTAGCTTCTCTCACTGTCGAGTTTGCAGCATCAGGACTCGATGCTACAGACGAGAAAGGGAGAGACTGATGGTTTATCAAAAGTGATTGTAGTAGTGGTAAAAACAGGGTCTTTTCAGACTTGTGAAGGTAACAAAATTTCTAGATTTAAATAAAATTTAGGAAAAATAGCAAACTGAAGTAAAATTTTATGGAGAAATAGGGGTTAAGATTCCACCAATCAACAATACTTATGTGATCTAAATTTTTTTTACTATGCAATTTAAATAATTGGGTTGATTCTAAATATTGCCAAGAGCAGATTTTCCAAAATATCAAATGTTAATCACAAGTATAATGCATCAAGAGTCTAAAACTAAGCATGCATTATCAAGGGAAAACACAGTTGATTAATAAAAACCATTTAAATCATTTTTATCAATGCAATTAATCATATAAAAATATTGCATAAATTAATAAAATAGAGATTACCACATAATTATTGTGAGAATGGCTTCCTCTGTCACCCCTGGGATTGGGTTTAGCTCCTCATCTCAAAAACACACTCACAAGATGTATTCATGGCTAAATAAGTGTTTTTATTGATGAAAATAATTGATAATTGAAGTTTGTAACGCTGTTGTACTGTTGCAGCGTCACTGTTACAAAGGGGTAGTGCTGAAAATAATCGATAGAACACAAGTGTTGTATAACAACGACACAGAGAGCTCGATGTTTGCACTGTTGAAGAACTACGACCCGCAGTGGACAGTCGATGTCACTGTTGATAAACGACGGCCTTGGAGAGTCTGTTCTTCACGTTCTTCCTCCTCGCAGCAGCAGCAGCAACAATCAATGGTATCTTCCTTGTTTCGGCTCTGAACTCTCTCCTATTTCTCTCTAAACTTTTCTAACCCTAAACAGAAACCGTGTGCACTGTCTTGACTTTGTGTGGATTTTCTGACTTATCCAGCCCAATTAGATGGGTCTAATCGCTTCTAACAGGTCCCTTATGTCTTGTAGAGTCCGTGGGTACCAAATTTGCCCATTTAATCGCCTCCTAGGTCGCTCAAATCATTGATCCAAAACTGTTGACGCTGCTGCCTTTTTTCCCGCCAAAATCCAGTGTTGAAACTTTGAAGATGACCTCCCCCTATCCAGTTCCGGTGTCCCTTTAGTACATGCCCTGAAATGGGGTGCCCCTTAGTAATTAGGTTACCCCTTATCCAAAGTGAGAGTCCGTATAGTAATTTTCTCCCACGAGCGCAAAAACCACTTTTTAGCCAATTTCGCCGCAAAAGCTTATTTCTCCAAAAACACCTACAAAGACATAAAATAACCAAATAAGTACAATATCGAGTACTAACAATATATACAAATGAGCTATATTAGACACATAAATGCGTCTATCAAATACCCCCAAACTTATTATTTGCTAGTCCTCGAGCAAATCTAATCTAAAATAAAATGACTACACTTAGCACGTGCAGTAAGCCGTTAAACCACTAGGTGGCCCTAGTGGCGGAGTGTTGTCTCCGGGGGGTTTACCAGAGGTGTACCCACAAAACCTTAATACTCCAGAGCTTAGCTATCTACGCAGAACCTTGGAAGGCACTAAAGAATCTCCTTGGTTGGCATACTTATTGACTACAGGAAGAAGTACCCTGATGCGAAATTCCAATTGCTGTACACGAGTTTGCACTCAAGCACACTAAAATTCATATAAAGTGACAGAGCTCTACTCAGATAGTTGCACTATGGACATCATATTCGGAGTCTAAACTAATCACATGGATAGATCAAGAAGATGGATATAGAAAACATAGATGGTTTTGATGTTTACTAAGTGAACGACGTTTCCCATATCTGTCTGAAGGCCTCCGCCAAAATGAACCTATCCTAATGGATTGAGATACTAGTCTGACTAATATCAACACACTGGCATATACAAGGGTACCAGTGGTCGATAACCTAACTCTAGGTCAACACAACTGGCATATACAAGGGTACCAGTGGTCGACTTTATTGAATTTATTCCTTTTGGTCAAATGGTCTGGTCTCAATTTTTTATTTTTTATTTTTTATTTTACTTTTTGGTAACTACCATTTTTTTTTTCATCTTTTTTTTTCATCTTTTTTTTTTTTCATGGTATCTCAATCACTCTAATTCACCCTAGCATTGGTAACAACTTGAATCGTGGGCCCCACCTATCACTTAGAGAAACATAGTTTAAAAACAAAATAAAATAAAAATAGAAGTGAAAAGGACTCAACGAGATATGGTGAAACTATCATGTTATTTCTAACACCTGAGCTCTGTGCTTTTATGAATAGACTCTTTAGATGTTTCCATCTAATCAGATTGGTTCCTCAAACTCCTACAATCAAAATGCTTCCATCCACTTAGATTAGTTAGTGCAATCCTCAATAGGCATAAATTTCTAAGCTCTGGAGTTTATTTATTCATACTAAAAAGTTTCTCCCATACCCCCAAACTTAAACCTAACATTGTCCTCAATGTTCTAAAGATGAAATTAAAAGCATGAACAAGGAGAAACTGTTACCATTTGAAATGAAAGAGTTACGGAAGGATATTACCTGGTTGCATGAGATTGGGTTACCTCCCAAGAAGTGCTAAGTTTAAAGTCTTCAGCCAGACTAAGAAAAGTATTAGTCAACTCGAACCGTATAACAGTAGCCGGAATAACTGTGGGTCTTTAACACCAAAAAGAGCTGACAAAAGGAAACTGCAGTGAACCAAGAAAATGTACAAGACTAGCATGCCCTTACCTAGTTTCCTGATTAAGATATCTATATCTAATTGTGGTTCAGGTTCAGGTTCTATAAAAGGGTCTAAATATATTTTTAGGCTGCAACTCCTCAAAATTGAGATCCGAATTATTAGGTCCTAGAGTCTGTAAGTACTTAAATAAGAACTTAGAAGCACAAAATAATAACCTAAATAATTGAGGATCCTCTAAGTCAATCAGGTTTGACTTACATAATTGACCACAGTGAGAGTAGTGGTCATTCTTAAGAAAATGTGTCGATTCTAATATCCTAAAGTAATTAGGTTTAGTCTCAGAACTTAATAATTGACACATTTGAAATTTATACGTTCCCACAATTGTTTGAAAAATATTTGGTGGGAAAAAAAGTCGATCTTAGTATCATAGCCTGGTCTAACCTCATCAACCAGAGGATGGGTTTCTAACAACTGAACTTCCTTATGGACATCACTAGGTTCAGGAAAACGAGTATGAAAGTAATCTTGTAAAATGGTTGAGGCATTGATGTCAAGTCCTAAGTGTGGGGACTTTCTGAGAGTTAAAGGTAAGGCACTAGGGAAGTGATAATCACCCCCAAACTTAGAGTTTTCAGTTTCTCTAGATAGACCTCTAATTTTTCTTGAATTTCCGTATCTTCAGAGTCCTTAAAATATTCAAGAGATTCTTCTAAGTTATTATCAGGTAGTGCATCTTTACTCATCTCTACGGGTCTATCTTCTTCTTCCAAGACTATTGTTTCTAAGTCGCTAGACTCTAAAACAGTATTTTCGAAATGAACCCGTTCCTCTAAACCACTATCGGCTTCGTAATCAAAAGGAAAAACTACATCGTCTAAAACGGTGGTATCCCTAATCAAATCCTCGCCTTTTGAATAGGTGAATAATCATAAAAATTATTTGGATTTGAAGTAGAAATAATATAATCACTATAAAGCTCAATTGGATTACTAGATTCCTGATTACTATGCCTACATGTTTCAGATTCTTCATCACTACTATCCTCATCATCATAATAGTACGAAGATGATTGAACCTTATCTAAATAAGTAGTGTTACCAATTATAACCTCGTTATCTTGATTATGTGAAAAAGTATCTTCATTCTCAAGGGTATTATTGGATACACTATATTGGCAATTCAAGTTATTTCGAGCAATACTTTCATTCGTCTCTAACTCAAGTCTACGTGTCGACTCAGCTATCCTCTCAAGGGTCTCTCCAAAGAAAGTTCCCTTAGTGTAGATCTAAGTTTTGAGTTAATCTATTGAGGATATCTTCTACAGATTCAGTTGTTGTTGCAGTTCTTTCGTCCATAACTACATTATTCACCTCATCTAATTTATACGTCGATTCAGCTAACTGACGTGATGACTTAGCTAAATTCCTGAGAGTCTCTTCTAGAGAAGGAATAGGAACTGAAGGATCATAATAAGGACTACTTTTCAAAAGTTTGATTGTATCCTCTAAAGACGAAGAACTAGTATTATAATCTTCTTGCTGTATGACTGATGCGCGTGCGGATAGTAATTGGGCTCACCATGGTATGAACCATAACCTTGAAAAGGTTGGCGTCCCCAGTCACTATTCTCACTATGGTCATAATACTGATGATGTCCATATTCAAATTCAGGTCGATATTCATTGTATTGGCTTCTATCATACCAGTTCGACATTCTTAATTGCAGGGGAATTCTACGCAATCACAAACAAGTCCGACTCGACCAAATCAAACCTATAGAATCTAGCAAACAAAAAGCATGATGGCTCCACTTAGATTGTTTTCTAGACCAGCTTCTATTCCTTCGAAAAGGAATTCGTTACAATTTGAGCACACCCCTCTGGAATCAATCCGAGCTAATGTAAGTTGAATCGAGGCGAGGGAAGCTCAGTGGAGCTTTGATACCCAAGGCCTCACCGCTATCACAAGGCGGCGCAGTCACGCATTCAACTCACAGAAACCATCATGAACTTTGAAATGTGCTTAAAGAGCAACCAATATTTTTCGAACGAGTTTCCTATTAAGCTCGTTACCCTATTGGTCTCGTTCTATTCAAAATTTTAGGCTTAGGTTCGCGTTTGGTTTCGTTTTCCTAAGGCGGGCAAGAAGGAAACGGTGATGAAATCCGAGTCCTTATCTTGTTTAGGCCAGGCCTTGCCCTTTACTAGGAAAATAAAGACAGTCCGGTTCGTCCTCAAACGCTGGTGTTTCGATTGGACTTACCTCCCGTACCAGACGGGCGATGAACCGTTGTCGTCGACTCGGGCCACGACTCCTATGACGTGTGCGAACCCGAGGGGCCGAGACGATATAGTAATCGTCGTCCTTCCCTGCAAACAGTTTGTTTTTAATTTTTTTTTTTAATTTATAACCCTTCCGTAGGGTTTTAAAAATAATGTCCAAAGTCCAGAATAAAGTCCAAATAAAAAGTCCAAAATTACAAAAATTATGAAAAATAAAGCCTATTTACAAATTCTAAAAATAAATAAATAAAAGCTATATACAAAAAAAAAATAATAATAAAAATTAAATCCTAAAAAAAAAAAAATTATGTCTTTTTCTTCTTCTCTTTTAGCTTTTAACTTTTAGCTTTAAGCTTTTTGTTCCCAAGTCCTTAGTATTCCACTTCGAACCTGTAAATCAAAGACACAAAAAGAAACGTAAAAAGGAACAAATAATAGTAAAAAAAATAAAATAAAATAATAAACCTAAAAACAGAAACCGTGTGCACTGTCTTGACTTTGTGTGGATTTTCTGACTTATCCAGCCCAATTAGATGGGTCTAATCGCTTCTAACAGGTCCCTTATGTCTTGTAGAGTCAGTGGGTACCAAATTTGCCCATTTAATTGCCTCCTAGGTCGCTCAAATCATTGATCCAAAACTGTTGACGCTGCTGCCTTTTTTCCCGCCAAAATCCAGTGTTGAAACTTTGAAGATGACCTCCCCCTATCCAGTTCCGGTGTCCCTTTAGTACATGCCCTGAAATGGGGTGCCCCTTAGTAATTAGGTTACCCCTTATCCAAAGTGAGAGTCCGTATAGTAATTTTCTCCCACGAGCGCAAAAACCACTTTTTAGCCAATTTCGCCGCAAAAGCTTATTTCTCCAAAAACACCTACAAAGACATAAAATAACCAAATAAGTACAATATCGAGTACTAACAATATATACAAATGAGCTATATTAGACACATAAATGCGTCTATCAGAGACAAGGGTGGTGATTGACTCCTGAGTTTGTCGGGGGAAGGTGGTAGTGGTGGTGTTCGAGGTGGAGATGGAAGAGATGGTGGTGATGGATTTGCAGAGCTCTGCAAATTTTTGGGAAGAAGGGGAAGAACTCGATGGAAATGGGATTAGGGTCTGTTTGTTTGGGGTGTAGGTGTTCGGTTGCTAGGGTGTGAAACAGGTGCAGCGGAGTTTGATGATCTGCGACAAGGAGCGATGGATGGGAAGATGGTAGGTGGATCCAACGGCGATACGGAGGTAAGCGTGGAGCGACCGTCGGATGAAGGGATGTAGCAAAACGGACGACCCAAGATGGAGATGGGAGTTGCGATGTAAAGCGGGGGCTTCGGAGTTTGATGTGCGATGATGGAGCGACCGTAGGATGCTGAAATGCTTCGATCTGACGGCTGAAATCCGAGACGGGCTTGGATAGTGGAAATGTGTTTGAGTAAGGGTTTTGGGCCTTGGGTATGCCAAGACCATATATTCTTTAAGGACAATTCTTCTTCTTCAAGCCCACTTCTAGCCTTTTGGTCTTGTGCACAACATTCTTCGCGGCTTCCTTGTGTAATTCTTCCCGGCTTTTCACTACTTTTCTGCTCTTTTCTGCTCTGCTATTCATCCAAACTTTATTTATTACCTAAAAATGCAAAATTAAGTAAGAAAAATATTTATTCTTGAAAACAATGAAAATACAGAATATGGGATAAAATGTAGAATTAATGCACAAAAGATGAGTTAAATGCCAAGAAAAATATATAGAAATATGCACTTTTTAGCACTCATCATTACACTCTAAAGAAATCAGACATACTTCAGAGAGAGATTAGTTACATTGAGCTCCATTGATTTCCCTTGGAAAATGTAAATGCATTCCACGATGCGCTGACCTCCTTACAAAAATGGATGGAGATAACACATGCCAGTCGATTTAATTATGTTTTTTCCCTCGAGATAAACTCGTCGTAGACGTGGCAGTCTATTTCTGTACATCATCTGCGAAACAATTTGCAGGTAGATGTCGCTACTGATATCATTTAGCATCCACGTGATGAAAATCGTCTGAAATTCTAGGCATATCAGAAGGTTGCGCCGAGGAAGAGGATCTGAACAACGAAAGTTCACCTCCTGCAAAACACACCACCAGTACTTCTCAAGACGAGGGGTTGATGAAGACACTCGAGACAAGAGTTTTTGGGCTCACTCAACACATGGATGGTATAGCTTCCCAAGACGAGGGGTTGAAATCCCCGCATACGTTGAGAAAGGGGATTAAAATCTTTTTGAGTTCAAACCGTACTTTTATTTCGCTATCGACATTCGACAATCTCTCCGTAAGACTCAACCTTACGGTTTTGCTATAACATAGTTATGCAATTTAAAAGTGCGGTGAACCATTAGGGTTTATCCCAGTTGGCCAAGAGCCTGACTCTCAACTATGTTCCTTAATAGTTAAAGCAACAACAGATGGAAAAGTAAGTAAAAAAGTAGGCATCAGAGGGAGAGAGGCAAAACTTGAACCTTTAACATTTCCATGATATAATACAAGACATTTGAAACAAGCATGAAATGGAAACTTTTGGTAAAAAACATACATAGTATAAGTCCTTCCAGAGGTATTATAGATTACTTTCTTAGCCATAGGGGTTTTAAAGTCACCATGACTTTAGCTTTATAAAAATTACCCATGGGAGTAACCACAACTTCAACTTTACCAAACTGTTCTAAGATTTCACCTGCTTTTCCTTTGTTAATGAGTGAATTTGGGATAGTAACTTGCACTGGCATAAGAGTTTTTTGCCAAACCAAATCAAGAACATACTCTAGTTCTCCTAAAGGTTGAACAACAAAAAATTTATCCAAACAACAAAAAAAGTCATGATATAGTAGGTACTCGATTTTCGAATTAAACTTGGAATTTCATATAATTTCAAACACGGTAAGTTAATTTTTCTTTTCGAGTTTCTAAAATTTTTAAACCAATCAAACGTTGCCAAGTGACTTCACAAAAACTCTCGTTTCACAAAAGCTACGAAAAGCCTATTTAGACCAATAGAAAACGAGGGTTTCTGAAAGGTTAACGTGGGAGCCTTATTTATCTAGACCTTTAAATCTTTGGATACCCATGTAATATCCATGCATGTCTACATTTTTAAGTGTTTGGACCGATGTACTATCCCTTGCATACCAATTTCAGCCGGTATTATATATTTTAATTTGATTTAGTTAAACGGTTATCAAAATAAAAATTCTTGTCAACTTTGCAGGGAAAAACAAATAAGTCATACGGGAATTAGCTCATGTAAAATAGTTACTCCACTCTTTGCAAACCCTTTTTCTTTTTAAAACGTAGCAGTGCCGTCTCAATCATTTTAGAGGCTTGGGGCGAGCATTCATAAGAGGGCCCTTTAATACATTTATATATGGACAAAACGTAACTGATGCATAGATAATTCATTGATGGATGTATGTAAAAGTCTAATAAGGGTCCAAAAATAACTGAAGTTCAATATCTAGATGAATGAACTGATTATCGATAGTCTATACTATACCTAGTATGGACGGCTGAGATTAAAACTATATCTAGATCTTAACGGCTCATATTAGCCGGTACTAATGGTCCGGTTCCAGTCTGGTACCACCCAAGAACCGGTCCCTGTACTTAGTTTTATCCTGGTTCTCAAACTGAGTACCGATCCCTGTACCGGATACACTGGTTCCGGTTCGGTTTTTACGGTACCAGTCCGGTACATGTCTTCTTAATCGGTTCTTGTGCAGCCTTACTAGTATTCGAACTAAGCGACTAATATCAGCATTAATGAACAAGATAAGCACGTCGAAAAAGAGTAACTATGAACTTAACAGATATTAATGACCAACGGGTTTTATCACACCAGAAGTAACTTTTTGACTTATTGAAGTCTAAAAGTCAGAATTCAGTTTGACTGTCAAATTTCAAAACGAATTCTAGAAGTCGAAAAGTTACAGAAATCAGAAGCAGATCTGTATCCAAATGCGCTCCTATTTAGATAGCATATCAGAAGTAGTTTTTTGACTTCTAAAACTCGACAAGTCAAAAGTTAGTTTGGTTAGGGAAAAATATCGTTTGGTCCTTTTTTAGGTGGGCCCATGTCAGTTTAGTCCTTTGGGAAAATGCCTTTATTGTTTGTTCCATAGTTATTTAAAAATATTAAATGGATCAAAGTACCCTTCCATGTTAATTCCAACTTATTTTTTTTATAAAAGTTCATTCGTCAAAATGAACTCATGTTAATTTCTACTTAATTTTTCAGAAATCACCTTTATCAGAAGTTCTTACGTCAAAATGAACTCCTGATAAAAACCTATATGAAACCAGAGTTCATTCTAGAAATGAACTCCTGATAAAAACCTATATAAACCAGAGTTCATTCCAGAAATGAACTCCTGATAAAAACCTAAAAAAATAGAGTTCATTCCAGAAATGAACTCCTGATAAAAACCTAAAAAAACAGAGTTCATTTCAGAAAACGAACTCCTGATAAAAACTGTTAGAGCACTGCTCTGTCGAACTCGCATGCATTACTTTCTCAAGCATATTTGTCAATGTTCATGATCAAAATTATAAGTCCTGATTTCAAGTCTACTATTAGATAAGTCTCGGACTAGGATAGAAAGTGCAGTTGAGCTCAAGACTCCATGGCGATCATCATACAAAGACGAAGATCTACTCAAGGAACTGGTGGAACTTCATCGACTAAAAGGTATATGCAGACTTGAACTTATCTATCACTCAAAAGTCTATCTACTTTATATCCTATCTTGAGACAAAAATCATTTTGCTATATACACTTTGATTATACACATTTGCTATTTCGAGACGAGTTTATCTCACTTATCTATTTCTCGAAATATGTGTTGGTAAGCTTTCTCTTTGGCCAAGTTCATATTTACTAGTGACGGAAGTCATGTTAAGTTTCAATCACTTGAAAATGGCTTTGACGAAAAATGGTTTGTGAACAACAAATATATAACGTCCTCTAAGAATGTTTCATTGATTGAAATGAGAGTTTAGATTATATAACCATTGTTGGATATAAGCATTGTGTGGTAACTCATACATGTATAAGTCCTTATTCCTTGAACCAAAGTATGCATACTTTGTTGCTCAGAAAAACCTAAAAAAAAGTCCGCGAACTTAGTCCGCATACCCAGTCTGCGTACTGTCAGAGGTTCTCTTCCCGAGAAAATTTGCTGGAGTTTGTGAACTATTTAAAAACTTATTTCGGGTACTTAAGTCCGCGTACCAGTCCGCGTACTTAAGTTGGTTATTTTCTAAAAATGATTATTCGTGAACTTAAACTTATATAAACTAAGGAATGCAAGTTTGCAAACCGTGGCTATAAAGTTCATGAATCGATTCGAGTGAATCAAATCGTTTTTGTTTCAATTGTATCTATTATAAAGATCTAAGCAATTGAACAACTCTCTAACTAGTTCGTTTGACTCATTTGAACTAGTTGATATGAAAGTGCTCATATGGCTAACCATTTGGTTAACTATTATTTAACCAACTAGATGTACATGTTTGGGTACGGTTACACAAACCTAGATAAAAGTGCATTTCATTTGTGTATAACAAGCTAAGTTTTGATCTAACGGTTGAAAGATATTAGCTTGAATCTAATCAGGTTTCATCTGACGGTGAATATTGAATGCTTTGTTACTAAGCTAACATTGATTGCAAACCCTGATTTGAAAGACCATATAAGGGAGAAATCTAGCAACTGGGAAACCTAATCCCCACACCTCCTGTGTGATACTAGTTGTATTAGCTAGATTCGATTCTCCTTTAAACTTAGGTTTCTATCGAGACCCTGTAGGTTAACGACTTGAATACTTCATTGGGATTGTGAAGCCAGACCGATACTACTTTCTCGTAGTTGTGTGATCTGATCTTGCTGTTTCTATCGTACTAAGTATAATCGTAAGGATTGGTTTGAGATTTATTTCTCCGATAGGCAAGATATAAAAGAAGTCACAAACATCTTCGTCACATCGTTTGTGATTCCACAATATCTAGTTTCCCACCATACGATTTAGATTATTATGAGGTGATTGATAATACTGAGCTGTTCTTCGGGAATATAAGCCTGGTTTATCAATTGGTTCTTGTTCACCTTGATTTATGAAAAGACGGAACAAAAACTCGTAGGTATTTCTGTGGGAGACGGATTTATCTATTACTGTAGACTTTTCTGTGTGATACATATTTTTTTATTAAAGTCTTCGACTTTGGGTCGTAGCAACTCTTAGTTGTGGGTGAGATTATCTAAGGGAATCAAATGCGTAATATCCTGCTGGGATCAGAGACGTAGGATCGCAACTGTACCTTGAATCAGTGTGAGATTGATTGGGGTTAAACTATAGTCCATACCGAAGTTAGTTTGTAGTAGGTTAGTGTGTGTAGCGACTTAATACAATGTGTGTTCAATATGGACTAGGTACCGGGGTTTTTCTGCATTTGCGGTTTCCTCGTTAACAAATTTTTTGGTGTCTGTGTTATTTATTTTCCGCATTATATTTTGTTATATAATTGAAATATCACAGGTTGTGTGTTTGAATCAATCAATTGGGAAATCCAACCCTTGGTTGTTGATTGAAATTCATTGATACTTGAACATTGGTCTTTGGTACCGTTGAAGTGATTTCCCTTTTATTCAATTAGACTCGCATATTTCTATTTTCTTGAGTAAGTATTGAATTGAGAAAGAGAGATATAACTCTTTGATATACTTTTATTAAGATTGATTCTGACAGTCTAGTTGATTCTCTTAAAAGTATACTAGAGTCAGTCCATACAGATTGTTAATCGAAATATTGGGTGTGTTTGTTAGACCCCAGCCTTTTCAATTGGTATCAGAGCAGGCAAACACATTTAAAGACCTTACAAGTCCGTGTTTGTAGCGAACTGACTCTATCGATAGGAATTCTATCTCCATAAATGTACACCAGTTCGATGGCTCAAACTACCTATGGTGGAAAATTGTTATGCGTGCTTTTCTTCAAGCTCGTGATTTTCAAATATGGGTACGTGTTGTTAATGGCTATGATCCTCCGGTTAATACAGAAGGCGATGTATCTATACCTAAGGATATTGGTAGATATAGTCCAGAAGAAATCCTTGTTGTAAAGCAAAATTCTGACGGCTTAAATGCTATCATACATGCCATTACCCCAGATCTTCAGCACCATGTGACTATGTGCACTAAGTCTAAAGAATCCTGGGATATCTTAGAAACCGTATTTGAAGGAAATACCAGTGAGAAAGAAGCTAGACTTCAAAATCTAAATTCTGATTGGGAAAACCTTCGTATGGCAGATAAAGAAACATTTGATGAGTTTAATCACAAAGTGTCTGAAATTTTTAATGCATCTTTCGCATTGGGTAAGACCATTCCTGAAAAGGACATTGTGATGAAAATTCTCAGATCGTTGCCATATAGATACGATTCTAAGAAGCATGCCATCATTGAAGGAAATAATCTCTCAACGCTATCCAGAAATACTCTGGTTGGGAAGCTAAAGATCTTTGATCGTGAGGAAACGTCCAAGTCCAGTAAGGATGTTGCTTTCAAAGCACTAAATAACAGTAAATTACTTGACAAAAGTAAAAGTGTTTACATCTCTGAAGATGATCTTTCTGAGGCTGACTCATCAGATGAAGATCTTGACAAGTCATTCTCATTGATCACAAGACAGTTTAGGGATCTTTTTTTGAAGAGAAGTAAACGGTTCTCCAGAGATAAATCCAAGTCATCAGATAAACCACATAATCGTGTTCCTCCTAAAAATAGGGATAATGATGAAACTAATGACGAGGATATGCCTCAGTGCTTTAAGTATAAATGCTTTGGTCATTTTGCAAATAAGTGTCCAAATCGAAAGAAATACACTGGGAACAAAGGTCTTGCTGCAACTCTTGATGAAATGTCTGACAACTATGATTCTAATAAAGACGAAAAATAAAGTGTTGCACTTATTTGTGAAAATATTGATTTTGATAATTGTAGCAATACATACATCAATCTTGATATTCTTTCAGAAGAAAACTCAACCAATCTGGAAGATTAAACTGACCTTTATATTGGAAACTCTGTGAATAATGTTTCAGGTTCAACTATGTGTCTAGCAGCTTGCACATCTCAGATGCCTGAGTTATATTCAAGGTTGACGTTCTCATATTGTTCTCTCAAAGGTCATGAACTATCAAAGTGTTACAAGTACAAACACAAATTGAGACATGTTAACAAACTTCATCGAAGAGCAAATCGATTAGCAAACAAGCTCAAACTTGTTCAAAAGACCGCTGAGGTATGTAAGATTTTATCTTCGTCTAAGAATTTAGTTTCCAAGGATGAAACAAGACCATTAGAGAATAAAGTATGGTCCAATCGTTTTGATAGACAAAGGTCTATAGATTTCTCTCAAGAGGAACATGGTGGACAGATTATTGTTCACCGCAACACAACTTGATTGTGTTGTTTTGTAGATCTTGTCTCATGTGCCTGATCAAAAGAGACAAGGTTGTGCACCTATCAGGCTTTAGGAAAAGTTTACTTTCATATTTTCTTAGTTTTGTTTTTGGAATTCGTTATCTATCAATAAAGGAGGGTTATTCTCGATAATTCTACTCTCTCTAGGGTTCAGAATTGTGCGTGCACGAACCTATTAAAGGTTGCGTAACCCTACATTCCTTTTTCTTTCCCTGAAAATTCTTTTATCTTAAGACTTCTTGTTGAGTTGAATTGTGATTTCCTCTCACAAACCCATACGCTTATGGATACTCCAAGTATTATGTCTTCTGATGGAAAAGATGTTAATATGATTGTCAAGCCATCAATCATGAAGGAAAAAGAGAAATATCTGTTTCCTCCAACTTTGAAAAGAAAAAGAAGGAATGTGAGGAAGCCAAGAGTTGTTCCTTTAAATTCTCAGAAGCTTTCTGATGTTCTTGAAGTATTGAAGGAGACACGAAAGGAGATTCAACAGATAAAGGCTGTTGTGGTCAAGACTCTTGATATTCAGAAGGCCCTAGTTCGACATCAGTCAAGAAGGTTTATTGATACTAACTCCTATATTCATGAAACTTATGTCCCAATGATTGTTGACGACAAGGAGTTCGGGGACGATAAAGAATTCTTCAAAGGTCTTAATGTCTAGTAAATCTTCTTATGAGAATTTTATTCTTGTGTTTTTAGGAAGAATAACTAGAGTTTGGAATAGCCATTTTTGTGATTACACATAGATATGTCCAACATCTTCATCTTTCTTGTTTTTAGACTTATTTACTTAAATTATAAAAAGTTGTTTGGAAGATGATTTTTGCAGTATTAATCTTTATGGTTTTATATATTGCAAACTTGTTATGGGATATGTGTGTTTGCGTCCGTGAACTATGATTGTCCCATACTTTGTCAAAAGTTAAATCTTTCGTATGTCGATATGCATGTATTGATAAAAGAAGAATGAGATTTTGACATTACAAAATTTTTAAGCCTATTATGTCATCTTGCAATTCATGGAAGATAGGATGATCTTTTGTTTACGAGGATTATGTCTATTGTATGTCATTGTGAAAATAGTGATACAGAATAGAATGAATCCTTGTATATTCCGCAATATTGATCTTCCTTGATCCATATTTTATGTATATACTGTGAGGATCCGTAAGTTCTCTTATGTCGAGCATGACCAATTGAATTAATCACACTCTTGTGTAATTTATTTGTGTATTCCGATTGAATTGATCATGAGTTTTCTTGTGGCTAATTTAATTGAGTATATTTGGATTCAAATTCATATTCATATGTGATTTGTTATGTCCAAAGAAATCCTTCTTTTCTTGTGAAAGTAAGGTCGCTCTTGTTGTTATTTCGGGAATGACATTTTATGGGGAAGATGTTAGAGCATTGCTCGGTCGAACTCGCATGCGTTGCTATCTCAAGCATGTTTTTCAATGTTAGTGTCAAAACTATAAGTCTTGATTTCTAGTCTACTATAGCTAAGTCTCGGACTAGGATGGAAAATGTAGTTGAGCTCAAGGACTTCATGGCGATTCATCATACAAGAAGAAGAACTACTCAAGGAACCGGTGGAATTTCTCGACAAAAAGGTATGTGAAGACTTGAACTTATCTGTCACTCAAAAGTATATCTACTCTATCTCCTACTTCTTGAGACAAAAAGTCGTATGCTATATATAGACTTAGATTATACACATTTGGTATTTCGAGCCGAGTATACCTCTCCTATCTATATCTCGAAATATGTGTTGGTAAGCGTTTCTCTTCGACCATGTTTATCTTTACCTAGTGACGAAAGTCATGATATGTTTCAATCACTTTGAAAATTGCTTTGACGATAAATGGTGTAACAAATATATAACGTCCTCTAAGAATGTTTCAATGGTTGGAATGAGAGTTTAGATTACATAACCAATGATGGACATAAGTTGTTGTGGAAACACATATGTGCATAAGTCCTATCCCTTGAACCAAAGTTTGCGAACTTTGTTGATCAAGAGAAACCGGAAGAATGGCTTGTTGCCAAGTCCGCGAACTGCCGAACTTCTCATCCCGAGAAATTCTACTGGAGTTGACAAACTTGTTGCGTGAGTACCAGTCCGCGAACCGGCGGAAAGTCTTTGCCCAGATTTTTTGCTGGAGTTTGTAAACTCTGCCTGGTTGCTTAAGTCTTCGAACCTAGAACTTAAGAAGGTTATATATCTGAAGATGATTTCTGAACTTAAACTTACAAAGACTAAGGAATGCAATTTGCAAACCGTGGCTATAAAGTTCATGAACCGATTCGAGTGAATCAAATCATCTTTGCGTCAATTATGTCTTGTATAGTACATAAGATTTCCTTGCAATTGAACAACTCTCTAACTAGTTCATTTGAGTCATTTGAACTAGTTATGGTGAAGAAGAATATGGTTGGTATGAAATGCTCATAGGGATAACCTTTTGGTTAACTATTGTTTAACCAACAATGTACACGTTTGGGTACGGTTGACAAACCTAGAAGCGTGCATTTCATTTGTGTATAACAAGCTAAGTTTTCGATCTAACGGTTGAGAAATATTAGCTTGAATCCAAACCAAGGCGAAATCCTGATTTGATAGACTATATAAGGGGACATCTAGCAACTCTGCAAAACTAATCCCCACACTTCACGTGTGATACTAGTTTGCGTGGTAGAGTCGTGTCTCCTTTAACCTTTGGTTTTCTTCTTCTAAAACCAGGTTAACGACTTAAAGACTTCATTGGGATTGTGAAGCCAAACCGATACTACTTTTATCGTAGTTGTGTGATCTGATCTTGCATCTTCTATCGTACGAGTACAATCAGATTGATTGGATTGAGATTAATATCTCTGATAGGCAAGATATAAAAAGTAGTCACAAACATCTTCGTCTCATTGTTTGTGATTCCGCAACATCTTGTTTCTCTACCATACGATTGAGATTTTTATGAGGTGATTGATTTATCTAGTCTGTTCTTCGGGAATATAAGACCGGATTATCAATTGGTTTCTGTTCACCTTGATTATTATCAAAAGACGGAACAAAAACTTTAGGGTTTTTTCTGTGGGAGACAGATTGATCCTTTGATAGACTTGTCTGTGTGAGCCAGATTTGTTTATTTTCAAAGCCTGTGATTTTGGGTCGTAGCAACTCTTAGTTGTGGGTGAGATCAGCTAAGGGAATCAAGTGTGCAGTATCCTGCTGGGATCAGAGGCGTAGGGAGTACAACTGTACCTTGGATCAGTGGGAGACTGATTTGGGTTCAACTACAGTCCAGTACGAAGTTAGTTTGGAGTAGACTAGTGTCTGCAGCGGCTTAATACAGTGTGTGTTCAATCTGGACTAGGTCCCGGGGTTTTTCTGCAATTGCGGTTTCCTCGTTAACAAAATTTCTGGTGTCTGTGTTATTTCAGTTTCCGCGTTATATTGTTTTATCTTTATAATTGAAATAATACAGGTTGTGCGTTATATCATCAATTAGAGTAATCCAACCTTTGGTTGTTGATTTTTATTGATTGATCCTTGGATATTGGTCTTTGGTAGCATCCAAGTTATTCCTTGTATTTGATTAGTACTCGCAGTTTCTGTTTGAGGAAATCAAATTAAGAGAGAGAGAGATATAAACTCGTTGATGTACTTTTAATTGATTGAGTCTTGTTGATTCTCTTAAAAGTATGTTCGAGTTTTTCCATACAGATTGCTAAGAGAAATATTGGGTGGTGTTGTTAGACCCCCGCTTTTTCAGGAGAGTTCTTAATTGAACTTGTGCTTAATTGCCAATTCTTTGTGGGGAGTGCTGTTAGAAAATAGCTCGGTTGAACCCACCAAGCGTTGGTATGTCAAGTTTGGTTTTCATATTTTAGTGAATCAAAACTCATTTAAGAGTCGCTTGATTAAATGTACTAGAGTCAACTTCGTATAGGTTAGCTTGAAAGTTTTAGGATATGAGACATTACAAGTATTGCGAAGACTTGAAGAATTGAAGAAGTAAGGAGATACAACCACAACATTATTCTTCCACTTGAGTTTAGTGATATTTGACTTGAACTGTTTCATTCCCTAACGTATCTTTCAAGTCGTGCATATTGAAAACAAAACTGCAAAGTATGAACACTCTAGAGAGACATAGTATTAAGGAATACAATACGAGGTTTATTTCTTAATCATTAAACTTTGTAGATAAGACATTGACATAATGGTTTTAAATGCTATTGTGATTATGTATGGGTATGAGGTGAGGATTTCATCCTAGGAAACAATGTTTTACATGTCTTTTAAGGAAGTAAGTGCACGAACTTGTTTTTTGAATCGAAAAGGAAATCACCAGGCGTTATTGGGATTGCTCTTCATTGCATATCTTATGAACGACCAATATGTGTATTTATTATAACCGCTCATGACTTATTTGTGTTCTTGGTAAAACTATTCACATGAGGCCTGACTTATGTATTGGTATGACTTTTATTAGTGAAACCGATCTTAAGTAATCACATGTGATATGATCGATTTTGTGATTTATTGAACCGAATCTGGGTAAAGGGAAACCGATCATATGAAGAGGTGCAGTACATCACAAAGGGGAATCAATCCTTGTATGAGGTGCAGCAAGGTTTATAGCAGAAAGGGGAATCGATCCTATGGACATGTGCAACACGTTTTTAGGCAAAGGGGAACCGATCCTATGGACATGTGCAACACATATAAGTTAGATACCATATATATGTGGGGAACCGATCCTAGTACCTAGTCAACCAAAGTTTGGAAAGCTAGTGTGACTATGCACAGTACTCACATGGAGGTAGAACCGAAACTTGTTTTGGTAGAACCGTTAAACCCATGTTTTGTGATTGAGTGTTTCTTGATCAATCACATAGTTTTTGAAAGTCAGATGAACCAATTCTAAACTTATTTGGAAGTGCGGTAAATCGGTTTCAAGTGTGTAAGTATGAAATAGGACTTACAAAGTAAGGATGTCGACACACTTTGAACACGTGCAATAATGCGTATCTTTTATTGTTCAAAGATATTACTTAACAACTAAAAGGAAGAAAATCCCAGGATCGAAATTAAATAAGTTAAGAATCTTTTAATTAAGGTTTTTAATTTTATATATGGAAAATAATAATTAGTAATGTGCATTTACTAGCTAAAGATTTTCCAAGGAGATTTTCGGTCATTATTCAGGACAGAGCATTTCCAGGAATTATGAAAACCGAATTTGGAAATTATATTGCATATCTTGAGAATATTTTCGGTTTTGGAAATTACTTGGTGTCCAAACTTCCTTGTCTATAAATACTTTGAGTTTGCATTTATAGCTAACTAATCCTTCTTGACAGTAAATTTCCTCGGTTGTGTTGTTCCTGGTGAAACCGTCTATTCGGAGAGGAGAGTAACCTAATTAGGCAAAATATCTTACGGCCGCTCAGTTTAAAGTCTTCTTTGGGATTGAGAAGCTCTATTGGTACCATTGTTGGGAAACTAGATAATTGCGGTTTATCTTTTGTTTTCAGTTGATTTGATTGACGGTGGTTGAACTTTGATTGCACCTAGTTTGTTTATGCTTGAGAATCTTCTCTTCTGATATAAGATTCACTCAAACTAGATCGATGTTTCGACAGGGATCTTTAGACTGTTGTTAGTGCTAAAGACAATCTTGTGATAATCCATTGTTAGCATACTCCGTTCTGTGTGTGATTGATCACAAGAGATTCAAGTAGTTGTGCACAGGTGTTTATTGAAGATCTAAGAAGATTTGAAGACAAAGAAGAGATAGAAGATTTCTGACTTAGGTTTATAAATCTTTGGTGTGCACAATACTTGTTTCAGTAAAAATAGGATCCAACTATAATAGGTTTATCATTGTGGTAGATTAGATTGATTATTTGAGTAGATCAGAATCAATACAATTCTTTGTGATTAAAAGTATTTATTGCAAAATCTTACAATTACCTTGGGTGATTGAACATAAGATAGATCTAAGGACTTGACGAAGGATTTTATGTTAAGATAAACAGAAGAGCCTTTGTCCAACTCATATCACTTGGTTGAAGAGAGTTGATACCAAACATATTTGTTGTTCCTTTACTGTTTGGAATACGAACCAAAGGAATTGTTCCAAGTACGTGACTTATTTATAAGTTGGAGGCGTGGGAATACAGACGGAACTAGGTGAACTGTAGGTTTAGTTGCTTGGTCTCAACTATACGAAGTTGGTTTATTTTGTATAGCGGCTTAATCCTGAGAGTATTCAATTCTGGACAAGGTCCCGGGGTTTTTCTGCATTTGTGGTTTCCTCGTTAACAAAATATTGCCGTGTCATTTACTTTTATTTTCCGAATTATAATTGTTTTATTATAATTAAAGTAAATTACACAAACGTTAATTCCTATTTACTTGGTCAACAATCCTATTGTGTTTAGTTAAGTCCGAACCTTTTTATCAAGTAAAACATACTTCGTTGTTGTATTGTCTCGACCCTTATCCATAGACGATCACACGAAGTGTGACTCGATTAGTTGTATTGTCTCGACTCAGTCTATAGACAACCACTTTCGGAGAAATGACTTATAGGAAGGAAAAGTTTTAGCTTGAGGTATATTTGGGTGCCCTCGCCTTTTCAATTGGTATCAAAGCAGGCAAACACGAAAAGATCTAACAATCTCTGTTTGGTGCAATTCATCCTACAAGAATTTGAATCAGATGAACGATTCAATTAACGTTTTAAAGATTTTAGATGGTCTGAAAGAAGACTCTGAAGAATATCCCTCTGCTCTTGTTAAAATGTTAGATAAAAGGATTGAACAGAACCAGTCATATACTGATGATATCAGTAATATCATGATTGATAGAAAACTGGTGAAAAACACTTAAGAGTCTAAATCAAGAGATTCTCAAGAATGCTCAATTCTTTCATCCATACATCTTAAACAGTCTAATAAGAGTCAGACCAGGAACCGCTTTCAAAAGGGATGGAATTGTTTAAATCAGAAGATTTGTTTTACAAAATATCTGATTAACCGTATTAAGAAACTTTTTAAGAACTTAACAAACCATCCTGAATCTGGTGAAGATTGTCTTAGAGATTTTGCACTTAAAACAACCTCACCATTCCAATGGTTTCTGGATAGTGGATGTAGTAGACATATGACAGGTGATCTTTCTTGCTTCACAAAAACAGAATACTACAAAGGAGGATCTGTGACCTTTGCAGATGGAAGCAGCTGTCTTATTAGAAAAAAGGGCACTATCAAACTTCCAGGTATTCCCGAAATCCATGATGTTGTTTATGTTAAAGGAATGAAATCTAATCTTCTATATACCAGTCAAATTTGTGATAAAGGTCACAAAGTTATCTTCAATATGAAAGGTTGTGATGTTGAAGATAAGTTCGGAAAGTAATTTTTCGAGGACGAAGAAGTATGAATAATTGTTATCTCCTTGATATACAATCCAATTTATATTGTAACTTGACTAAGGTTGAGTCAACTCATTTGTGGCATGAACGCTTTGGTCATATCGACTACCGAATGCTAGGTAAGCTCATTAACCGTGAACTTGTCAAAGGCATTCCAAAAATTAACACTAAAGTAGAAGGTGTCTGTGGTGCATGCCAAAAGGGTAAGCAAGGAAAAATTCCACACAAACTTTCTCGGGATATATCCACTCGTGCTCCTCTCGATATTATTCATATGGATCTATTCTGTCCAATCCAACAAGCATCTGTTGGAGGAAATAAGTATGCTTTAGTGATGGTAGACGACTATACACGGTTCACTGTGGTTGCTTTTCTGAAGCACAAAAATGACACTCTTGAGGAGTTCAAAATCATTGTGAATAGAATTCAAAATGAACAAGGTCGCAAGCTTAAGAAGATAAGAAGCGATCGTGGGACAAAATTCAAGGATACAAAATTATATGAATATTGTAATAGTCTTGGAATAAGTCGTCAATTCTCTGCTCCTATTACACCTCAGGCAAATGGAGTAGCCGAAAGAAAGAATATAAATATCAAAGAAATGGCAAGAGTAACGCTTCATAATAAAAACCTATCATTAACCTTCTGGGGGGAAGCTGTATTTACATCTTGTTATCTTATAAACAGAGTCTATCTAAGATAAAAAAACTCTAAATACCCCATATGAATTATGGTATGGAAGAAAACCTATTCTAAGTTATTTAAGGGTTTTCGGAAGCAAATGTTATATTCTCAAATACATAGAACATATAGGAAAATTTAATTCCAAAAGTGATGAAGGAATTTTTCTTGGGTATGCTTCTGATAGTCGTGCCTTCAGGGTATACAATCTCAGAACCAAAGTCATGATGGAATCAATTAATGTGGTCATTGATGACATTAGCGATTTTTCCCAAGACAATCACATTGCACCAGAGCTTCCTCCCTCTGAAACTGTTACTAAAGAAAAACAGACTGAAACTGAACCATCTGTTGTTCCTTTAATTAGTGACACCAATGATAAAGATGATAATGAAAGTATTGTTGAACAACCCAATGATACTGAAAATATTGTTCAAACACCTGTTAAATGGGTACATCAAAGACACTCGTCTGAAGACATCATTGGAGATGCCAATGCTAGAGTTATGACTCGAAGAGAACTTCAGAGTGTCTGTCACTATTCATGTTTTCTTTCTTCAATAGAGCCCAAAAACGTTGAGGAAGCACTCAGTGAACCTGCTTGGGTAAACTCAATGCACGAAAAACTCAATCAGTTTAAAAGACAAGAAGTATGGGAACTTGTTCCTAAGCCACCAGGAGTAAACATCTTGGAACAAAGTGGATCTACAAGAACAAATCAGACGAATTTGGGACGATTGTCAAAAATAAATCTAGGTCGTTGCTCAAGGATTTTCTCAAATAGAAGGTATTGATTTTGATGAAACTTTTGCTTTTGTTTCCCGTTTAGAATCAATAAGACTATTACTTGCCTATGCTTGTTATCTTAAGATAAAACTTTTTCAAATGGATATTAAATATGCATTTCTGAATGGGGATTTAAAAGAAGAAGTTTTTGTTGCTCAACCTAAAGGATTTGAAGAACCATTATTCCCAGATTATGTTTTTAAACTTAAGAAGGCCTTGTATGGCCCAAAACAAGCTCCAAGAGCTTGGTATGATAAAATGACTTCCTTCTTGCTCCAAAAGGGGTTCTCTTGAGGTGGTGCTGATAAGAAACTTTTCACCAAGTGGAGTGGAAAAAATGTTCTTGTAGCACAAATATATGTAGATGACATCATCTATGGGTCCACCTCAAAGGCTCTAACAGATGAATTTCCGAACCTTATGAGTGGATAATTCGAAATGAGTAATGTTGGAGAATTATCAAATTTTCTCGGTTTGCAAATACAACAACAAAAGGACAGTATCCTTCTTTATCAAGAAAAATATGCAAGGAATTTAGTTGAAAAATTCGAACTAAAAGATGCACAACCTATGGCAACTCCAATGCCAACTACTGGAAAACTTCAATCAAATCCAAGAGAAAAATCGGTTGATCAGAAACTATACAGATCTATGATAGGAAGCTTGCTATATATAATTACAACAAGACCAAACATTGCCTTTAGTTTGGGATGTTGTGCTAGATTTCAAGCAGACCCTAGAGAATCACATCTCAAAGCTGTAAAACGAATTATTAGATATGTTAAAGGTACAATAGATTATGGTCTTTCATACTCTATGGATACAAGCAATAGTCTTGTTGCCTATTCTGATGCTGATTGGACAGGATGTGTAGAAGATCGAAAAAAGCACCTCTGGTGGTTGCTTCTATGTTGGTCAAAATCTTGTAGCTTGGCACAACAAGAAACATAATTCACAGTCCTTGTCAACCTGTGAAGCAGAATACATTGTTGCTGGTACATGTTGTACCCAACTATTGTGGATGAAATAAATGCTCATTGACTATGGAATAAATATTTCAACCATGAACATACTGTGTGATAATTCAAGTGCTGTTCAATTGACTGAAAACCCAGTTGAACATTCTCGTACTAAACACATAGATATCAGATATCACTTTATTAGAGAATTATATGAAAATGGTATTATAAAATTGGAGTATGTTCCATCTGAGTGTCAGTTAGCTGATATTCTCACCAAACCATTAGATAGAGCAACGTTCGAAAATATAAGGAAATCCATAGGGATTGTCAAGGTACATTAGTACCTTGTGCGTCCGGTTTTTTCAACTTTTTCTTGCAACAGTTAAAAACCAGTTTTCACCTTTCTCTAGTAAAGGTTGGTTGTTGTTATTCTTTTGTTTTGGATAAGGATGACAACATAATGGTATTTCGATATCGATTCTCCCTGGAAGAAGAAGATGCAAACATATTGGAGAAGTGGATGCGAAATTGAGTTAACAATCTTGTTAGTTAATTTTTTTCCTGTTTAAGAAAAGCCTGATTTTATTGCATATATCTTTTTGCTTTTGCTTAACAAAATTTCGGTAAATTGAAGTTTTACTCCATTATGTGTGTATGGATGCGTGTATGGTTCAATTGGTTTCGGTTAAGAAAAACTATTGTTATCTTTCTTTATTGTGTGGTATCAATCGTTTAAGATTACAAAATTTCGGTGCAATTGCGGTGCTTTAATGTCTATGTTGTTTCAGTTGCTTCCGGTTGAGGTGAATAATTATGCAAGTTGATTTATTTGGTTTGTATAAATTATTTATGGCTTAATAAAAGAAAATGTTTATGGGATGAATTGTTTAGTCCAATTCGATTCCGGATAAGAGAAACTAAGTTAATTCTGATCTTTGTTAGACTTATCAAAGTGGAGGTTTCGGTTATTCAAGTCTAATCGAATGCATTAACAAGAAATGCTAGTTAACGAACCTAGTATTTGGCTTGTTTAAAACCTAAAGGTCTAAGTTATATGGATAATTAGAACCTGAAGAGAAATTAGAGTTACCTTTATTTTGGTCTCATCGAATGAAGCGATTGTATTTGTACAATCGGTTTCGCAAAGGAACTAATATGATTAGTTGATTTTTGGTTTGCTAAACTATTTGTGAAAATTTTTTCGGGCAATTATTTCCATGATAACATATCAAAACATAATTACTTTGTAGTTTCGGTTTTGATATTGGTTATCAAAAATGGTGTGTGGAACCCTCGTACTTGATTCTACATGTTACAAGTCTATTTTGAGATTTGTAAGATCCTTTTTGTGTTGTCCTTTATTTTTTCGTTTCTTTGTCATTTTGTGATAAAAGGGGGAGAAATATATGGAGTAAACAAGTGATACTGGTATCGATTTTATATTGATTGGTATCACTAGGGAAAAGGACATTGGTGCTTGAAACATTTATCTAACGAAAGAGGAAAATCACAGACTAAGGGGGAGTAACATATAATATGAATTGGTATAACAAAGACGTGCGGATTGAAAATCTACCTATCTCATCTTTAGGGGGAGTATTATCTTTGTTATTATAATGTTAACAACGACATTCTTAAGGATTGAATGTATGCAGGTTATATGTTGTTGAATTCGGGAATCAAGCGTATGTGTAATGAATTCTTGTAATTTGTTTATCCATATGATGTAAGAGTTTTGTCATTAAAATTGACAAAGGGGGAAATTGTTAGAGCATAGCTCGGTTGAACCCACCAAGCGTTGGTATGTCAAGTTTGGTTTTCATATTTTAGTGAATTAAAACTCATTTAAGAGTCGCTTAATTAAATGTACTAGAGTCAACTTCGTATAGGTTAGCTTGAAATTTTTAGGATATGAGACATTACAAGTATTGCGAAGACTTGAATACGTGAAGAAGTAGGAGCTAAAACCACAAAATCATCCCTCCACTTGAGGTTAGTGATATTTGACTTGAACTGTTTCATTCCGTAACGTATCTTTCAAGTCGTGCATATTGGAAAAAAAAACTGCGAAGCATGAACACTCTAGATAGACATAGTATTAAGGAATACAATACGAGGTTTATTGCTTAACCATTAAACTTTGTAGATAAGACATCGACATAATCGTCTAAATGCTATTTTGATTATGTATGGGGACGAGATGAAGATTTCATCCTAGGAAACAATGTTTTACATGTGTTTTAAGGAAGTAAGTTCACGAACTTGTTTTGTGAATCGAAAATGAAATCACCAGGCGTTATTGGGATTGTTCTTCATTGCATATCTTATGAACGACCAATATGTTTGTTTAGTATAACCGCTCATGACTTGTTTGTGTTCTTGGTAAAACTATTCACATGACGCCTGACTTATGTATTGGTATGACTTTTATTAGTGAAACCTATCTTAAGTATTCACCTGTGGTATGATCGAGTTTGTGATTTATTGAACCGAATCCGGGTAAAGGGAAACCGATCCTATGAAGAGGTGTAGTACATCATAAAGGGAAATTGATCCTTGTATGAGGTGCAACAAGGTTTATAGCAGAAAGGGGAACCGATCCTATGGACATGTGCAACACTTTTTTAGGCAAAGGGGAACCGATCTTATGGACATGTGCAACACATATAAGTTAGATACCATATATATGTGGGAAACCGATCCTAGTACCTAGTCAACCAAAGTTTGGAAAGCTAGTGTGACTATGCACAATACTCACATGGAGGTAGAACCGAAACTTGTTTTGGTAGAACTGTTAAACCCATGTTTTGTGATTGAGTGTTTCTTGATCAATCACATAGTTCTTGAAAGTCAGATAAACCAATTCTAAACTTGTTTGGAAGTGTGGTAAATCGGTTTCAAGTGTGTAAGTATGAAAGAGGACTTACAAAGTAAGGATGTCGACACACTTTGAACACGTGCAGTAATGCGTATCTTTTATTGTTTAAAGATATTCCTTAACAGCTAAAAGGAAGAAAATCCCAGGATCGAAATTAAATAAGTTAAGAATCTTTTAATTAAGGTTTTTAATTTTATATATGGAAAATAAGAATTAGTAATGTGCATTTACTAGTTAAAGATTTTCCAAGGAGATTTTCGGTCATTATTTTGGACAAAGCATTTCTAGGAAATATGAAAACCGAATTTGGAAATTATATTGCATATCTTGAGAATAATTTCGGTTTTGGAAATTCCTTGGTGTCCAAACTTCCTTGTCTATAAATACTTTGAGTTTGCATTTCTAGCAAACTAATCCTTCGTGACAACAAACTTCCTCGGTTGTGTTGTTACTGGTGAAGCTGCCTATTCGGAGAGGAGAGTAACATAATTAGGAGAAATCTCTTACAACTGCTCAGTTTAAAGTCTTCTTTGGGATTGAGAAGCTCTATTAGTATCGTTGGTGGGAAACTAGATAATTGTGGTTTATCTTTTGTTTGCGATTGATTTGATTGACTAACGGTGGTTGAACTTTGATTGCACCTAGTTTTTTTTATGCTTGAGAATCTTCTCTTCTGATATAAGATTCACTTAAACTAGATCGAATTTTCGACAGGGATATTTAGATTGTTGTTAGTGCTAAAGACGATCTTGTGATAATCCATTGTTAACAGACTCCGTTCTGTGTGTGATTGATCACAAGAGATTCAAGTAGTTGTATGCAGGTGTTTATTAAAGATCTAAGAAGATTTGAAGACAAAGAAGAGATAAAAGATTTCTGACTTGGGTTTATAAATATTTGGTGTGCACAATACTTGTTTCGGTAATAAGAGGATCCAACTCTTATCGGTTTATCCTTATGGTGGATTAGATTGATTAGTTGAGTAGATCGGCATCAATATAATTCTTTGTAATTAAAAGTATTGATTGCAAAATCTTACAACTACCTTGCGTGATTGAAC
Organism: Papaver somniferum; assembly: GCF_003573695.1. Taxonomy (NCBI): domain Eukaryota; kingdom Viridiplantae; phylum Streptophyta; class Magnoliopsida; order Ranunculales; family Papaveraceae; genus Papaver; species Papaver somniferum. The sequence continues at coordinate 109,293,776 of NC_039363.1, forward strand.
ATAAGATAGATCTAAGGACCTGACGAAGGATTTTATGTTAAGATAAACAGAAGATCCTTTGTCCAACTCATATCACTTGGTTGAAGAGAGTTGATATCAAACATATTTGTTGTTCCCTTACTGTTTGGAATACGAACCAAAGGAATTGTTCCAAGTACGTGACTTATTTATAAGTTGGAGGCGTGGGAATACAGACAGAACTAGGTGAACTATAGGTTTAGTTGCCTGGTTTCAACTATACGAAGTTGGTTTATTTTGTATAGCAGCTTAATCCTGAGAGTATTCAATTCTGGACAAGGTCCCGGGGTTTTTCTGCATTTGCGGTTTCCTTGTTAACAAAATCTTGCTGTGTCATTTACTTTTATTTTCCGCGTTATAATTGTTTTATGATAATTAAAATTACACAAACATCAATTCCTATTTACTTGATAAGCAATCCTATTGTGTTTGGTTAAGTCCGAACCTTTTTTATCAAGTAAACATACTTCGTTGTTATATTTTCTCGATCTCGCATCCATAGACAATCACACGAAGTGTGAACCGATTAGTTGTATTGTCTCGACTCAGTCCATAGACAATCACTATCGTAGAAAGGACTTATAGGAAGGAAAAGTTTTAGCTTGAGGTATATTTGGGTACCCTCGCCTTTTCAAGTGCGGCTTTGGAATATTATAGGGGTTATCTTGTATCTTTATAAACTCCTTGATGAATGCATTTAGCTTCGGCTATATGATGGCATCTAAAAAGTTGATATGTGCTTGCTTTTGGACATGAAATGTCTCTCTGGAAATTTCATTAGGATCCCACTAGTTTTCGTACCGTTTCCAATTTTATTGACAAAAAAGGAGGAGAATTAATGTGTAGTTCACACTACAAATACATATGGTTTTCGGATCATTATGTAAGGGGGAGTGGTTTCCATGAGAGATGGAGTATTGACTAAGGGGGAGTGATACATATCACCATAGTATTGTTGTCGAAGTTGTGATACAATTGAACTTTGATGCTGTATAATAATAGTATGACATTGTATAACAATGATTTAGAATTCTTGTTTTCTCATTTTTATGACTACGGATTTTCAATAACGGTGATACTAAACTTACAACCATTGGGATCATTGGAGTACTTGGAAGTGACGAAGATTTCGAGTAATGTTGAAGAACCAAGAAGATCAGGCATGTGGAAGAGAAGCTACAAAAGTTTGTTTATCTATTTTGTATTCCATATGTATTGATAGTTTCGTCACTAAAATTGACAAAGGGGGAGATTGTTAGAGCACTGCTCGGTCGAACTCGCATGCGTTGGTATCTCAAGCATGTTTGTCAATGTTAGTGATCAAAACTATAAGTCCTGATTTCTAGTCTAATATTAGCTAAGTCTCGGACATAGAAAGTGTAGTTTAGCTCAAGACTCCATGGCGATCATCATACAAAGACGAAGAACTACTCAGGGAACTGGTAGAACTTTATCGACTAAAAGGTATGTGGAGACTCGAACTTATCTATCACTCAAAAGTCTATATACTCTATCTCCTATCTTGAGACAAAAGTCTTTTTGCTATATAGAATTTGATTATACACATTTGCTATTTCGAGTCGAGTTTATCTTGCTTATCTATTTATTGAAATATGTGTTGGTAAGCTCTCGCTTTGGCCAAGTTCATATTTACTAGTGACGAAAGTCATGTTAAGTTTCAATCACTTGAAAATGGCTTTGACGAAAAATGGTTTGTGAACAACAACTATATAACGTCCTCTAAGAATGTCTCAGTGATTGAAATGAGAGTTTAGATTATACAACCATTGTTGGATATAAGCATTGTGTGGTAACTCATACATGTATAAGTCCTTATTCCTTAAACCAAAGTATGCGTACTTTGCTGCTCAAGAAAAACTGGAACAGAGTCCGCGAACCCAGTCCGCGTACTGTCGGAGGTTCTTTTCCCGAGAAAATCTGCTGAAGTTTGTGAACTATTACAAACTTATTCCGGGTACTTAAGTACGCGGACTTAAGTTGGTTATTTTCTAAAAACGATTATTCGTGAACATAAACTTATATAAACTAAGGAATGCAAGTTTGCAAACCGTGGCTATAAAGTTCTGATAGACACATTTTTGTGTCCAATTTGTTCTCAATACCATATATTGTTGGCACTCGATTTTGTACTAATTTTGTTATTTTATGTATTTGTAGGTATTTTTTTGGAAATAAATATTTTAAGAAAATTCGGCTCGAAAAGTTGATTTTGGCACCCGGAGGACACGTGTTATTCGGACTCCCAAGTTTGGATAAGGGGTAACCTAATTACTAAGGGGCACCCCCAGGTCACCCCCAAGGCATCTGATATTCGCACCCCAGTCCAGGATAAGGGGCACCTTCTTCAACAATTTGAAAACTGAAAATTGGCGGGAAAATGTTCACAGTTCAGGAGAATTTTCGATCGAAGAAATGAAGTAGTTGTAGGTCGATTCAATGGCTTAATTTTGGCAGAAAGATGTGATTTAGCCTATGGAAGATAGTTTGGGTGTCGAATTTGATCGGAATTGGCTGGAAATATCGATTTGATTCTCGAGCTCAAAACAGAGCTACACGGAGTGAACACGACCTGTACACGGTGTTTTGTGTGTTTTGGTTGTGCATGGAAGTGTTTTGGAGGAGTTGGATGACTTATGAGGCATGTATAAGGCTTAATAGAGCGTGCATGATCGAAGTTTACGTGTGAAATTCTAAATCTGGTAAGAAAATATTCAAAAATAATGTTATTCACTGCCGAGTGAAGACGAATTATTTGGAGTTATGGCGAGGGATTTCAGCGTGTCTTTGAGTATAAATATGATCTTTGGGTCTACTAAAATGGTGGTCGAGAGTTTTGGGGAGGTTTGGAGGCGAGCAGAGAGGCGCATGAGGAGTTGCAGAGAAGTTACCTGCTGCTGCTGCTGCTGCCATTAACACGCCTGAAGAACACGAAGAACGGACCTGCCAGAGCAGTCGTTCTTAAACAGTGACAGCTACAGAGGCTCGTGGGTCGTAGTGTGGGTCTTAAAACGCTACAACAACAGTTTATCTTATTATCGTTCTTCCTTTTGTCACGGTGAACAGCGCCTTTGCAACAGTTATTTCTGTTGCAATTTTTCTGTTCACTTGTTTTACTCCCTTTAATCAACTTTTTGAGCTTAATACGTGTATTTTGAGATTATGATTAATATGAGGAGCTAAACCCCAACACTGGGGTGATGGAGAAAGCCTTATTTCACACTTGGGTAATTATATTTAATTCTTCTCATGACTTTTGCACTAATTTTAATTGAAATTATGATTTGAAAAAATTAGTTGTCATTTGATTTGATGCGGCATGCTTAGATTAGATGATTTGATGCCTCATGCTTAACATTTACATCTAATATTTGGAGAATTTATCTTGGCAAAAATAAGAGTCAATATATTTTATATATTTACTGAGCTATAATTGTTAAAAGAATCATTATTTGAACCTTAAGAAATGAATTCGGTGGAATCCTAAACCCCAGTACCTCTTGCACCATTGTTAATATCTTTGTGTATATAATTTTTATAAATCTAAAAATCCATTACCTTCACAAGTCCGAGAGTTTGAACCTTTATTACTACAACCACACGGAAAATTTAAAATCATTTTGGCGCCGCTGCCGGGGACTTGTATATAGATTGATTTATTTTTTTTACGTTTATTATTATTTTATTTTTTAGAATTGTTTGTTCCTTTTTACGTTTCTTTTTGTCTTTATTTTGCAGGTTCAAAGTGAAAACTAAGGACTTGGAGAGGAAAAATCTTAAAGCGAAAAGCGAAAAGAGAAGAAAAAAAGGACAATTTTAGGATTTAATTTTTAATTTTTTTTTTTAGAGTGTGTGAGGAAAACTGTAATTTTTTTTCTTTATTTATTTATTTGGACTTTGTTATTATTTTTTTTAACCCTACGGAAGGGTATTATTATTAAAAAAAAAATAATTATATAAACTGTGTGCAGGGAAGGACGACGATTACTATATCGTCTCGGCCCCTCGGGTTCGTACACGTCATAGGAGTCGTGGCCCGAGTCGACGACAACGGTTCATCGCCCGTCTGGTACGGGAGGTAAGTCCAATCGAAACACCCGCGAATCTTCTGCAAGCGGGTTACTGTCTGCCTTAAGGTGATAATTGTTTGAGGACGAACCGGACTGTCTTTATTTTCCTAGTAAAGGGCAAGGCCTGGCCTAAACAAGATAAGGGTTCGGATTTCATCACCGTTCCCTTGTTGCCCGCCTTAGGAAAACGAAACCTAACGCGAACCCAAGCTTAAAATTTGGAATAGAACGAGACCGATAGGGTAACGAGCTTAATAGGAAACTCGTTCGAAAAATATTGGTTGCTCTTTAAGCACACTCCAAAGTTCATGATGGTTTCTGTGGGTTGAATGCGTGACTGCGCCGCCTTGTGATAGCGGTGAGGCCTTGGGTATCAAAGCTCCACTGAGCTTCCCTCGCCTCAATTCAACTTACTTTGACTCGGATTGATTCCAGAGGGGTTTGCTCAAATTGCAACGAATTCCCTTTCGAAAGATAGAAGCTGGTCTAGAAACAATCTAAGTGGAGCCATCATGCTTTTTGTTTGCTATAAATATTTAGGTTTGCTTTGGTGGAGTCGAGTCGGCCTTGTTTGTGATTGTATAGAATCCCTCTGTAGTTTATATTTCTTCGGTGATGAATCCTTTTGAGGAGACGCCACCTGCGATGACGTTGCGAGAATATATGTCTAGAAATTCTCGTTATCAAGAGACGTCTTCGGAAATGACTCTTGGTGAATATATGCGTGGGCAGCGATATATGGATACTCCAACTTTTATTGAGGAATCACCTCTAACGATCTATGAGAAATATTATAAACATAGACCATGTAGTTTGGAACAAAGATTGAGAATTCTTGAATTTCAAAAATTGTATCATGATGATGAGGATAGTGATGATGAAGAATCTGAAATATGTGGGAATAGTGATCAGGAATTTGTTACCCCAGTTGAGCCTTATAATGATTATATTATTTCTGGTTCAGATCCTAATAATTTTAAAAATTATTCACCTATTCAAAAGGACGAGGATTTGACTAGAGATACCCCGTTTCAGACGATGTAGTATGTCCTGTTTACGAAACCGATGATGGTTTAGAGGAACCAGTTTATCTTGAGATCGAGTCAAAATTTAGAAACAATAGTCTTAGATGAACTCGTAGAGATTAGCGAGGATGAACCTGACTTAGAAAAATCAATTGCCGACCTAGAAATTAGGGAGGTTATGACCAGTCTATCTAGAGACGCCGAAAACTCTAAGTTTGGGGGTGAGTATCATTCTCCATGTGCTTTAACTCTTAGTAAGGTCCCTCACTTGGGACTTGAATCAATGCCTCAACCATCTTACAAGATTATCTTCATAATCGTTTTCCAGAACCTAATGATATCCAACAAGAGTCTCAAATGTTAGAAACCCATCCTCTGGTTGATGTGGTTAACCCAGGCAATAATACCAAGATTGATTTTGTTTTCCCACCAAATAGTTTTCTTCCAATTGTGGGAACGTATAGATTTCAAATGTGTCACTTATTAAGTTGTGAGACTAAACCTAAATGCCTTAGAAATTAGAATCGACACATTTGCTTAAGAATGACCACAATTCTCACTGTGGTCAACTTTGTAAGTCATATCTGACTGACTTAGAGGATCCGCAATTATTTAGGTTATTACTTCGTGATTCTAAGTTCGTATTTGAGTTTTTACAGACTCTAAGACCTAGTGATTCGGATCCCATCTATGAAGAAACGCAGCCAATGAAAATATTTAGACCCTTTCATAGAACCTGAACCTGAACCACAATTATAAATATCTTAATCAGGAAACTAGATAAGGGCATGTTATTCTTGTTCACTTTCTTGGGTTATTGTAGTTTCCTTTGGTCAGCTCTTTTTGTTTTGAAGACCCACAGTTATTTCGACTGTTACTTTATGGTTCGAGTTGACTAATCCTTTCCTAAGTCTGGCTGAAGACTTTAAACTTAGCACTTCTTGGGAGGTAACCCAATCTCATGCAACACGGTAATATCTTCCTTAACTCTTTCGCTTCAAATGGTAACAGTTTCTCCTTGTTCATGCTTTTAGTTTCATCTTTAGAACATTGAGGACAATGTTAGATTTAAGTTTGGGGGTATGGGAGAAACTTTTTAGTTGCAATAAATAAACTCCAGAGCCTAGAAATTTATGCGTATTTAGGATAGCACTAACCAATCTAAGTGGATGGAAACATTTTTGTTTTAGGAGTTGAGGAACCAATCTGACTAGATGGAAACATCTATAGAGTCTATTCATAAAAGCACAGAGCTCAGGTGTTAGAAATAACATGATAGTTTCGCCATATCTTGTCGAGTCCTTTTCACTTTCTATTTTTAGTTTTCTTTTGTTTCAAGTGATTTGGTGGGGCACACGATTCAAGTTGTTACCTTTGCTAGGGTGAAATAGAGTGACTGAGTTACCTTTTCCAAAAAAAAAAAAAAAAGACCGGACCAGTTAGACCAATCGGAATAAGTATTAACACTTGGATAGCAATATGCGTGTGTTCTCCCTGTTTCCGTCGCCTAAGCAAGCGTGGAATGCAGGACCCGTGGGAACTATCGTGTAATCTGCTGACAATAAGCATGCGCTTGGATCAAAAAGATTATTCATGCCGTTAAGTTAAAAAAAAAAAAAAAATGGTTATTGTTATGTGTAGTCAACTGCTGGTTCCCTTGTATTTGCCAGTTTGTTGATCTAGATTTAAGTTATTGACCACTGGTTCCCTTGTATATGCCAGTGTGTTAATATTAGTCAGACCGGTATCTCAGTCATTTAGGTTAGGTTCATCTTGGCAGAGGCCTTCAGACAGATATGGGAAACACCGTTCGCTTTTCAACCATCTACATTTTTCTTTCCATCTTCTTAATCTTTTCATGTGATTAGTCTGACTCCGAGTATGATGTCCATCGTGAAACTATCTTAGTAGAGCTCTGTCACTTATATGAATTTTAGTATGCTTGAGTGCAAACTCGTGTACAGCAATTGGAATTTCGCATCAGGGTTCTTCCTCTTAGAGTCAATAATTGTATGCCAACCAAGGAGGTTCTTTAGTGCTTTCCAAGGTTCTGCGTAGATAGCTAGGGTATGGAGTATTGGTTTTTGTGGGTACACCTCTGATAAACCCACCCGAGATTAACTCGGTCACTTTTCAAGAATAAATTTTGCTCGAGGACTAGCAAATAATAAGTTTGGGGGTATTTGATAGACACATTTTTGTGTCCAATTTGTTCTCAACACTATATATTGTTGGCACTCGATTTTGTACTAATTTTGTTATTTTATGTATTTGTAGGTATTTTTTTGGAAATAAATATTTTAAGAAAATTCGGCTCGAAAAGTTGATTTTGGCACCCGGAGGACACGTGTTATTCGGACTCCCAAGTTTGGATAAGGGGTAACCTAATTACTAAGGGGCACCCCCAGGTCACCCCCAAGGCATCTGATATTCGCACCCCAGTCCAGGATAAGGGGCACCTTCTTCAACAATTTGAAAACTGAAAATTGGCGGGAAAATGTTCACAGTTCAGGAGAATTTTCGATCGAAGAAATGAAGTAGTTGTAGGTCGATTCAATGGCTTAATTTTGGCAGAAAGATGTGATTTAGCCTATGGAAGATAGTTTGGGTGTCGAATTTGATCGGAATTGGCTGGAAATATCGATTTGATTCTCGAGCTCAAAACAGAGCTACACGGAGTGAACACGACCTGTACACGGTGTTTTGTGTGTTTTGGTTGTGCATGGAAGTGTTTTGGAGGAGTTGGATGACTTATGAGGCATGTATAAGGCTTACTAGAGCGTGCAGGATCGAAGTTTACGTGTGAAATTCTAAATCTGGTAAGAAAATATTAAAAAATAATGTTATTCACTGCCGAGTAAAGACGAATTATTTGGAGTTATGGCGAGGGATTTCAGCGTGTCTTTGAGTATAAATATGATCTTTGGGTCTACTAAAATGGTGGTCGAGAGTTTTGGGGAGGTTTGGAGGCGAGCAGAGAGGCGCAGGAGGAGTTGCAGAGAAGTTACCTGCTGCTGCTGCTGCTGCCATTAACACGCCTGGAGAACACGAAGAACGGACCTGCCAGAGCAGTCGTTCTTAAACAGTGACAGCTACAGCGGCTCGTGGGTCGTAGTGTGGGTCTTAAAACGCTACAACAACAGTTTATCTTATTATCGTTCTTCCTTTTGTCACGGTGAACAGCGCCTTTGCAACAGTTATTTCTGTTGCAATTTTTCTGTTCACTTGTTTTACTCCCTTTAATCAACTTTTTGAGCTTAATACGTGTATTTTGAGATTATGATTAATATGAGGAGCTAAACCCAACACTGGGGTGATGGAGAAAGCCTTATTTCACACTTGGGTAATTATATTTAATTCTTCTCATGACTTTTGCACTAATTTTAATTGAAATTATGATTTGAAAAAATTAGTTGTCATTTGATTTGATGCGGCATGCTTAGCTTAGATGATTTGATGCCTCATGATTAACATTTACATCTAATATTTGGAGAATTTATCTTGGCAAAAATAAGAGTCAATATATTTTATATATTTACTGAGCTATAATTGTTAAAAGAATCATTATTTGAACCTTAAGAAATGAATTCGGTGGAATCCTAAACCCCAGTACCTCTTGCACCATTGTTAATATCTTTGTGTATATAATTTTTATAAATCTAAAAATCCATTACCTTCACAAGTCCGAGAGTTTGAACCTTTATTACTACAACCACACGAAAAACTTTAAATCAAGTTCATGAATCGATTCGAGTGAATCAAATCGTTTTTGTTTCAATTGTGTCTATTATAAAGATCTAAGCAATTGAACAACTCTCTAACTAGTTCATTTGAGTCATTTGAACCAGTTGTGGTAAAAAAGAATATGGTTGATATGAAAGTGCTCATATGTCTAACCATTTGGTTAACTACTGTTGAACCAACTAGATGTACATGTTTGGGTACAGTTACACAAACCTAGATAAGCGTGCACTTCATTTGTGTGTAACAAGCTAAGTTTCAATCTAACGGTTGAAAGATATTAGCTTGAATCTAATCAGGTTTTCATCTAACAGTGAATATTGAATGCTTTGTTACTAAGATAGCATTGATTGCAAACCCTGATTTGAAAGACTATATAAGGGAGAACTCTAGCAACTGGGAAACCTAATCCCCACACCCCCTATGTGATACTAGTTGTATTAGCTAGAGTCGATTCTCCTTTAACCTTAGGTTAAAGTTTCTACCGAGACCCTGTAGGTTAACGACTTGAAGACTTCATTGGGATTTTGAAGCCAGAACGATACTACTTTCTCGTAGTTGTGTGATCTGATCTTGCTGTTTCTATCATACTAAGTACAATCGTAAGGATTGGCTTGAGATTGATTTCTCTGATAGGAAAGATATAAAAGAAGTCACAAACATCTCGTCTCATCGTTTGGGATTCCACAATATCTAGTTTCGCCATCATACGATTTAGATTATTGTGAGGTGATTGATAATATTGAGCTATTCTTCGGGAATATAAGTCTGGTTTATCAATTGGTTCTTGTTCACCTTGATTTATCAAAATACGGAACAAAAGCTCGTAGGTATTTTTGTGGGAGACGGATTTATCTATTATCGTAGACTTTTCTGTGTGATACAAATTTGTTTATTAAAGTCTTCGACTTTGGGTCCTAGCAACTCTTAGTTGTGGGTGAGATCAGCTAAGGGAATCAAGTGCGTAGTATCCTGCTGGGATCAGGGACGTATAAGCGCAACTGTACCTTGAATCAGTGTGAGATTGATTGGGGTTCAACTACAGTCCAGACCGAAGTTAGTTTGTAGTAGGCTAGTGTCTGTAGAGGCTTAATACAATGTGTTTTCAATCTGGACTAGGTCCCGAGATTTTTCTGCATTTGCGGTTTCCTCGTTAACAAAACTTCCGGTGTCTGTGTTATTTCTTTTCCGCATTATATTTTTTTATATAATTGAAATATCACAGATTATGCGTGTGAATCAATCAATTGGGAAATCCAACCCTTGGTTGTTGATTGAAATTGATTGATACTTGGTATTATTCAAGTGATTTCTCTTGTATTCAATTAGACTCGCATATTTCTATTTGCTTGAGTAAGTATTGAATCGAGAAAGAGAGATATAACTCGTTGATATACTTTTATTAAGATTGAGTCTGAATGTATAGTTTATTCTCTTAAAAGTATGTTGGAGTTAGTCCATACAGATTGCTAATCGAAATATTGGGTGTGGTTGTTAGACCCCCACTTTTTCAAAAACCTAAAAAAACAGAGTTCATTCCAGAAATGAACTCTTGATAAAAACCTAAAAAAACAGAGTTCATTTGTAAAAATGAACACCATCATCGTCTTCATCTTCTTCGAGGTCTTCAACAGCAGCAAAAACATCGTCGTCTTCAAAACACCAGCAGCAACAAGATCTTCCGTCGTCTTCATCAAACAGATCGGGTTCATCTTCGTCGTCGTCAAACAGTTCGTCGTCAACTTCATCAAACATATCTTCCACCGTCTTCATCAAATAGATCGGGTTCATCTTCATCGTCGTCGTCGTCTTCATCAAACAAACCGGGTTCATCGTCGTCTTCAACATCTTCAACAGATGCAGCAGCAGATCAAAAATCTTCAATAAAGCTCGTTTACATCTTCAGCAGCAGTAGCGACGAAGATGAACTTCAAAAGTAGCAGCAGATTAAAAACCTAGAAATCTTCAAGAAAAACTCGTTTACATCGTTTCTTGTTTCTTGTTTCATCTCTACAAATTAAAACCCTAGGAAATTTTCATCTTTTCTATGCGGCAGAAAAGAAAAGAAAAAAAAGAGAAAAATGTAGATCTGGAAAAAAAAAAGATGAGAGAGAAAGTAAATCTGAAAATGATTTTATCTCTCTGATAATTGAGTATATATGCCTAGGGTGACGTCATGGATGATGTAATGGTCCCAAAAGGGTATTTATGCCACTACAAGCTGACAATTACATCATCCATGACGTCACCCTAGGACCAAACAATTATTTTTAGGACCAGACTATAATATATATTTCAAAAAAGGACCAAAGGACAATTGACTGAGTCAACTGGATTAGACTCTCTCTAATATATTATTCCTAAAACCATATGGTATTTCCTACGTTTGGTTATCAAATTTCAAGACGACTTCCAAAAGTCGAAAAGTTAACTTTCTTTGAAGCAAAATAATTTTGCTTCTGACTTTTGCAGATTTGTATCCAAAGGTAGGGGTAAGCATTTTATCCGTAATCCTCGGATTTAACCGGGACCAACCGTATGTGTGTGGATGGATGCCCGGACCGTTCGCTAATGGGTTGGACGCGGGTGGAATTTTTGAAATCCAACGGATTACGGATCCTACCCGGATGCAACCTTGAAGGTCCGTTGGACATCCATAACCGTTAGATTAAGGGAATTTATATAGCATCTAGAAAATATATGAATAGTCTTAGAATTTTTAGGTGTTTGCTTGGAGTGTTGTCCATGACACTTTTATATTTATATACATATATAAAATGTGTAGGTTCTATAAGAAGTCATCTATATAGGCTTTATTTTTTCATTTATAAATTTTAAGTAACACAAATCCATTGGATTATCCGCACTCAATCTGTTCATCAGTTTATCCATTGGATGCAAATCCGTTGGATGTTGGATTGGACACGGATGCCAAATTTGAAATCCGTAGTGTATTGGATTGGATGCGAATGAGGTGAAAACCGGTCCATACCGGCCCATGCTTTGCATCCAATCCATAACTTGGGCTTTAGGTGTTTCTTAGATATGGGCTTCTTTCGTGTATGGTTGTATTCCATCATTCTTCGTTTATAAATGAACCCTGATTTTGGGCATACCTAAATCTTTCTAGGCATACAAAACAATAGTCCCATCTTGGGTGACCTTATAAGGGGTACCCTATAGGTAGTTCAATTACCTATATACCCTTAATACAAAAATCTAAAATCAGTTTTCTAAAAAATCAAAATCAGTTTCCCTTAACATCTCTTCTTCTTCGTCCTCCTCTAGCCGAACTCTTCCCCCTCCTGCGAAAAAAAAAATTCATCATCGTGATTAATTGTCGATTCGTAAAAATTTGATCGTCGATTAAACTCAACCCATAATGACTCGTACAAAGAAAAATAGGGACTAGGCAAACCAAATCGTCTACTAATCCATCAATTGAAGAAGAAGAACCAATTGAAGATGAAGGTGTAGAAACTGAAAATCAACCACCAATTGAACCAAAAATTGAACCAACTGCATCTCCAACTCCGGAAATGAGGATAAGAAAGTAAGTTTTACAAACCCAATCTCGTATTTGCTGTTTTTCATCGATTAAATGACGGTTACAGTGTTGGGTTCGGCTCAAAATTGAGTTGCGTTTTTAGCCGAACTGTTCTTCACAAAAGCTTTCTGTAAGTGTATATGAACAGTTCGGCATGAAATTTCATGAAATTGCAAGCCAAACCTAGTCATAGATAGAGATGCATAGGGGTTCGGCGTATTCGATAATCATAATATGTGCCGAACCTAGCACATTTACGAGGTTCGGCTATTACGATATTCTCAATATGTGCCGAACCAATAGCAATATTTTAACCCAAAAAATAACAAGTTGATGTTCGACTCATATGATTTTCGAAATATAAGCCGAACCAGTAATTATTTTTTTTTCCGGGCTATTCAGGATGTTGTTCGGCTTACTATGAAATTTTCATATAAGCCGAACTAGTGTCTAGCAAAAGAGTTGGAATTGAAAACTATAGGTTCGGCGCATGCAGTAAACAGATTCAATGAGCCGAACCGTTCATCAATTGGTAGATTCGGCTCATAGATGTGAGCCGAACCTCAACTTGTTTCGCCGAATCATGATCCAAAAAATCATCTAAACAACCTTTATAATTCTGAAAATTATCTTAATCACTAACCAAAATATCTAATCACTAATCAATATTACTAACACTAATACGTAAATCGCAGATCTGGTTTTGCTATTTCATAACCTTTTTTTTGTCTTTATGTAGTATGCCTAGTAAGATTTCAGTTTGACCAAAGTCGGGGTTCTTATAAATTATAAAGTTCTTCATTAACACAGATATTACTCTTCAGAGTTCAGAAACTAAAAAAGAAAAAGAAAGAGAAAAGTCTCAACCTCTTCTGTATAACACCAAATCAGCGCAAATGATCAGTACCTTTGTTCGAGAGTTTTTAATTAAACCGAAAGAAAATTAAATCATTGAATTGAAGAAATCAACAAGGAATTTGTAAGGTAATTCCATTTTATTTTTATTCTATTGAGGGATTTAGGGTTAAGTGATGCAGACGAAGAAGAGTAAGAAATCAACAAAAGATTCTAATGGTGATGGATGCTGGTTGCTTAGTGGGAGCATGCCTTTAACTTTCGGGTGCATTGCTGTCTTTGCATTGCTGGTAAGAGTAATAGTGTCGCTGAATTCTTATTCTGGTGCTGGAGATGCACCTAAATATGGGGATTATGAAGCACAGAGGCATTGGATGGAGATTACACTTAATATTCCTGCTAAAAAATGGTATCAGAATAGCACAGTAAATGATCTCACTTATTGGGGACTTGATTATCCTCCTCTTACTGCATATCAGGGTTATGCTCATGCGTTATTTCTCCACTACTTTCATCCTGATTCTGTCGCGCTGATCACTTCTAGAGGCCATGAATCACCAAAAGGGTATGTTCTGGTTACTATGAACTCAATTTTTAGTGTACTGTCTTTATGAGTTAGAAATTATAATTGTTGAAAAGGAAAAAAACAGTTCAATCACAATTTTTATGCAGAAAGCTTCTTATGAGATGGACAGTTTTGTCTTCAGATGTGCTTATCTTCTTTGCGGCAGCGATATACTTTGTAATTGTTTATTATGCTAATCGCGGGAAGAACAAGCAACAACACATGGCATGGCACCTTGCATTGATTTTACTCGGACCATGCCTTATTATAATTGATCATGGACATTTTCAGGTGGATGCTTGTAATCTTGGCTTCTATTTATAATTTTTGTTTTTATGAGAAGAGGCACTATTTATTTATGCTATTTTTTTAGTACAACTGCATCAGCCTGGGTCTTACAATTGGAGCTGTTGCTGCCATCTTGTCGAAGAATGAGTTGGTAGCTTGCGCCTTGTTTAGTCTCGCTCTGAATCATAAACAGGTTTGCTGTCTGAACCTGTACTATCTAGAATTACATTTTCCTCCAATTTCCAAAGTGATTTTTGTTTTCTAGACATTCACTCCGGAGAAGCCAAAGTTACACACAAATGAAATATATCTTGTGCTGTGCAGATGAGTGCCTACTTTGCTCCCGCATTTTTCAGCCATCTTTTTGGGAAATGTCTCCGGCATCGGAATCCACTTTCGCGGGTTTTACAACTAGGCTTGTCAGTCCTGGGAACTTTTATTCTTATTTGGTGGCCCTATTTATACTCAGTGGACGCAGTTAAAGAGGTAAGAACCAATTTAATGTGGAGTAAGTGATGCTATAAATTCCTCTATAAGTATTTGCAGCTAGGAATACTTCTCAACCTGGGAATTCTGCACCTCAGGATACTTGAGGGGGAACATGACCTCATGCTTGTTTAAATTATTTTGGAAGATTGTCACAATGTCACAAGTTATTAGATTTCACAGCTATATATACTTACCTAGCAATTTAAGGCACGAATCTCAATTGCGTCATGCAAATTTTACAGTGATATCAGGTGGAGTTAATGCTACTAATTTGACTTGAGTGATTAAAGAATCAATTATTTTTGTGCTAGTATTGTCTGCCCGAGTGCTCATTTATAAACGGAATCACTAAACATCTAGCAAACGGTAGGGTTTGTATAGTCAATATACAAAGTCACAAGCACGACTCCGGTACCTTGAAATGTAAGCTGTGAAGTGTTCGCATGATACACTTAGTTTCATTAATTAAGCAGCAAGATGTATATGTGAGCTGTGAATCTAGTCGTTATCGACTTCTTTTGATAATCTGGTTCTCTGATACAACCCTGTAGAGTTTTTGGTATGTGAAAATCTAGTTTTAAAATTGCGCCGTGGTTGATTCCAGCTTAATTGTTTCCTTAGTTCCCCATGAGTTTACAACAATGCACTGTAAATGCAGGTATGACTTACCTTGGACCCTAACAAAATACATTCTATTTTATGGCGGTGCTGGATAACATGATTACCATGGAGAATATAGATGAGTGTACGGTTTATCTTTTAGGGAATATCACCATTGAGTTAATACTGTGGTGAAGGTCAAAACTATCTAAACAGTTGGGTCTCTGTTAAATGCACAACGCACTAACGGGAGAGAGAAACTAGAGCTTATCTCAGTCTCCTTTACGTTATACCAAGTATGATGTTTCCCTTGCTCTTTCTTCCATTTCCATTCTCCTTCAGATGTAAATCTTCTGATTTAACTCTGCATATCTGCTTCTCATAAAAATAATTGAAGTGCTCCTGATTACTCGGTTAATAATTGATTAACACGGGTAGACATGAGACGATATGGTCCTAGGTATCCTCTGTATTTGAACTACGCCCAGTTGATAGGTTAATGGTGGTGATTATGTAGTGATAATCTTTTCATTTTCTCTCAGAATCCTCACCGATAACAAACTTTGTGGTCATTGTACAGGTGTTGTCGCGTCTAGCTCCTTTTGAACGAGGGATATATGAGGATTATGTCGCTAATTTTTGGTGCACAACTTCAGTCCTTATAAAATGGAAAAGGTTGTTCCCAACTCCTTCTCTCAGACTTTTCAGCCTCAGTGCAACTTTGTTCGGTGTTCTGCCTTCTATGGTTCAACAAATAAAAGCTCCAAGTGATCTGGGTTTTCTCTATGCGTTACTAAATAGTTCATTATCATTCTATTTATTCTCATTTCAAGGTGTGCTTTCTGTTCCTGTTTTCTTTCCTTCTTTTCTTTTTGTTTCTTTGATATGACAACTCTTCTGACAATTGCTTGTGTTATTCTTAGCAGTGCATGAGAAGTCTATATTGTTGCCTCTTTTACCTGCAACCCTTTTGGCTTTAGAGGAACCCCTTTTATTCAGATGGTTAACCTACTTCGCATTGCTCTCAATGTTCCCTCTTCTTTGCCGAGACCGTCTGATCTTACCTTATGTGACTTTACTCATTCTTTTTGTTCTTATTTATTATATCCCCAGCATTATATCAACTAAGAAACACGAAAGTTCTTCCACTGGATTGAAAAAGCTGGTGATGATTCTGGTTCTTCTGTGCTCTTTCTTTCTTCATATTGTATATGTAACATTGCAGCCGCCGCAGAAGTACCCTTTCCTCTTTGAAGCCGTTATCATGCTTCTTAGTTGTTCTCAGTTTGTGACCATTGCTTTTTACTCCAACTTGAAGCAATGGATGTTGGAGTCCTCTATATGGATGGAGACAGAAAAGAAAGTTCAATGATTGTATGAGCAAATTGCAATATAGCTAGAAGTTCCAGGTTAGATGCCTTCACTTCAAGCCCGGCTCTGAAGCCTGGCAACTTGGGCTCCAGCCCAGGGTAGCAAAAACTGAACGATTTTTCGGCACCATGGTGTTTCGATGGGGGACCATCATTTGATTACGCCATGTAACCTATATTTATAAGGGATGTCCTAAAGACAAAATGACCAAGTACTCTTTAATTAAATAAATATTTACTTTTCTATTTATTTATTTTTATTTGTTTCAACTTTTTGTTTTTGTTTGAATATCGTTTGGCTAAGAGATAAAAAAAGAATCTAGTCGAACTTAAGGTTCGGCTAGGAGAAAATAAATAAAACGTAGCCGAACTGCATGTGCAAAAAAGTTTCAGGGAAAAAATGCAAGCTAACCGAGCTAAATATATGGGTTTACAGAGAAGAGTTTGGCTAAGGAGAAATTTTACGAATTAGTTGAAACTTGTATTTGGTGTTCTATATAAAAGTTCGGTTACAACTAAATTTTTTTGTTCTAGCCAAAGTGTTCTTCGTTGCCGGTAAGCTCAATAATAGGAGCAAACATAATGTACGTCCTACATAGTTCGTGTCTTTTTGCATTTTACAACAAAGGTCTAAGTCCCATCTCTTTGGTGGAAATCTTTTTTGAAGATGAGTTTATCATCATGGTGGTGAAAGCTATGTACAAGTCAAACTTGGATTTTGCAATCCACAGTTAGATTTTTCACATGTAAAAATCCGGATTTCTATCGGTGGTCGATCAGGATGCATACTACAAAGGTTAACGTATGTCAATCCCTGTTTTACTTTAAACATTATAAACATCAATTAATTCACGTTGTTAAGAAGTAGAACTTTAAGAAGTCAATCCTCATTTTATTGTAAAGTGAACTAGTGTTCATTTGTTATGAAATAAAGAAAACACAAAAGTATAAAGAACGAAGAAGAGAGAATTTTATTCATGTAAGTGCAATCACATAGTTTCAAGCCCCTATTTATAGGGATAGAAGACTTAACACCCAAGTATATCGAAAGCCGTATCTTACACACATGGACATCTTAATAAGTTTATTAACACTATTCCTGAGGTCCACCGTGTGTAAGTCATTACGATGTACTAGGAAACTTCAAAAGAGAAAAACCTGGAATAACGTAAGATGCAAAGACTTAAAATAGTGTTGGACACGTTGTTGCCACGTCAAAACCTATGACAAGGAAAGCCCATTGGTAAAGACCTTAACGAAGGAAAAAAAGTACAACACAATAAGTTTAGTAAGTGAACTTTTTGATGGTGACGCTCCCTCGGATGAGTACTTCAATCAAATCTTGGCTTTCAAATCTTTGAATTTAGACTTTCCAATATTGATGGAAAAATTTCTTGAGTCCTGGAGATATCAAAGCATTCGTGAATAAACTGGTAGTTGATGTAGTATTCTCTAGTGTTTCACAAGCAATATTTTCTTTGAGTAATAGTGTTCTCGAGTCTTCGTGCTTCTTTAAACTCAATGATGAACTATGTCATGGATTGCTAACTTATAGGAGATGATTTGAAGAAGCAGATGATCTAGTTTTTTCAGCAAAGTGCCAAGATGCGAATATATACCGTATATGATAAAACCGTATTTGTGATTAAACTTTAGTGGTCTAGAAGGACATCCAAATTCTTAAAGGATGGTTATCTTGATTTGATCTAATCAAATGTAAGCATCAACTAAATAATCAACTAAATAATCGAATTTATACAACCTCAGACGACCACCATATTGAATAAATTTTCTCAGTAACCTTTCGGATAAAACTCAACGGGAAAGAAATGGACGAAAGAAAGCAATATATCACAATGAAAATTTAGTGTCTGTAAGATGCTGCCTCGTCAAAACCTTTTCAAGAAAACCATATGGGACAAAACCCGAAAATAAGGAAAACAAGAGGAACTTTTGACGTATTTATGGATGCTATCTATATGAGTATTACATAAGACAAGCATCAAAACAAATGTGTAGTCTATTTAATAGATAAATTTGCGTCTGAAGACTTTATGATTATCGGACATAGAGATATAACTCTGAATATTATTCCTCTATTGATATTCATTAAGTTGAACTCTCGTAAATGTATTTAGGTTTAGTCCATATAGGTTACCTAAGAAAAAATTGGTGGTGTATTTTGGTACCCTCACATTTTCATAACCTATCCGAAACTTGAATTAATAGACTAGAAATCAAGATATATTTTTGATCACCTAACATTGATAACAAGATTGAGATAGCAAAACTTGTGGGTTCAACCTAGAAATGCTCTAACACACATACGAAAACTTCAAGTTTTTTTAAGTTTTATCTGATTAATTCGAAGACATTACTCTCGGTAATTTCTGGATTTTAATAACTTCAGGTTGTACCACATATGCTGACGTCAAGAGATATACAAAAAATTATGTCATTCAATATAAAATTTATTTGTAGTCTTCCCGATGTGCATATTTACCGTCAACCATGAATTATTTTTAAATACAAAGATCCTGTTGGTTACATCCAACACAAATATAAAAAATATGCAAACAAATCTTCAAAAGAATAAAATAATGGACACTTTCTTTGTCAAAAACAATTTAAATCAAGATCAATTAGTTAAGTCATTTCTAGGACTAATTATATCTAGTAACAAGTCAGGTGAGCACCTACACTGACTTTTAGTATCACGGGGTATCTTTTTTTGAAGCATTAATGTCCTGGTATGTTCCAACTACAAATGGAATGAAACCAATTTTTATAGATTTATATTACCATAAAATACAAATCAAAATTCCTCAGTGTCCCTCAAGAATACAACAATTCTTGTTTCGTTCGTATATGCTATTGTTCAAACGATTCTCTTTTTCTTTAGGATCGTAAGAGAAAAAAAAATCTTTTTAAGTACATAAGAAAATCATTACCACTATTTTTGTTTGTGTGACTCTTTCAGAGTCGATGAAAGAAGCACATCATATTGACAATAAAATATAAAACTAGAGAATATATCAATATATTTTCTCTCATCTTGTGAAATCATCGCATACGGAAATGGTAATCATGTCGTTTTAATCTAGTGATTAGTTACCGTAAAAGGTATTCAAGTCCGCGATGACATCAAATTTTAGTGATTATAGTTTATTTTAGTTGTATGGAAACCGTAAACCATAAACCATCATCCTTCAATGATTTCTTCTTCTTTATCTATAAAAGGAATCAGAAAAGAAATGAGAATCAAACTTATCGTTGAAGTTGATTACGCGATGCATATAATAGTGAATCAAAATATCAATCATGCCGTATTTAAAAAAATTAATAGAAATTTACTGCATGGTAAGTAAAATACATGCTTGTGCCTCCGCTGTACATCATAGTAATGATATCTTTCTTTTTTGTTAAGTCCTGTATAACATCAAGCAAAAAGTTAAATACAAATTGTAGCATATACGAATAAAATAATAGATAATACTTGATGTATCAAACAAAAACTGATTTCAAATGAGCAACTATTCACATCTTACTATTAACCAATCATTTTTTTTTCCAAACATGACAAGTCTTGTTACAATAGAAACAAAAACCTTCTTTAGTTAATAAGGATAGTAAAATATTAATACGATGAATGCGATCATTTTCTTTTTGTTATGAACTTATATACAAAATTGATGTAAAGGTGTACAAGTGATTAACAAATAAGAATATGATACAATATGATCAACTGAATCAAGATACGATAGAAAAAAATAATCAAAAGTATTGTTTTGATTTATGAGACAAACCAAAAAGTTAGCTTTAACTTTAGAGTAAAAAAAAGTTAAGCCTATAAAAAGAAAGTAGAATTTATTTTTTACAAAAACAAAGAAAATGATCAATTATATTCTAAAAATAACAAAAGAATTAGATTAATCGATCAATGAGATAACTACGTACCAGTAGCCTTTTACCAAATAAAGAAGAGACAAATTATAGGAAAAGAAAGAAGAAAAGAAAATTCTATTCATGTGTTTGTAGCAATTACATAGTTTTAAGCCCATATTTATATGAATAGAAGATTTAATACCAAGTATATGAAAACCTTTATCTTGACGCATGGACAGATTAGTCACTAACCTTAGATTTATAAGTTATAACACAATATTTTGTTTTATTTTATGATTTTTCTATTTTCATTGCTTTGAGCCAATATTATAATATTTAGGCATGAATAATTTTTAAAAATTTATTGACGAGTTTGCTAAAATCTAGAAGATCGAAATTCAAATAACGATGTTAGTGCTTCCCATACAATTACTTTTAAAGGTTCTTTACAATATTGAAAGTCGGATCTTAACAAGTTGATTACTTCAACTTTTATGCGAAGATGAAAACAACTTCTTAATTTATAAAGAGACAAACTATGTGTTGGTAGAAACTCTTTTTATTCCAGTATTATAACTAAATAATCAGAAAAAAATATATAGTTTATATGTATAGGAAAAAATATTTTATCAAAAAAGTGTTCCAGACATTCTTCTCCCAGAGTCATCTAAATGTTAGAGACGACTGTTCTTTACTTAGTCAACAAGGTAGTTCACCATGCCCTTGCGGCTCCCTGGAATATTTCAGTTCAGTTTCTGTCAAGGATGAAGCGGAAGGATGCTACCAGGATTTGCTAGAAATGTTGCTGCCATCTCCCCACATGGAATTTAGTTGGATTGCAGGTTAAGTAGATCATGGATCAACATTTCCTTGTGGTATTTGGTGACTTTAACTGTACATTTTTTCACCAAAACAACTGGTTAATTAAACCGTAAGGTTATTTCACCATATAATTGGATAACTATAAGTTTAATTCATCGAATTATTTTCGACCTTAAAGCTCACACGTGTATGCTATTAAATTGGTATTAACCATTTTTCAGTTAATAATTTCATATGATTTTTCAAACTTGTGTGTTATTATCATAAGCGGCTAACAGGTAACAGATTATTTGTTTTACAACTGAATTTAGTGAGTTTAGCTCTATTCATAATTTGATAAACTAATTATAAATCCCTACTTTTGACACCCAACAAATATATCCTTCCTCAAAATTAATATACCCCTACTCCTTCTAGAAGCTAAACATCAGAATTATTAGATTACTGAAATACCCTAATATATTATTTCACACAATAACTTTTCCCCACACATTAAATTTCATTTATGTTCTTACTTTCTCTTTCTTCTCTAACTCGAAAACCAGATCTGGAAAATAGGGAAACTGAAGAACTGTAGAATTGAATCACGATCGTTAGAGATCAGTTGTAGTTTAAAGAAGATTAAAATCGTCGCAGAAATTATCAAATTAGGTTTAAATATATTTTAATCAATTTACTGTTTTCTTCATAATTTGAAGATTGGAAAACAAGATTCAAAAGGTAAAACATGAATTTTCTCTTTTATTTACTATGTTCTTAGTAAGCGATTTGATTATTTTGTTTCAAAACAAGTTTGATTTTGATTTCTTACGGTTCTATTTTAAAATCAGTTTTTATTTCTGAAAATTGATGCATGTTAATTTCTTGAACAAATTTAGTGTAACTAATACAGATGCAAGTTTTAATTTGTTTAGATTTGCTACAGGTTTTGTTTGGTTTCATTATTTGATTCATTTATTTTTCTGTTATCATATCCGTACTAATTTTGTGATGGTTTACTGTTGCATGAGATCTAAACAAAATTGAAATGCATGATTTGGTGAACATGGTGTTATTTTGTTAGATCCGACTATGTTTACTGTTGTTATTTTAATTTCTCCTAGTGGAATCGAGTTTTGGTTAGTATGTTGAGTTTAATTTTGACTAATTTTCACATTGTGTATAACTGAACAAAGCATGATTTGTTGATTTTGAGTGTTTTCTAGTATGTTTACATGGGAAATTGTTTTGAGTTTTATTTTGTTTCAAATCTGGATATGTCTTGTTTGCATCTACTGCTTATGTTAATACTGAGTGTGTTGAGTATGTCTACATGTATTATTGTTGTGGAATTGATATGTCTAGTTTGCAGTTTATTTACCCTAATTTGTTTCAAATTTGTATGCCATTTCTACTCTTCAACAACATTAGTTGATCCAATAAAGTTGATCCAATTTATGTTGATCCAATAGAATCAACAATAAAAGTTGATCCAATTTATGGGATGAACAACAATAGTTGATTCCATAAAACTGAAATGTTGACACAAATAAGTGGGATCAACATCCTAAGTTGATACAAAAATTACTCGCTAATCTGAAAATATGAATGCTAACTGTAATTATTGTTGAACTCAGGTTGAGAAAAGATAATGTTGAGGAGATCATCAAGGACAAAAAAGAATCATCAAGAAAAAGATGTCCGGCAAGAGAATGAGAATGTTAAATAAAGTTAAAGAATTGGGTGCATGGAAGCTGAGACAACTTCTTGATTCAGTTACCGACTTCATTCAAGAAATAATCCAATTACAAGACAAAATTGAATAACTAGACTAGCGTAATGTCTGTAAGTGCTAGTTAACATAGTATGTTCATGGTTTGAAAAGAAGATCTTAGTGTAGTTTGAAAAATATCTTAGTAAGTAAATTGCTGGTATGTATAGTTGGAGGAGTTAACTTATGTATACAGATACAACCATGCATTTTTTTTTAAGTATCAACAATGGAAGTTGACCCAAAAAGGTGGAACCCAGGAACAATGTTTCCAAATTATAGTGTCAACAACCAAAGTTGATCCACAAAAAATGGGATCAACAGTTTGAGTTGACACCATTTATATAAGTATGTTTCTTGTAAAAACCAATAAACCTAGAACGTGCAAACTGAAATATCCTTAAGAAACACAAGAATAACATTCATAAAAATAAATTAGAATATATGTCATTACAAACATAAAAAGTCCAAACCAAAAATCATTATAAAAAAATCCAACTAGTATGAAACCTAAAAAATATGCAAAAAAAAAAGAAGAAGTAGTGAATCAACTTCAACACGCCAAGCCATTTCATGTTAGAGCAGTGAATCAAAAATCTCAAATCCAAATCATTATTAATGTTAATAGACGCTCCATCTACAGACAAACAGTATGAGATTTTTGGGAACATAAGGCTAATTTTGTTTGACCATACTTATCATCTCGTTGATAGTAGTTGATTCCAAAACAACATTCGAGACGCTCATATTGCAAAATCTAAACTCTGCAACAACCATCTTTGGCCTGCAAAAACAAAAGTTTGTCACACAAAAAAATGACATATACGAATGAGTGAATTTGGCATGAGTCAAACACACATCATCTGACGTGGAGTCATTTGAACTAGTTATAATTAAGATGAACAAGGTTGATATGAGAGCGTTCATATGGCTAACTTCGGTTAACTATTGTTGAGCCAATATGGTGTACACGTTTAGGTATGATTACTCAAACCTAAATGAAGGTACATTTCATTTGTGTATAACAAGCTAAGTTCGATCTAACGGTTGAAAGATATTAGCGTGGGTTTAATCAGGTTTTCATCTAACATTGAATATTAAATGCTTTGTTACCAAAGGTAACTTAGATTGCAAATCCTGATTTGAAAACTATATAAAGGATAACTCTAGCAACTGGGAAATCTAATCCCCACACCTCCTGTGTGTTACTAGTTGCAGAATCTAGAGTCAATTCTCCTTTAACCTTAGGTTTTTTTTCCAAAACCTTGTTGGTTAACGACTTGAATACTTCATTAGGATTGTGAAGCCATATCCAACTATTTTTTTTATAGTTGCATGTTCTGATCTTACTTGATTCTATCGTTTGAGTACTATCTTGTCTAAGATTTGCTCGAGATTTATTTCTCCGATAGGCAAGATAAAAGTAGTCACAAACATCTTCGTCTCATCATTTGTGATTCCATAATATCTAGTTTCGCTTCCGTACGATTTAGATTATTGTGAGGTGATTGAGAATACTAGGCTGCTCTTTGGGAATATAAGTTCGGTTTATCAATTGGTTCCTGTTCACCTTGATTTATCAAAATACGGAACAAAACTCATATGTATTTCTGTGGGAGACAGATTTATCTATTCTAATAGACTTTTCAGTGTGAGACAGATTTATTTATCAAGTCTTCGAATTCAGGTCACAGCAACTCTTGGTTGTGGATGAGATCATCTAAGGGAATCAAGTGCATAGTATCCTGCTGGGATCAGAGACGTAAGGAACGCAACTGTACCTTGAATTAGTGTGAGATTGATTATGGTTCAACTACAGTCCAGTACGAAGTTCATTGGTAGTAGTTTAGTGTCTATAGCGGCTTAATGCAGTGTGGTGTTCAAAGCTGGACTAGGTCCCGAGGTTTTTCTGCATTTGCGGTTTTCCTCGCTAACAAAATTCTGGTGTCTGTGTAATTTCTTTTCCGCATTATATTTTGTTATATAATTGAAATATCACAGGTTGTGCATTGAATCGATCAATTGGGAAATCCAACCTTTGGTTGTTGATTGAAATTGATTGATCCTTGGTCTTTGGTACCGTTCAAGTTACTTCTTTGATATTCAATCGGGCTCGCAAATTCCTATTTGTTGATTGCGGATTGAATTGAGAGATAGAGATATAAACTCTTTGATATACTTTTCTATAGATTGAGTCTGATTGTCTAGTTGATTCTTTTGAAAGTATATTGGAGTAAATCCTCTCAGATTTCCAAACGAATTGTTGGGTGTGGTTGTTAGACCCCCGCCTTTTCAGTTGGTGTCAGAGCATGCAAACACACTAAGACCGCATAAGTCTGTGTTTGTAGCAATTTGATTATGGATAGAGATGTTATCTATATAAACTTACCACCAGTCTTCGATGGTACAAATTATCTATGGTAGAAAATTGCTATGCGTGCGTTTCTTCAAGCGCGTGATTTTCAATCATGGGTTCGGGTTATTAGTGGTTACGATCCTCCTTTAGTTACAGTGAATGGTGTAACTACTCCAAAGGATATTGGTGAGTATGAACCTTTAGAAGTTCTTGCTGCAAAGAAAAATTCTGACGGGTTAAATGCTATCATTCATGCCATTACCCCAGATCTCCAGCATCACGTGACTACTTGCACAAAGTCTAAAGATGCTTTGGATATCTTAGAAAACGTATTTGAAGGGAATACCTGTGAAAAGGAATCTAGGCTTCAAAACCTAAATTCTGTTTGGGAAAACCTTCGTATGGCAGATAAAGATTCATTTGATGAGTTTAATCACAAAGTGTCTGAAATTGTTAATGCATCTTTTGCGTTGGGTAAGACTATTCCTGAAAGGGACATTGTGATGAAAATTCTCAGATCGCTGTCATCTAGATACAATTCTAAGAAGCATGCCATCGTTGAAGGAAATAACCTTGCAACTCTTTCCAGGAATTATCTGGTTGGGAAGTTAAAGATCTTTGATCATGAGCATACATCCAAACCCGGAAAGGATGTTGCTTTCAAAGCACAAAAGAACACTAAATTAGTTGACAAAAGTAAAAGTGTTTGCATCTCTGAAGATGATCTTTCTGAGGTTGATTCCTCAGATGGAGATCTTGACAAGTCAGTCTCTTTGATCACAAGATAGTTTAGAGATCTTCTTTTTAAGAGAAGTAAACGGTTCTCCAGAGATAAACCTAGGTCATCAGTTAAACCTCATAATTGTGTTCCTTATATAAACATAGTTACTAACATAACTGATGACGAGGATATGCCACAGTGCTTTAAGTGTAAAAGTTTTGGTCATTTTGCAAATGAGTGTCCAAATCGCAGAACATACACTGGGAACAAAGGTCTTGCTGCAACTCTTGATGAAATGTCTGATCAGTGTGATTTCAATGAAGATGGTAGGCTCAGAAACCTACAATAATATACTACAAGTGCACAACGTCTAACTAGTAGACAATGGAAAGTACAGGTCGTTCCCACGAGGAGTGTGAAATACTCTACCAACTAATACCAAAAAAACTAAGTAATCAAATATGATGCTTTTGAGAGTTTTCAGAAATTCGGACAAAATGATAGCAAAATAATAAAAATGTAACCAAAGATGTGAAAGTGTTAAGGTTTCGGGAATCAGTTGTAGGAAACTTATTTGTATTCAATCACAAAAATCTCTAATTTACTCATGTAAAATAGCAAACCTAGATACTAATACATGGAAGATATTTCATTAAGAATCGTTGACAAGAATTATCATTTTCAAAATGGTAGTTTGTTGTCACCTTAATGTAGAATTCTTAAGCACTAGATATTAATGTCATAAATAGTCAAATGAAATTCATAATTCAATTATTCCAAAGGTTCAATGAGTTCTTCTACTAATCTAACTATGGATTATACATGGCATAGAACATGAAAAATATAGCTAGAAGGTGAAACATTGAAAGAGAATCACAAACATTATCATTAAGTTCAATTGGTAGAAACTTTATTCAAGAACATAAAATAAATCACCTACAACTTCATCCGTTCACCCTAACATGGATTAGCTAGACATGGTTTTCTAAAAAAACCATAAATCAATATAAATAAATCAAACTCTAGCTAATAAAAACGAAGAATAGAAAACAAAACTTCAAAACCCATCTATAGTTGCGGCACTATGGCCGACCCCCCCCCCCCCCCCCCCCCCATTTTAGAAGTCTGCCACATGTCATGAAATACAATCCGCCCAATAATATTGTGTCGCGTGTCATAATATGACAAAACATTGTAAAGTATCAGCGAATCTCCACTTTCCATAGTATATGAAACCACCAAGGAAATGAATTAATTTCATTTAAAAAGCATGATATTTTCTTGCATGTGATGGGCCCGCCTTAACTGTATTTGCACACAAGATATGTTAATCTTTCCTTTTTCTTCATTTGCACTTCATTTGAACGTGGTCTTGGAGGTGATATTCTTCCATTCTTATGCTAACAATAATAAAGTCACTCTCGACCAATCTTAGGTGGCATTAGTGTGCTGACGTCGACTCGCTTCACCATGCATTAATTGAAGAGCAAATTAAAACTTGTCTGCCAATTGTGACCTCGGCTGTGAAATAATTCTATGCTGCTGATATATATGGAGATACCAGGCCAACATAATAAGTGCTGCTGATATATAGAAATACCAGGACAACATAATAAGTGATGCTGATATTAGAAATACCAGGCCGGCATAATAAGTGCTGCTGATATATAGAAATACCAGGCCAACATATTTGATCATTGTGGTTGCTGATACATGGAAATACCAGGCCAACCCCATTTCATCATTGTGGTTGCTGATACATGGAAATACCAGGCCAACCACATTTCATCATTGTGATTGCTGATATATGGAAATACCAGGCCAACCACATTTTGCAATTTTCGTCGCAAACACCATTAAGTCTCACATTTTGTTGTTTATTCGCTGGATGATCCAATTCACTTGTACTTTCTATAAAAGCAACTAAAATAGCATTAGCAACTAAAATATTGTATCCTAGCTAATATAAATATGGGTATAAAATGTAGCATTTACATGCTTATCAACACCCCCACACTTATATTTTGCTAGTCCTCGAGCAAAACAGAGATATTATGCAATATATATTTTTTTTTAAGAAAAATCCTGACAAAAGCGGCACTCCCCTGCATTTAAAACATTACATTATCCTCAATGTAATTGAGTCATCCAACGTAGAAATTAAGGTGATAAATTCTAAAATACATATGCAAAAATTAAAGAACTAAAAATAAAAGATAGAGTGCAGGGAACAAATATGATGGGTTGACTCCCATGAAGCGAAATGTATTTGTTTCCCGACTTTCCAGTAGCACGTTCTCAAACAATGTGGGGTTGGTACCCCAAGGTAAGCTACGAATTATATACATAAATCCTGAAGAGTTGGGGATCAATCCAACTAATCTGATTAGTTGAAAACATGAACCTACAGTAAGAAAGATTAATACCCAGAGAGATAAAACTGAATTCAATCTTATTTAAAGCATAATTCGAACCTTTAATATGAAGTAAATCAGGTTCGCATATGATTACTAAAGATTGTCTAAAGAATTGAACAATTATTGTACTCCCTAAATCTGGTTCTAAGTCAGCGGAAATAACTTCCACGACTGATATTTTTTCAAATTCACTCGCTGAACAAGGCCTCAATGGAGAAATAATATCACGACTCTTCGACCCATTATCATCTAAAACGGTTTCATTATGAATATCATCAAGACGAAAAAATTCAGAACTTAATGGCTTATGGGTCAAGGTAGGAACATTCTCGACTAATTGAACTAGTCGAGATTCGGACAGAACTAGAGGTTCTAGTTTGGGATTCCATTTATTGGTGTCTAGCAGTAGTGTGGAGTCTAATAAGGCATTGACTTCACAAATAACACTATCATCATCAAAATCATACCCAAATGAGCTAAGCAAACCTCTAATGGATCTTCCAAATGGCTCTTGTAAATATTTTGCGAGTGCATACTTTCTTTTCGCCCGCACTTCAAACTAAAGTACCTAAAAAAAATCAATCAAACTGCGTAAAAAGAACTAAAAGAAATCTAAAAGAAAAATAAAAATAAATTATGTACAAAAATTAAAAATAACCTATATACGCTGATATCATCTAGTGAGTATTTTTCTACCACTCCCCGGCAGCGACGCCAAAAACTTGGTAGGCTCAGAAACCTACAATAATATACTGCAAGTGCACAACGTCTAACTAGTAGACAATGGCAAGTACAGGTCGTTCCCACGAGGAGTGTGAAATACTCTACCAACTAATACCAAAAAAACTAAGTAATCAAATATGATGCTTTTGAGAGTTTTCAGAAATTCGGACAAAATGATAGCAAAATAATAAAAATGTAACCAAAGATGTGAAAGTGTTAAGGTTTGGGAATCCGTTGTAGGAAAGTTATTTGTATTCAATCACAAAAATCTCTAATTTACTCATGTAAAATAGCAAACCTAACTACTAGTACACGAAAGATATTTCATTAAGAATCGTTGACAAGAATGATCATTTTCAAAATGGTAATTTGTTGTCACCTTAATGTAGAATTCTTAAGCACTACATATACATGGCATAAATAGTCAAATGAAATTCATAATTCAATTATTCCAAAGGTTCAATGAGTTCTTCTACTAATCTAACTATGGACTATACATGGCATAGAACATGAAAAATATAGCTAGAAGGTGAAACATTGAAAGAGAATCACAAACATTATCATTAAGTTCAATTGGTAGAAACTTTATTCAAGAACATAAAATAAATCACCTACAACTTCATCCGTTCACCCTAACATGGATTATCTAGACATGGTTTTCTCAAAAAACCATAAATCAAACTCTAGCTAATAAAAAAATGAATAATAGAAAACAAAACTTCAAAACACTTCTCTAGTTG
Source organism: Papaver somniferum (assembly GCF_003573695.1). Classification (NCBI taxonomy): domain Eukaryota; kingdom Viridiplantae; phylum Streptophyta; class Magnoliopsida; order Ranunculales; family Papaveraceae; genus Papaver; species Papaver somniferum. The sequence continues at coordinate 109,323,776 of NC_039363.1, forward strand.
CGGCACTATGGCCGACCCCCCCCCCCCACCCCCCCATTTTCATTTTGAAACAACACATAAATATATCCCACAGATGAATTCACGTCGTCTCCACATCACCTCCCAATATAAGTCTGCCACATGTCATGAAATATAATCCGCCCAATAATATTGTGCCGCGTGTCATAATATGACGAAACATTGTAAAGTATCAGCGAATCTCCACTTTCCATAGTATATGAAACCACCAAGGAAATGAATTAATTTCATTTAAAGTATCAGCCAACCACATTTTGCAATTTCGTCGCAAACACCATTAAGTCTCACATTTTGTTGTTTATTCGCTGTATGATCCAATTCACTTGTAATTTCTACAAAAGCACTAAAATAGTATTAGCAACTAAAATATTGTATCCTAGCTAATATAAATATGGGTATAAAATGTAACATTTACATGGTTATCAGAAAATGAAAAGTCAAGTGTTGCACTTCTTTGAGAAAATCTTGATTTTGATAATTGTAGCAATACATACTGGCGGCTCTCTAAAAGAGTCACAAACTGATACCGCAAGTGCACGGTGTCGAGGTGTAGAACAATGCAAATACGGTTCGATCCACAGGGACAAGGTGTGTGTAGTTGAAGCTTAAGGTTTCACTAAAACTGAGTTGTAACAAAGAGTCTTGGTTGTGTTAAAACACACTTGAGATGATGGCAGTGACTGAACTGAAAAACAGTAGAATGTAAAGCAAGTAAACATGAACATGCTAGGGCTTTTGAATCCACATCTTGATCCTAAACTAAGGCAGATCCTAATCAAATCATGTTCTTGCTTCATCTCAGGGAAGATTATGGATGATTTACTTAACTAATCTTACTAACTTACCCCTAGCATCAACTCTCTTCTCACAGTACAGCTGATCACAGGCTTGTTTGCTCAACCAGTCATCTAGCAATCCGCATTAGTGGAAGGTTAATCCCCTAAGTTCTCTAGTTCACCCCTAGCATTGAGTGTCTTCTTACAGCACACTCAATCACAGGTGCATTTGATCACTAAGTTTACTAACTTCCCTACTTCAATTAAGCACAGTCCTTCAAATGGACTGAATCCTTAGCTACTCTCACTCTTACACCCCTAGAATCAGCTGTCTTCTTACAGCACAGCTGATCACAGGTGCATTCACTCAACTAGCCAATTATCAATCCTACTTAGTTTCAGCACTACAAGAACAGTGACATGAACAAGGACTATCCTAGCTTACAATTCAAGAGTATCATCTAACCCCTAGCAAATGGAGTTAGAACATAATGAAATTAAATGACAATGGAATTGAAATTGTTTAAAACATTGAACTGAACTTGAACTGAAATTGAAACAACATTAACAGTTGAGGTCCTGGCTATTCCAGGCCTCTTGGTGGTGCTCTGGCTAGTCCAGGCATGACTTCTAACACACACCCATCATCCCTATTTATACAACAATCAAAAACCCCAAAAATTCCCAATTCAATGAAATTAGGGTTTGCATAGAAAAATGAAATTAGGTTTTACCTAATCACTGATAGCACTCAATAGCTTCGACCCAATCTTCCTTGTCATCTTCTCTTGCTTCCCATACCTCCAATTTGTGTCTAGCTCGACCCCCAAAAATCCCCAATTCATAAAACTAGGGTTTCGAATAAAGTGAAATTAGGTTTACCTAATCTCTGAAAACGAATGATAACTCTCACCCATGCTTCCAATTCTTCTCCTGATGCTTCCCACGCCTCCAATTGCTCTCCTAACTCACCTAATTTACCAATTTTTCACACGTTAGGGTTTTGAGAAAAACGTGTATAAAAATGGGAAATTAGGTGGCTAGATAGGTTGTAATGATGGTAGTGGAGATGGGTTATGGTGTTTGGTTGATTTGAGAGGAGATGGTGGTGGTTGAGGTGGTGGTTGAGCAGGGCAGTGGAGTTGGTGGCGCTGGACATGGAGTTGCAGAAGAGAAGAAGGGGGAAGAAGAAAAAAAAACACGATGGAGAGAAGGGTTTGTTTGGTTTTGGGTTATAAACCTAGATGCTAGGGTGTTGAGTGTTTCATCAAGTTTTGATGATTCGCAAAGATAGACCGTTGGATGATATGAGATGAGTTGGATCTAACGGCGAGATGGATGCAGATCTTGAGCGACCGTTGGATGCATAATACATCAAAACTGACGGCTCAAGATGGAGTTAGGTGCTATGATGTTTGACAGGAGCTTCAGAATTTGATGCACTGTGATGAAGCGACCGTTGGATGCATCTGTGGATCCAATCTGACGGCTACGAGCTTAGGCAGGATTTGGGCTTGGTCTTGGACTTAGGTTAGAGTTTGGGCTTAGACAATTCTGAGCCCGCTTCTTCTTTAAGAACAAATTCTTTCTTCCAAGCCCACTTCTAGTTGGTCCGACTCTTGCAAACATCATTCTTTGCTGCCTTTCTGCGGGAGTCTTTGTCGTTTCTTTGCTCTTTTCACTCCGTGAGTTAACCAGGCTTTATTTAGTACCTAAAAATGCAAAATTAATTAAGAAAAGTATTTATTCTTGAAAACAATGAAAATACAGAATATGGGTTAAAATGGAGAATTAGAGCACAAAAGATGAGTTAATTGCCAAGAAAAATATATATAAATATGCACTTTTTAGCACTCATCAAATACCCCCAAACCTGAATTTTACTTGTCCTCAAGTAAAACAAAACTAAGGAAATCCTAACTATACCACTGTCGCTGGTCTCTCGAATGCATTTAGCATATGCACTAAGCCTTTTAAACCACTAAGTGTCCCTAGTGGACGAGTGAAGTCTCGTGAAGGTTTGCTTAGAACGTACCTACAAAGTTCTAGGACAAAATATAAGCTCATATTCCATCAAATGTGACATGTGCAAGACAGTTTAAGCTCACAGCAAAATGGAGATGTCAATCTAGCTATCAAAGGCACAATCCTAGCATTGATAACAAATAAAGACACGTGATAAGAGTGTAAAGTGTATCTACACATGTTTCTAGAATGACCTGAAGTTATGACTACTAATCACCAAGAGATAGTTTTTAGGCTAAGAACCGAATTCTAAGCCAAGCTAGAATTGTGAATGTTCACCCAATGAGTTGGTGATATTTCAGTTTACCCGCGTTATACATCGATGGCTGCACCCTCCTTGCTTATTACAAGACTATTTACAACAAAAAGATGACTCTTTACATGACTCTTATTTACATTGATTACTTTCTTTTATTTTTGGAACAAGAGAGAACTATTGTCTTTAACATGACAAAACATGGAATAAATAAATACTTGATTTTTTTTTTTTTTTTATTTTCTGATATTTTTTTGATTTTTTTTTTTTTTTTTTTTTGTAAGAAATAACTTTGATCTTTACAACATAGTGACACTTTTGATACATGAACAAAAAGAAAAACATAATTACATGACTCTTAGCAAGAGGTGGCCCTTATCGAATGCATCCGGTCAAATTCTATGGTTGCTTTTCTTAACGTATCCTCCAACTTCTATCCCAGCCAACCAAAGAACAAGCTAGTCAAGTCTCATTCAGTATTCTAAAGTGATTGGCAATCAAACTTCCTATCAAACAACTTGAAGATCGAGGCTATACATGTATTGGTAGATTGTGCGTGTGCAAGTTTCTTATCACTATGTGAATTGTGCTAGAATCAGGGTGCCTAAATATCTAGACTAAGACTCCTAATAAAAATACATATTTGCACAAGAGTCAACATTTCAAGGTAAATGAGCTCCATTTTTATGATTTTTTATTTTTTTATTTTTTTTGGAATTTTTAAATTTTTTCAAAAAGCAGGAGTTCTGCTTTTTTTTTTTTTTCAATTATGGCATATTATCAAAGTATCTACTTTTCACCCCCAAACCTAAACTAAACATTGTCCTCAATGTTTCAAAAGATGAATAAAATTATAATACAACATACGAATAGGACCATGCTGAGCAGGGAAAAAGGAAAGAGAATACCCGATTTCGGCGAAAGCAAGATTAGAACTCCGTTATTCAAGGCAAGAATCCAACATATGTCAGCCGAGATCATATTGGATTAGCAAAATATATACAAAAGGAACAAAAGGTTTTTTTTTTTTTTTTTTAAATTTATCTACTGGATTATGTACAAAAAATTCACCATACACCAATAATCTAAAGAGTTGAGGATCAACCCAAAAGACGAAGTGTAGAGGTTTCAACAGCTTCACATAAATATAACAGGAAAGAAACGCAAGTGAAACTGTGAAACAAAATGAGCTACCCCCAAACCTGGATTTTTCAACGGACAAAATTTTGGAAACAAAATCTCGCAGTTTTGGGGGTTCATCATGCACAAGGTCTAGCTCGAAATGAACTGTGCTAGGGACGGGAAAACATTCTAATTCCAACTGTGTCTCCTCAAAGATATTATACTTAGATGCAAGATAGTCCAAAAGGACTTGGGAAGCACACAGTTCCAAACCTAGATTAGGGACTCTCAGAAAAGTCGGTTTGACAATATGGGTACAAACCAAATCTAGGTTGGGTGGAAGGCCATCAGATTGTGACTTATGTAGGACGATAGGCACATCATTATTAATCACATCAACATCTCTTAAGTCTTCTACACGTGTCACAACATGCTCACAATCATCAAACAAATTGGCAAGATCACAATCAGAGTCATCAACATCATCAACAGATTTATTCTCATGCATCGGCAAATCAGGAGAAATATCACAATGTGACCTAGGTAGAGAATCAGACACATCAAATATATTTTCATGCATATTAACATTAGTGTCTACAGAAGATTCAACTATTCCTATGTCATGCTCATCTTCACAGAATAATTGTACGAATCCCATGTCAATATCAAAATCATATGAATTACAATGAGTATTAGAAAGAACAACATTCATGAAGGTCGAGGGCGAGAAGCCATATGTTTTTGAACCAACAGGTTCCACAATATTTTCATGTTCTTCTAACATATCATCATAATCATCATAATCATCATCATGGTAGCATGCATATTGGTCCTCATTAACAAAAACTTGCATATTGGTCCTCATCATCATGGTAGCATGCATATTCCCCGGCAGCGGCGCCAAAAACTTGGTAGGTTTTTAAGAAAGCCTACAACTACACCTGCAAGTATACAGGGTCGAATGTAGATAGTGATGGGAAGAAAGGGAAAGTCCTCAGGGACTTGGAGGGTGCAAATGTTGTTTCTACTTTTCTAGTGACAGTGGGAATGAATTTTGTGTTGCGTTGAAACACAACTGAGCTGTTTTGGTATGTGACTGAAATAGTGACAGAAAGTAAAGGTAACAGTGGCAGGGTACTAAGGCTTCAAATCCACCATTTACCTATGCTAAGGCAATCTCAGTTCAATACTGCTCTTGTCCCTTGTTAGTTATCAGTCAGCTTCTAGGCTTTCTGACTAACTAGATGGCAGTGGAGGTTCTATGCCTGCTGCTCGTCAAAGGGTTGGGTTAGAAAGGAGGCTAAAGGCACTAAGATAATTCTAAACCTTGTGATAGTTGGGGCTCTCACACTGCAACTACCCGCAGAGAAGCCACTTAGGTGTTTTAACAACCTAAAGGATGTTCTTTGATTAAGACTATCCTAAACATTTCAGCACAACAAGCACAATATCTAGCTTGGATTGAATTAGCAGAAGCATCATGATTTCATCTCCCCCTTAGCAATTAAACTAGAACATGATGAATTGAACAACTGAAATTTAAAATGAACTGATATTGAAAACAAAATTAACAGTTGTGGTGTCATTAGTCGATTCATGTTCCTCTAAATTAGGTTCATATTCAACATTATTTACATGAATGGGACTAGACACTTCATTAGGGACAACATACATTTCCTCATGAATTTCCTCCTTTTGTAGGTGAAGCAAAATCTGATCTAAACATGCCTGAATTCGTGATGTAGATCTATCAAAGTTTTGCTCACTGAGTCTGAAAGCTTCTGTGGTGGAGTCTAAATTCATGGGAGTACAAAATTCTTCATGTTCAAATTGTGGTGAATGGTACATGTGTGCATGGTCATTAAGGTTTACAAAATATTGATCGCAACCCTCAAAGGATTGATTATGGTCCCAATGACTACCATTCTCACAATTTATGGGCATTTCATACCTTGGATTTTCTCTAGATTGCCTAAAATTATGCAAAATATGACAATTCTCAACAGGGTGGTCTAAACTACCACATGCGGGACATGCATAGGTTTCAGGTTGCCAAAGAAAATTATATGTGACAGATTCCTCATGTGATTGCATTTCTAAAGCTGCGATTCGAGCTTCTAATTGATCGATCAGTGATGATTGTGTGAGTGAGGCACTAGCAAAATGTTCATTTTCACGTTGTGATGAATGATGCATGTGTGAATAGTTATTAGGGTTCATCGATTGAGGCTCGGGACTTTGAAAATGTCCATAGTAATTCCTATAACTATTGACATCATGGTCTATGGGAGGTTCATAACGTGGAGTATGTCCATACGCAAGTTCTCTAAGGGATTTGTTGTATTCCCCAACTGTAGACCAAGATCTAGACATGATTTGGCTCAAAAGCTAAGTAACTATGTTACAAAGCCCAAAATTTGGTTTTTAATGGGTTTGGATTTTTGGGAAAAATTTGTTTTTTTTTTAATTGGGAGCAAAAATTTTGGTTTTAGTATTGGGAGCAAGCCCACATTGGTGGGAGGAATTGCTTTGCCAAGGGAAGGTGAACAAGCCCACAATGTGTATGCAAACTGAAGCCCAATGTAGCTTTTGAGATAGCCCAATTGTTTCTTGTCTGGTCTGCGGCCCAGTTGGGCTTTAAAAAGTTCAGTTTTTCTAATTTAAAACTACAGGCCCAAATCAATCTAACACCACAAGCCCACAAGCAATTAAACAAACAAGCCCACAAGAAGTTAATTACAAACCCAACAGAAAAATGGAAAAAATTATTACAAGCCCACAAATTAAAAATGGAAGCCCACAGGTTGGGTTCTCTTAATGGGTTTAGGCTTACTTGCTTAAGCACAGCCCAGCTGCTCAGTTTGGTTGCAAAAGCCCAGTTGGGCTTTGGATCATCCTAAGCTTTTGTCTTTGTTGAGGCCCAGTTGGGCTTGGCTCAACTTGTTAAGCTTGGCAGCAACTTCAGCAGGCCCAGTTGGGCTTGTGATTTTCTCCTCAGCAGCACAGTAGCACCAGCAACAGCAGGGCTACACAGCACTCAGCAGCAGCACAGCAGCAGCAGCACAACAGCAGTCTTGGCAGCAGCAGAGGCTGGCAGCAGCAACAGGAACAGGGAACATCAACAGGAGTACAGCAGTAACAGCACCAGGCAGCCAGCAACAGCAGGAGCCACAGCAGCTCAGGTTGGCAGCAGCACCAAGGGTTGAGCACAGGTAAAGCAGCAACAGGTCCTTGGCAAGCAACAGGTCAGTTGGAGAAGGCACCTGTTACTCAACAGAGTTATCAGTTAAGAGCAAGCTACAAAGAACAGGAAAATTACACTAGATGCTACACTAAATGCTCATGCAAGAATGCAATGCAAAGATGAATATGCAAGTTATGATGCAGAAATGTAAGCAAGAAAACAACTTCAACACAGCACCAGTCCCCGGCAGCGGCGCCAAAAACTTGGTGGCTCTCTAAAAGAGTCACAAACTGATACCGCAAGTGCACGGTGTCGAGGTGTAGAACAATGCAAATACGGGTCGATCCACATGGACAAGGTGTGTGTAGTTGAAGCTTAAGGTTTCACTAAAACTGAGTTGTAACAAAGAGTCTTGGTTGTGTTAAAACACACTTGAGATGATGGCAGTGACTGAACTGAAAAACAGTAGAATGTAAAGCAAGTAAACAGGAACATGCCAGGGCTTTTGAATCCACATCTTGATCCTAAACTAAGGCAGATCCTAATCAAATCATGTTCTTGCTTCATCTCAGGGAAGATTATGGATGATTTACTTAACTAATCTTACTAACTTACCCCTAGCATCAACTGTCTTCTCACAGTACATATGATCACAGGCTTGTTTGCTTAACCAGTCATCTAGCAATCCGCATTAGTGGAAGGTTAATCCCCTAAGTTCTCTAGTTCACCCCTAGCATTGAGTGTCTTATTACAGCACACTCAATCACAGGTGCATTTGATCACTAAGTTTACTAACTTCCCTACTTCAATTAAGCACAGTCCTTCAAATGGACTGAATCCTTAGCTACTCTCACTCTTACACCCCTATAATCAGCTGTCTTCTTACAGCACAGCTGATCACAGGTGCATTCACTCAACTAGACAATTATCAATCCTACTTAGTTTCAGCACTACAAGAACAGTGACATGAACAAGGACTATCCTAGCTTACAATTCAAGAGTATCATCTAACCCCTAGCAAATGGAGTTAGAACATAATGAAATTAAATGACAATGGAATTGAAATTGTTTAAAACATTGAATTGAACTTGAACTGAAATTGAAACAACATTAACAGTTGAGGTCCTGGCTATTCCAGGCCTCTTGGTGGTGCTCTGGCTAGTCCAGGCATGACTTCTAACACACACCCATCATCCCTATTTATACAACAATCAAAAACCCCAAAAATTCCCAATTCAATGAAATTAAGGTTTGCATAGAAAAATGAAATTAGGTTTTACCTAATCACTGATAGCACTCAATAGCTTCGACCCAATCTTCCTTGTCATCTTCTCTTGCTTCCCACACCTCCAATTTGTGTCTAGCTCGACCCCCAAAAATCCCCAATTCATAAAACTAGGGTTTCGAATAAAGTGAAATTAGGTTTACCTAATCTCTGAAAACGAATGATAACTCTCACCCATGCTTCCAATTCTTCTCCTGATGCTTCCCACGCCTCCAATTGCTCTCCTAACTCACCTAATTTACCAATTTTTCACACGTTAGGGTTTTGAGAAAAACGTGTATAAAAATGGGAAATTAGGTGGCTAGATAGGTTGTAATGATGGTAGTGGAGATGGGTTATGGTGTTTGGTTGATTTGAGAGGAGATGGTGGTGGTTGAGGTGGTGGTTGAGCGGGGCAGTGGAGTTGGTGGCGCTGGACATGGAGTTGCAGAAGAGAAGAAGGGGGAAGAAGAAAAAAAACACGATGGAGAGAAGGGTTTTTTTGGTTTTGGGTTATAAACCTAGATGCTAGGGTGTTGAGTGTTTCATCAAGTTTTGATGATTCGCAAAGATAGACCGTTGGATGATATGAGATGAGTTGGATCTAACGGCGAGATGGATGCAGATCTTGAGCGACCGTTGGATGCATAATACATCAAAACTGACGGCTCAAGATGGAGTTAGGTGCTATGATGTTTGACAGGAGCTTCAGAATTTGATGCACTGTGATGAAGCGACCGTTGGATGCATCTGTGGATCCAATCTGACGGCTACGAACTTAGGCAGGCTTTGGGCTTGGTCTTGGACTTAGGTTAGAGTTTGGGCTTAGACAATTCTGAGCCCGCTTCTTCTTTAAGAACAAATTCTTTCTTCCAAGCCCACTTCTAGTTGGTCCGACTCTTGCAAACATCATTCTTTGCTGCCTTTTTGCGGGAGTCTTTGTCGTTTCTTTGCTCTTTTCACTCCGTGAGTTAACCAGGCTTTATTTAGTACCTAAAAATGCAAAATTAATTAAGAAAAGTATTTATTCTTGAAAACAATGAAAATACAGAATATGGGTTAAAATGGAGAATTAGAGCACAAAAGATGAGTTAATTGCCAAGAAAAATATATATAAATATGCACTTTTTAGCACTCATCACATACATCAATTTTGATATTCTTTCGGAAGAAAACTCAACCGTCATGGAAGAAAAAGTTGATTTTTTGTTAGAAACTCTCTGTCTGATTTTTCAGGTTCCACTATGTGTCTAGTATCCTACATGTCCCTGACATCTGAATCATCCTCCGTGTTGACATGGTCTTATTGTTCCCTCAAAGGTCATGAACTTTCAAAGTGTTTCAAGGACAAACACAGAATGAGATATGTCAACAAACTTCAACGAAAAGCGAATCGATTAGCAAACAAGCTCAAACTTGTTCAGAAATCATCTGAGTTATGTAAACTCTTCTCTTCTTCGAAGAAGTTAGTTTCCAAAGAAAAGACAAGACCACTAGAGAAAAAATTATGGTCTAAACATTCTGTAAAACAGGGTTCTATCAATTCCTTTCATAAAGGTTATGGTGGACAGATTATTGTTCACCCCAGCACAACTTGATTGTGTTTTTTCATGCATCTTGTCTCATGTGCCTGATTGAAAGAGACAAGATTGTGCACACTTCATGCTTTGGGAAAAGAGAAATGTTTTTTTTTGTCTTGTTTTTCTCTCTCTAGCTTTGCTGTGTTTTTCAAGTTTGGAATTCTTCCATCCTTTCATATCTAATTGATATTGGAAAGGATTTCCCTGTTTAATTAATAAAAAGAGGGTTATTTTCGACAATTCCACTCTCTTTAGGGTTGTGAATTGTGCGTGCACGAACATATGTGTTTAAAGGTTCTGTAACCCTACATTCCTTTTTCCTTCTCTGAAACTCTTTTTATCTTAAGACTGCTTGTTGAGTTTAAATTGTGATTTCCTCTCACAAACCCGTAAATATATCGATACTCCAAGCATCATGTCTTCTGATGGAAAAGATGTTAATATGATTTTTAGGCCATCAATCATGAAGGAAAAAGATAGATCTCCGTTACCTCCAACTTTGAAAAGAGAAAGAAGGAATGTGAGGAAGCCAAGAGTTGTTCCTTCAAATTCTCAGAAGTTTTCTGGTGTTCTTGAAGAGTTGAAGGAAACAAGGAAGGATATTCGGAAAATAAAGGCCATTGTTTTGAGAACTCTTGAAATTCAGAAGGCCCTGGTTCGACATCATCATCCTAGAAGGTTTGTTGGAATTGACTCCTTTCTTCATGAACCTTATGTTCCCATGGATGGTGACGACAAAGAGTTCGGGGATGATAAAGAATTTTTCAGAGGTCTCAATGTCTAGGAAACTTCTTATGAGAATTTTATTCTTGTGTTTTAAGAAGGATAACTAGGTTTGCAATAGCCATTATTGTGAGTACACATAGCTATTTCCAACGTTTTCATCTTGCAATGTTTTTAGATTTATTTGTTTAAATTCTAAAGTTGATTTGGAAGATGATTTTTGCAGTATTAATATTTATGGTTTCATATATTGCAATTTGTTATGGGATATGTTGTTTACGTCCGTGAACCTTGACTGTCCCATACGTGTTCAAAAGTTATCTCTATTACATGTCAGTATGAAAGTATTGATAAAAGATAGAATAAACTTTTGATTACAAAAGTTAAGCCTATTATGTCTTTATGCAAATATTGATGGAAGATAGGATGAACTTTTGTTTTCAAAGATTAAGTCTATTATATGTCATTGTGTGAGTGATGAAAAATAGAATGAATCTTTGATTTTTTTTCCGCAGTATTGGTCCTTCCCTGATCCACATCTTTGTGTATATACTGTGTTGCTCCGTAAGTTTTTTTATGTTGAGCATGGACAATTGAATTGATCATTTTCCTTGTGGTTAATTCATTTGAGATTTTTGGGTACGAATTCATGTTCTCATGTGATTTGATTATGTCCAAAGAAATCCTTCTTTTCTTGTAAAAGTAAGGTCGCTCTTGTTGTTCTTTCGGGAATGACATTTTATGGGTGAAAGTTCTTTTTGAACTTGTGCTTAATTGCCAAATCTTTGTGGGGAGTGCGGTTGTGGAATATTGTAGGAGTTTTCTTGTATCTTTATAAACTCCTTGGTAAATGCATTTAGTTTCGGCTATATGATTGCATCTAAAAAGTTGATATGTTGTTCTCTTTTGGTCATGAAGTATCTCTATGAAAATTTCATTAGGATCCCACTAGTTTCCGTAATGTGTTAGTTTCATACTACAAACACATATGGTTTACAGATCATTATGTAAGGAGGAGTGGTTTTCATTGTGAGATGAAGTATTGACTAAGGGGGAGTGATACATATCACCATAGTATTGTTGTCAAAGTTGTGGTACAATTGAACTTTGATGCTCTATAATAATACTATGACACTGTATAACAATGATTGAGACTCGAGAGCAACTGTTTTCTCATTGTTATTGCTATGGATTTTCAAAAACAATGATTCTGAGTTGAACACGTTCAGAATCACTGGAGTACTTGGAAGTGACGAAGATTTCGAGTTATGTTGAAGATCCAAGGAGATCAAGCATTTGGATGATAAGCTATAAAGTTTTTTTATTTTGTAATCCATATGTATTGATAGTTTTGTCACTAAAAGTGACAAAGGGGGAGATTGTTAGAGCATTGCTCGGTCGAACTCGCAAGCATTGCTATCTCAATCTTGTTTGTCAATGTTAGTGATCAAAACTATAAGTATTAATTTCTAGTCTACTTATAGATTTCTCGGACTAGGATAGATTGTGTAGTTGAGCATTAGACTTCACGGCGTTCATCATTTGAAGACGAAGAACTACTAAAGCGAGCTTGTGGAACTTCATCAACAAAAATTATGTGGAGACTGAAACTCATCTATCACTTGGAAAGTCTATTTCTACTCTATCTCCTATATTGAGACATAAGTCGTAGTGCTACATAGTTTTCTACTATGCATATTTGATATTTCAAGCTGAGTTTAACTCGCTTACATATTTCTCGAAATATGTGTTGGTAAGCTTTCGCTTCGACAAAGTTCATTTTATATTCTTGACGAAAGTCAAAAGATGATCATGTGAAAATTTCCGAGTAACATCTTACATGGTTTGTGTGATACAATCATTTGGTGTAGACTTGGAATGTTTCGTTATGATTATTTCAATAACTTGAAAATTGCTTTGATGCTAATAGTGTGTAAAAATGGCTATTGCCTTCCTCTAAGAAAGTTCCAATCATTGAAATAGAGTTTATAACACATAATCGTTATTGGATTGTGACATGTTGTGCACTCTTGCACATATGTAATCCATGTCCGGGAACCATAGTATGCATACCTGTTGGTTTGAGAAGTCCGGGAACCAAAGTATGCGTACTGGCGTGAGGTTTATTTACGAGATTTTTTGCTGGGATTGGAGGTATGCGGACCCGTTCGCATACTGGCGAAACCCAAACTGAGTCCGGGTATTTCAAGTATGCGTACCCGTTTTCATACTTGAAGGTTAAAGTTCTCAAATCGGTTGTATACATGAACAAATTCATTTATATAATAAGGAATGCAATCTTTGCAAACCGTGGCTATAATGTTCATTAATTGATTCGAGTGAATCAAACTGATTTTGCTTCAATTGTGTTCTTGTATACTTCTATGAGAATATAACAATTGAGCAACTCTTTAACTAGTTTCATTTGAGTCAATTGAACTAGTTATGGTTGAGATGAACATGGTTGAGATGAACAAGGTTGATATGAGAGTGTTCATATGGATAACTTCGGTTAACTATTGTTGAGCCAACATGGTGTACACCTTTATGTACGGTTACTCAAACCTAAATGAAGGTACATTTCATTTGTGTATAACAAGCTAAGTTCGATCTAACGGTTGAAAGATATTAGCTTGGGTTTAATCAGGTTTTCATCTAACGGTGAATATTGAATGCTTTGTTACCAAGGTAACTTAGATTGCAAACCCTGATTTGAAATCTATATAAAGAAGAATTCTTGCAACTAGGAAATATAATCCCCACACCTCCTGTGTTTTAGTAGTTGTATAAGATAGAGTTGATTCTCCTTTAACCTTAGTTTTTTTTTTCCAAAACCTTGTTGGTTAACGACTTGAAGACTTCATTAGGATTGTGAAGCCATATCCAACTATTTTTTTTATAGTTGCATGTTCTGATCTTACTTGATTCTATCGTTTGAGTACTATCTTCTCTAAGATTTGCTCGAGATTTATTTCTCCGATAGGCAAGATAAAAGTAGTCACAAACATCTTCGTCTCATCATTTGTGATTCCATAATATCTAGTTTCGCTTCCGTACGATTTAGATTATTGTGAGGTGATTGAGAATACTAGGCTGCTCTTTGGGAATATAAGTCCGGTTTATCAATTGGTTCCTGTTCACCTTGATTTATCAAAAGACGGAACAAAACTCTAGGTATTTCTAAGGGAGACAGATTTATCTATTCCAATAAACTTTTTTGTGTGAGACAGATTTGTTTATCAAGTCTTCGACTTTGGGTCGTAGCAACTCTTATTTGTGGCCGAGATCAGCTAAGGAAATCAAGTGCGTAGTATCTTGCTGGGATCAGAGACGTAAGGAACTCAACTGTACCTTGAATCAGTGTAAGATTGATTAGGGTTCAACTACAGTCCAATCTGCAGTTCATTGGTAGTAGGCTAGTGTCTGTAGCGGCTTAATACAGTGTGGTGTTCAAAGCTGGACTAGGTCCTGGGGTTTGTCTGTATTTGCGGTTTTCCTCGTTAACAAAATTCTGGTGTCTGTGTTATTTCTTTTCCGCATTATATTTTGTTATATAATTGAAATATCACAGGTTGTGCGTTGAATCGATCAATTGGAAAATCCAACCTTTGGTTGTTTATTGAAATTGATTGATCCTTGAACATTGGTCTTTGGTACCGTTCAAGTTACTTCTCTTATATTCAATCGGGCTCGCAAATTCCTATTTGCTGATTGCGGATTGAATTGGGATATAGAGATATAAACTCTTCGATATAGTTTTCAATATATTGAAGTATACATCTCATATTGCCAAACGAATTGTTGGGTGTGGTTGTTAGACCCCCGCTTTTTCAGGATGAACAACCTTTAGCAAATGAAGTTCTTACCGAAGATTTTAGCTTTCACTATTTAACCGAGGAGACATGGGAGGAGAAAGATGAGGCAAAGCAGTGGGCTAGAGAACAACGCAAGCTGATTATGTGTATCATAGTTTTTAATAGTACCACTAATGACAAAAACTTTCAAATGGTTTGCCAGTGTAGTGGAAAACATAAAAGTCACACAAAAAAAGGTACCGTGCATGAAACAAAGACAAAGAGGAAGAATACTACTTTCACTAAGAAGACTGGTTTCCCCTTCAAGCTTCAATTTAGAAGGAACGCGGCAAAAAAGTAGTTTTGGGAGAAAGTTGTATGCGGTAGTCATAACCACCTTATACCGGAGAGTTTTCTAACACACCCTTATGCAGGAAGCCTTACTGAAGAACAGATGATCGTAGAGTCAATAACCCAAAATCGTATGAATCCCATTGATATCCTCGCTCACTTAAAGCAAAGAAACCCACAAAATGCTTCTTCTTTGCTAACATCTACAATGCAAGAACAAAATTGAAGAATAAGAAATGGGAACAAAGGAAATAAATGCAACAATTAAGGCATTTTGGGGAGAAGCATAACTACTATGTTTTCCACGACGAAGATGTGAAAGGACAAATATAACATCTTTTTTTGGCTCATCCCGAGTTTGTAAAGTTGGCAAGGTGCTCTCACCAAGTGCTTTTAATGGATTGCACATACAAAACCAACAAGCTTGAGATGTCGTTGTTGAACATTATCGGGGAAACTTCTACCAATTATCCTTTTAGTGTTGGTTTTTGCTTCTTGAAAAATGAGCTCGAAGAGAGCTATGTGTGGGCACTAGAACAAGTGAAGTCATTCTACGTAGAGGGATATACTCCAAAGATGATTATTACCGACAAGGAACAAGCTTTGTTGAATGCAATAAAGAGGGTTTTCCCGGAAGCTCATCACCTTCGTTGCACGTTACACTTGTGGAATAGTATTGAAACTAAGTGCTTGCGCATTGTCCGTCCAACCAAAAAAAAGTGAAATGGAGAGAATAAAGAAACTACCGGTTGATCAACAAAAGGAAGCCAAAGAGAAATTTAAGAAGGATGACAAGTTGGAGGAACTAAAATGGGATAGTTTCAAATCGGAGTGGGGAGCCTTGATACATTCTATCACCGTGGATGAATATGAGGATAAAGCTCGTATGTTAGTGGCTCATTGGAAAAGAAGTTATCCAAGTGTTGTGAAGTATTTGTTGGATAATTGGTTGCACAAAGAGAAGTTTGTAGGGGCGTTCATTAACCAATATAGGCACTTTGACAACCAAGCTACAAGTACGGCGGAGTCATCTCACAACCGTTTGAAGAAGATACTTCATAGTTCTAATGGTGGGTTAGTTACGGTATTCGAAGCCATGGATGCGTATTTCCGCCGTGATCACGATAGAATTACAGAATCTTTTGAAAAAAGCCGAAGTAAAAAACACACCAAATGGTTAGACAATATGTGGATAAGGGGAATTATATTTTTAGTTTCGCACCGCGCAATTGATAAGATAATGTATGAAGTACAACATTTTGAATTGGGGGATTCTGAAGAAGAGTGTGTTTGTCCAAACATGACAAGTTTGGGACTCCCATGTCGGCATGTTATAGCCACATACAAAGACAAGGTGATCTCGATTCAAGATGTTGATCCCTTTTGGAAAAAATTATCCTTCCATAAAACAATAGTTGATCAAGATTTTGGAGGAACGTTTGACGATACCGACATAGGAAAAGCGCTAGCCGAGAAATATGCTACACTAAGTCGGGCCAAAGGAAAATATGGTTGGGTAACTTGATAAATTTTGTATATCCACAAACTAGGTATGATATCAAGGAACCACCAAATGGGAAGAGTAAGGGGAGGCATCCTTCGAAAAAAACGTAGGAAATAAAAAAAGCAAGGGAATTAGCGGAAGAATCAAAGAAAAGATATCCTTCAGGTTATGAATGGTTGAGAAAGGAATATGAAGCGGAGGATGAGATGGAAGAGGATGTTCAAGGTAGAAACAAACGAAAAAGAGGTCAAGTGGGCCGTCAAAATGTACAAGAAAAATGTGTCGAGCTTCCTACTTAAGAAAGTGCAATAAGAAAAATTGATGTTAAAGGAAAAGGTCCGGTATTTCGCTCCAAACAACCACAAAGAAGCAAAGTTGTTAAAGGAAATGGTTGCAAAGAAAGTGGAAAAAAGATGATGGAGTTAAAGGTAAAGGTTCATATGTCGGTTCCGAGGTTTCATCCCAAGATAGCTCAACAAAAAGACTTGTTGGTAAAGTTGGTGTTAAACAATTAGCAAGGAACAATGGAAGAGTATGATGGTTGTAAAAATTCCGTCAAGTGGTGAGAAGGAGAAGGAGACAATTCGTATAAAAGGAGTGCCTAAACCACCACCTAGAGATGAGAATGGTCGATATATCCGGAACTATTACATTCTCTATGAATATTACCTTCTTTTTTTTCCCAACTTTATTCGTGATTATATCAAGGCTACAAATGATGTTCATGGTGATGGGAATTGTGGTTACCACGTCTGCATGGATCAACTTGGACCCTTTGAAGACGCGAAAGAGTAGGATTGTGACCAAGTTACTTATGTAAGGCAAAAATTCTTAATGCAATTACGTGGTCACCCCGACTATCATAAGCCAATGATGAGAGTTGAAAGAAACGAAACTGATGCGGTGTTAAATGAGAGCTTTGCAGAATGGGAAAGGCGGTTAAACGGTAATAAATGTTTGACAAGCGAATATTGGATGCGCATGCCAATATGTGGCCAACTACTCGCCAACGAATTCAATTGTGTCATTCATTTAATCTCCAGGGATATAAGTTTTACATTTGCACCAACAAGAATACCGTTTGACGAAGATTTGTCAACAACAAAAACTGTTGTCATTGGGCATGTGCTAGGAGACCATTACATCGGCTTTCGATTGAAAGAAGGAAGCCCATTACCTCCATTGAGGATGTGATTTTATTGTGACGGTGAACTCCCCAAGACTTGGTGCAATCGATTTGAGGAAAGAATTGAATTATGGAAGGCCATACTATTATCGAGGCCAACCCAATTCATAGTTATGACTAATGATGAGGATCGTAAATGTTGTGAAGGGTGGCGAATTATATTTATATTTTGTATTTTGACTAATTGTAATGTGATTAAAAGTGAAAATTGATGAGTGCTAAAAAGTGCATATTTCTATATATTTTTCTTGGCATTTAACTCATCTTTTGTGCATTAATTCTATATTTTATCCCATATTCTGTGTTTTCGTTGTTTTCAAGAATAAATACTTTTCTTAATTAATTTTGCATTTTTAGGTACTAAAAAAAGCCTGGTTATCTCACGGAGCGAAAAGAGCAAAGGAACGGCAAAGACTCTCGCTAGGAGGAAGCGAAGAATGATGTTTGCAAGAGCCGGATCAACGAGAAGTGAGCTTGAAGAGGAAGAATTGTTCTTAAAGAAGATATGGGCTTGGCATACCCAAGGCCCAAAACCCTTACCCAAATCCATTTCCATTATCCATACCCATTTCCATGAGAGCCGTCAGATTGGATCCATCTTGTCATCCAACGGTCGCCTCATCATTGTGCATCAAAATCCGAAGCTCCTGTCAAACACCATAGTACCTAACTCCATCTGAAACCGTCAATTTTGTTGTATCTCATCATCCAACGGTCGTTCCTATCGCGCCGTTGGATCATTCCATCATCTTTTCATCCTACGCTTTCGCTTCGCTGAGCATCAACTTCAGATGATTCCGCTCAACACCTTAGTCATCGAACCCATCGACCTAAACCAAACACACCCTTCTTCCCAAACATCAAGTTCTTCTCCTCCACTCCGTCTGCAGAGAAAACTCTGCCATCTCCATCACCACCGTCTCTTCCATCTCCACCTCGAACACCACCACTACCACCTTCCCCCGACAAACTCAGTATTCCATCACCACCCTTGTCTCTTCCTTTCTCGTCTGTAGCATCGAGTCCTGATGCTACAAACTCGACAGTGAGAGAAGCTAGGGTTCACAGAAGTCTAGGGCTAGGCCAACAGCGCAACAAGAGCAGGAAGAGCATCAGAGGGACATCAAGAAGCATGGGTCGAGCAGAATTCACACATGAGTATGTCGAATTTGATTTTACCCAAAAGTTAGGGTTTGCAAATTTAGGGTTTTGTGAAATTAGGGATTTTGTTGTAAGCTATAAAAGGGAAGCTGTAGAGAATGCAAAACCGGTTCTTGGGTCATCCGAGAAACCCCCTAATTGGGTTAATTTCATGTTGTTGTTTCAATTTCAATTTCATAATTCAGTTAATTTCAATTTCAAATATTTATTATGTTAAACTTGTTCTGAATCCACACTAGGGTGAGAAGACCCTTAAGCCATGATGGTTAGCCATTAGGTTAGTTTTTGTTGAACTCAAAATAGCTTAGGCTAGTTAGATTCCTAAAAGCTCAACTGACTTGTGATTAGTGGTGCTGTAAGAAGACCACTAATGCTAGGGGTCAGTGGTAGTTCTAAGGGATTAACCAGCCATATTAGTTAGAGACCTAGAAACCTAAATGACCTGTGATTGTTTATGCTTTAATCAGATAGGCAATGCTAGGGGTTAATCCAAGGACTTTAGGTAGTTAACTAGCCACATGACAAGGATTTATCCTAGGCTAACTAGCTAGGTGAAAGAGAATTCTCATCCATCTCCATACACTTCATTCCCATCCACATTCACATCTTCCATGTCCTGTTCTTGTTAATTTTCTTTCATGTCCTGTTTTCAAATTTTAATTTTCATATTTTCACTTTTGCTATAACTGTTAGTTCTGATTTTTTTCACTTCTCACAGCTCTCATTTCAGTCCATTCATGCTCTGTTAGCAGTTAGAGATAGCTAGGAAAACTTCATAACACCCCAAGTCTCTGTGGATCGACCCGTATTTGCACATTAGCTTCAATCGACACCGTGCACTTGCGGTATTAGTTTGTAGGTCTTTTTAGAAACCTACCAACAATATCATATCTATTTGATTCACGCTATAAATGAAGTATTTTTCTCAATTTATAATGTTATATTGTTCTTAACAAAAAACGCAAGTAGGTTGAGCTAATTTGATAACAATTTTGGCTCTTGGGGTTATTTACGGTTGATCACGATAATTTAGTTACGAACATAACTAACATAAAAACCTTATTTCAGCTCTCAAAGTTATTTACGATTGTTCAAGATAATCTAGTTACGAACCATAACTTGAACTAAAAACTAAGAAATTGAGTTTACAACCATTAAACCATCTTCAATAATAAACCAATATTACAACCATTACAAATATAAATGACACTACAACTCATTCATTCATGCGACTTAAAATGATAGTAATATTCAGGTTTACGAGTGCGATAAAAGTCTTTAAGGATGTTGAAATGATACTTATTCTTTCCTGTAAGGCCATAATCATCTTCTTCCCATTCAGTAGAAGGTCTCAGGCTCGGAAAGTGGTCATACACCCATGACTAAAAAATTTAAACAATTGGCACATGAATAAAAATGATAAATATAACAAACTATCATATAATAAAAAATAATAAAACGTAACCAAACTTTCCATTAGAAGCGCAACATTCCCAGCAATTTCAGTAGCCCCAACCCTTGAGGCCTTTCTTAGGCTGTCAAGTAAATATGCGAGGGTGGCAATGACCCACGAATACTCTCTGGTCATGTTCAAATCCTTCAACAATTGTAGGTAATGAACATTCACCCTATTTCCCGAGTTATCGAGCATGAATACGGTCCCAATAGAAAACAACAAATACGCTGTGGCTGTACGCCTAGCTCTTGTTTCATCTATCACCTCACCTGCCAATTCCTTTTTGAGCGTGTCTCCAAACTTCTCATTCAAATTATTCAACAATAGATTTTTATTCTTAGGAAACTTGTGTGGTTCTTTTGGGTCATAACCAGTAGCCAACATAAACTCCATCTCGGTTTCGTCTTTCTCCCACCCAAGTGTTTCTTCAACAAGGCTGTAAAGATCAGTCCAAGACATGTTGTTGTCGAAACCTTCTGCCACAGATTTTCCTTAAACTTCCAAGTCAAGAATTTGCTTCAAATCGTCCGGCATTATTTTTGTCTCTCCAAATGGGAGATGAAACGTATCGGTTTCAATCCAATATCGTTCCTTGAAGGCAGAGACCACAACACTATCATACTCCGCTTGGGTATGCAGAATTCCAGGACCTAATCATGAACTAGCCACTAGAGTACGAACAGAAGCACATTCTTCACCTAATGGCCAATATTTATCCCTTTGACGCTTGAGAAATTTCTTCGCCCTTGCATGATCCTAAAAAAATACAAACATATTTTGTTAAACTGAGATATACAAAAATATATAAAAATACAAACAAAATGAATCGAAATAAGTTATAACAATGTTTTATGAAAAATCATACCCTAGTCTCACAGACTTTTGCGGTCCAAGAATTGGTATAACCAAATAAGATTGAGGACTTATCTGGGGCCTCGCCCCCAAGGTCTTCTATTCTTCTTCTATGGCAGCAACAACTCTTTTCCTTTAGGAATATGCATCCCTTTTGGTGCGGGTTCCTTTCTCGGTTGCTTTTCTTTAACTGGATTAATTGGAGTTGTAGCTACAATAATTTCTTTCCCCTTGTTTTGTTCTCCCTCTTCATCATTTGCTTCCTCATCCCCCTCTTCATCATTTACTTCCTCTCCCTCCTCTTCATCATATACTTCCTCTCCTTCCTCTTCGTCATTTGATTCCTCTTCTTCATCATCATATTGAGTTGAATTTTCTTCCTCTTCTTTATCATTACATTCTTCCTCTACAATTTGTTTTTCTTTGCCTACACGGTTAATTTCGACTCCAACCTCTTCAATTTCTTGATCATTAGGTTCTGCTCCTTCTAAATCAACCCTGGATTCAGCTACAGGTGGTTCTCTCAACCTAATTTCAAATTGATTCTTCTTCTTCTCATTCTTGTGGATACCTCTATAATCTACCCCTAAATGCTTGTCACCGCGAGGGGTGGACGTATGATCAATCAGAGTTAAGTTATTCCCTCTCTTATTCTTTCCCATTTCCTAAGGATTTAACAAACAAAATATAAACAAATAAACCAAAATAATTGTGACCAAAAAAATTTACGGTTTGAAATGTGAGAATCGAGACAAACCGTAACAAGTTACGCTATGTAACTTGAGAATCGAGACAAACCGTATAAAGTTACGGTTGGTGTGTTGCGGTTCGAGACAAACTGTAACATTATTTGATACTTATGTTTTCAGACACATGATAATTTACGGTTGAAAATATTGATAACATTACATGCCGTAACTACCTTACGGTTGGTAAATCTACTAAACTTATGAACCGTAGAATAGCATAGGGATTCAGACAAAGGATTCTGTACAGTTGATAAATGACATACAAATATCTACCATAACTAAATTGGTAAGTTTTATACAGATACAAACCGTAGAACAACCTTGGAGACATGCAGGAAGAAGTACGGTTGGCAAGGTTGGTTTTGACATCAACCGTAACTAAACAAAATTCTCAGATCCATAGTTCTACAGTTGATAATTGAATGTAATTGAAGTGTTACAAACCGTAACGACATCAAAATATTCAGTTACGGTTCGTAATTGATTTAAAACCAACCGTAACTCACATGAACTCAGAATTTGAAATTTTAATTTTCATCTAAAACCCTAATTTTTGATAGAAAATAATCTTAAATCGATCAAAATAAACTAAACCCTAACGGGGTTTTTCAAAACATACCTCATGTAAGTCATTCCAATTAATTTCTCCGGTAGAGGGGTTTGGAATTGAAATTGTTGTTCTTTACCTATTGGAGGATTTGCTTGATTGGAATCGCTACAATCTTCGTCAACTTTCTTCTTCTTCGTCATCTTTAATGTAGACTTCAATCAACGATTATTAATTTTCCGAATCGCCGATTAATCGAAGACGATGAAGTTTTGAGTTTTAATGGAGGTTACGGTTGTTGTTGATGGGACGGGAAGAGAAGATGAAGAAAAGAAAACTGATTTTGTTTTCTCTCTTTTGATTTATTAGGTTAGTGGAGGACAATTTAGTCTTTTTAACTAAAACAGGAAGGAGAAATTAGTTCATTTAAAGCTAAAATGGTAATCTAATCAATTTACAGCCCCTACAGGACATCCCCTAACCAACTACAGGGACATTTATTATCATGCTTCAGCCCCTCTAATAATTTCTTCCGCCCCTATAACAAGTTACCTATAAAATTAGCCTCCGAATCATCAACAGAACCCTCTTGAATCGGTAATAGATCGTGGGAAATCTCTTCTATTTTTTCCTTTCTGGTGGAACAATTACAGACAAATTTCTCTATCAAGTACAAACCTTCCGAAGAAACAAAAAACTTGTAGGGGAAAAAATGACTAACTCCTCGAGATGCAGCATTGCATATATGCAAAAACAAAACAGCAGCATTGCATATATGCAAACAAAACAAAACCAAAAGAATCCACCCATTCTTCTTGTTTTGTTTGCTGAATAATACTCCCTCCATTTCTAGAAAAGTGTTACTTTCATTTTTTCATTTCAGCCTAAAAATAGACCAAATTGAAAAAGTGAAAGTAACACTTTTCCAAAATCGGAGGTAGTAATATTAACATAATACCTCAGTAGATAGCAGTCATTAGTATAAGCAATAACAAGCTTTGAGATAAAATTAGAATTTCTTGACAAGACAAACATGTCAGGTTGGTCGAGCGGTCTAAGGCGCCAGACTCTGGTCTTCCAGAGAGGGCGTGGGTTCATCTAACACCTTCTTTTTCTCTTTCGGCTTTGCTACACACACCGATACGGTGTGCACCTAGAGGGATCAGACGGTCCCTAGTGCAGCGTTCTCAGCATCAGGAGGGTGGTGGGCAGGCGTGGGCCCCACCCCCTCTCAAACGGTGCCCCCACGGTTCTGAAAATTCGGTGCATCTATCATTTTCTTTTCTCTTTTTTTTTTGCTCTTTAACCATGACTAGTGAGATCAGCAACCTTAACCATTGATGAATACACAATTACTTGCTGTATCCATCAGCAGCCCCACCACAAGAAGCTAGTAGCAAGTTGGCCGGAAGTCACACCAGGTTATGGTCCAACTGTAGAACCGTGGGTAAGAACTAACATTTAGAACTGTGGAACCCTGGTCAGGATGGTGTGGCGTGGAATTCAAAATTCCGAAATTTCCATTCATTCCTTCTTTGTAATTCATTGCAATAAAAACATGATTTACAAATGAGGGAACCCAAGAACGCTAAATTACAAACTTGGCATTTGATCCCAAATAACCAAAGAATCCTTGGATAACCCTTCATTTGCAAGCTTACCAGCCACGGAATTTCCTTCTTGGTGAATGTGAGTGATGCGACCTAAGACCAATCTGGACATAATCGCCTCTATCTCGAAAAACATTGGGGTAAACCTCCAAGGAATCTCACTCTCCCTTCTCAACCATTTGATGACATGCTCAGAGTCCCCCTCGATCCATACTGGACCAGATGGCAGGGCCGAGAGCAATTTCAACCCATTCCAAAGCCCTAATATTTCTGCCTCCACTGCTTGAACTTCTGCAGCTGATCCAGCATATGATTTAATGATCGATCCATCGCTTAAAGAAACTGCACCACCATAGCCTCCAATTCTTCTTCTATCACTGTCTTCAAAATAGATTTCTTTACTACACCCACCAAAGTTGAGTTTGAACCACCCCGAGGAAGGTAAAACCCGAGAATCCAATGGTGGGCGGGCGACATGATTGACCTATGAAGTAGAATTAGGATAAACATACTTGCATTGAAAAGACAGACCATGAAGACAAGTTAACGCAACCACCACAAAGTTGACAGATCAATTCATAAGAACACCTCTGCTAAGATGATATAGAACAAGAAATCCAGTAAAATATCAAATTACCTAATTAATCTTACCTGATGATTGAGGTCAAAATGACTCGTTTGAGGATTCGGAATGCTAGCAGGGCCAACAGTTAACTCCTGAAATGTTTGGGGATTGGGAATGCTCGCAGGGCCAACAGTTAACTCCTGTGTTTTTTTTGTTTGAAGAGTGTGCAAGGAGTAAGGACAACTGCAGAACACGAGTAGTTTGCGTGGCATCCATATAAACAAAAGTAAACAGCATGATCCTTACCATAAGCCCACCTGATTAAGGTCAAAAATATTATGTTCGGAGGATTGGATGCATGATAGCCCAGCAAATGGTTCCTATAAAATGACACAACATCAGTATAGTAATATGTTCACTATCATTTTAACTAAAAAAATGGTTGATGAAGGTATCTCACCCCAAATCCAGAAGTGTCCGTAGAATGATATTGGTCATTAAGATCACCCGCAGGTCCAGGAACGTACACGCATATGTTTGGGCACAGAGTCCTGCCATGACAAGAAAAGGTTAAGTTACCTGCTACATTATGCAATTTTACTCTGGTAAATTGAGGGCATATCAAGATTTACTCACGATAGTCTAGTGCTGTTATGAGCCTCTTGTCCATCTTTACCTCCAAAATTGCAAGGGACGATTGGTTCCGAGGCTGAATCAATTGGAAAATGGTTAGTACACTAATTGCTTAAGATAAAGCATGGAAATGAGAATGGATACAGTACCACTATTCTTATAAACTACCAGAAACATGAATAATAGTACATCTAAGATTTAAGTTTGATATGTACCAATTGCCTCATTCCTTGGATGTGAATGCACCCCATTATGCTCACTTGATTCAGGTTCTGTTCTGGCTTTCTTTTTCCTATGGTTCTCTAGCAATGAAGGCATAACCTTTTTGGGTGGACGTCCTCTTGGTCTAACACGTGGCGGATCAGATGAAGCTATTTGGCTACCTGAAGCTACTGTAGGGTTGTCTTCACAGACAAGGCGGTTTGAAATCTCATTGTTGTTAACAGCTTCAATGGGAGAGTGAGAAGCACTGGTCCCCTGAACATCAAGACGTGAGACAATTATATCGCCCTCAGGAACTTTTTCCACTTCTCGTAGTTTCATTTCAACAGCACAACTTGCTGTTTGGTACGCCTTAAAAGACAATGCACCTTTAGCAGAAAGGGTAAGAGCTAATTGGCAAAGATTTCTGTAGCGTAAAGCGAATGAACTTTCACATTCAGATCCCGCCACACTCTCATTTTTGTGTGAAGGCATGCCACACTTTGCTCTTTTTGTCCACCTCTTTCTAATGTAGACGTCTGGAATCAACATAACATTAGTAGCTGTGAAAACTTTTAATATATGCCGGCATAGAATGCCTGCAGACTCAAAATTCTGGCAACTACAAGTCACCTTCGTATCATTATCACAGGAATCAAATTTAACCATCCAATTGCTGTTCTGCCCCCACCTTGAAACCAAAAACATTTTGATTGTCCCCAGCGTTTCCGTTTCTACAGCCATGTAGTTAAAACTGTCAGTAAACTCTTTATGGAACTCTTGAAATACTAATCTAGTGTAACTCTCTGCTGCTTGTTTTTCCAATGGAAGTTCAGACTTCAAAACTGGGCGTGTTTGCCGGGAGATGGAGTCTTCATAAGTTTCCTTTTTACGACTATCAAAAATGGCCTTTTCATACTGATTAATAAACTCAGTCATAGGAAGTGCCTTGCTCAGGACGTATCCTTTGAAGAATGAGTGCATACTTTCATTTCGTTCAATCGACATTGTGTGTGCATGAAAAATGTGCTTAGCATAAACCGGAACCCATTTATGTCTTCTTATGTACAAGTAACCAAGCCACTCGTTATCACGAAGATCAAATTTATCGAGAAGTGATTCCCACCTTGACTCAAACTCCTCACACAACTGGGGCTCGTAGATGCAATTCTTAAAATCAGTACTAAAGATGTCATCTTTGTTGTACAAATGACTCAGATTTTTTGCCGTATTTTGCAAGATATGCCATAAACTTAAAGAGTGATTGGTTCCTGGTAAAAGTTGCCCAATTGCCTTTTCCATTTCTGCATCTTGATCAGTAATTACAGTTACTGGATGGCGCCCATACATTGCCTTCAACAGTGTCTCTAACAACCAGGCAAAAGACTCCTCTGTTTCGTTCAGTATAATTGCACAACCAAACAAGACTGCTTGTAGGTGATTATTTACGCCCAAAAGTGGAGTAAATGGTCGACCACACGTGTTAGCCCCATAGGTTGTCTCAAAATACACAACATCTCCGAAGTGACCAAAATCTGATCGCGACCTTGCATCGGCCCAGAAGCAGCTTGACATCTGATCCTCTTCATCAACTTGTATAGCATAAAAGAATGCTGGGTTTTCTGCTTGCATCTGCCTGAAATAATTGAGGATGATCTGTGTGTCACCCTTTTCGAGTTTCCTCCTCTTCTTTTTCTTCATGCGATTTCTTAGACGTGCTTCAATGAAACTAATCTTCTCACTTCCACCAGCTTCTGACATAATGTATGATGACACTTTTTTAGGTCTTGCACTCCCATCTGTCACAGAATCGAGTAGCTCCTCCTGGTCTGGTTCATCAAGTTTATGTGTCTTGAACAAAAGCATGTCTCCCAAACGATCAAGTTTGTGATTATGCTCTTCGATAAATTTTTGGACAACCCACTTACCATCAGTACTTTTTTTAACTTCTAATTTTGCATTGCAACCTACCCTTGTAACTGGCAAAATCCGCGTCCTCACCTTCACAATGACACCGCCTATCATTTGTTTCCTGTCATTGTCATCATTTTCACAGTTTTTCCTACGATAACCTTCCTTAGAACAACAAAGTCGACGAAATAAAAGCGAACCATCAATATTTGATCTTCGCGTTTTATCCTTACGTACAACGAAACCGAGAGTCCTGGCATATGCGTTGTAAAAGAGATATGCTTTATGAGGAGACTCGAACTCCATTCCAACAGATGGTTTTGGAACTTCATTGATTATACGTTCTTCCGAGGAAGGAAGTCCCCCGACTCCATTTCTGTCAAGCAGTGCTCTAGCAGCTCGTCTACTTCTATGAGACCTCAACAAATGAGTTTCATCCAGACTAACACATTCATGGTTATGTTCTTCAACAAATTTCTGTACAATCCATCTTCCGTCAGTTGTTCTTTTCACGTCTAACCTAGCATTACAACCTACCCTCATTCTCTGCTGAATTTCCGCCCTTCTCTTCATATCTAACTTCGCTCTTCGACCAACCCTAGGAACTGGTTGAATCCGTGCCGCCTCCATTTTCACTAACATACCATCTTTGACTTGCATTCCTATACCAATGTTAGTATTAACCCCGTTACCACCATTCTCAAGGCTTTTCCGTGGATAACCTTCCTTAGAACAACAGAACCGCCGAAACAGATACGACCCATCTATATTTGATTTACGGGTTTTATCCTTTCTAACACTAAACCCCACAATAGCAGCATACTCATTATAGAAAAGAAATGCCTTTTGCAGTGTTTCAAATTCCATCCCAACAAATGGTTTAGTAAAACAAGTAGACGATGATGTCGTCGCTTCTTCGCGATTATGAACATGATCATGAGTAGTATTATCAGTAGTATCATGACTATGGGTATCACAATGACTATGATTCTGAGTATTATTATTATCAGTAGCAGTATCATGAGTAGGACTTACAACCTTGTCTACTCCTAGTACTAATTCACATTCAGCTTCAGCCACATCTCCAAATATCTCATTCTCATCAGCACCTAAAGAATCAAACTGACTTGTACTTTCTTCCATGATGATGCTTTTTACCTAATAGTTACCAACCAGCATATAAGAATTCAACATAAAAAAAATCTAGGGCAAACTCTCCTAACCCTTGATCAAAGTGAAACAATTTCTCTATATAAAAACTGAAATAAGCTTGAATCCAAACTGGGTTTTTTGCAGAAATGATTATATTAAAGTAAGTTGTTTTTTTACTGTACCTGGAAGGGTTTGAGAAGAAGCTGTTGATTGAATTAAGGAATGAGAAGATTCAGAGAATTTTGAATCGTTGGAGAAGACGAAGAATCTTCAATTGATTGTTGAATAAGAAGTTGAAGATACCCCATTCCTTGTTGTAGTTTGTTTGATCTTCCAAGATTATTATTATTATCAGATAATTAATACTTTCTTCTTCACTCTCTTTCGTTTTCTTTTCTTAGGTTTTTCTTTTGGTCTGTAAATGGAAAGTGAAAAGAGGGATGACCAGATACGATCGTGTCGCTTTGATTGATTTTTATCACCTATCCTAGAGATCTGTAATCTTAATCTAATTGACGATTTATACGAGTTTTGAAAGATACGGATACTTTCCGACGACGAGAGAACTCGTCATTTTTTCTACCATACGAGCATCATAAGGCCAGTTCCACTTCCCATGGGAATGGCACCCAAATTTGTCACTTTTCCACCAACTATGGGCATGACAAAGTGGCAAACAAACGTTAGTTAAGTGGTAAATTCGCCAGTTAACCAGGTAAGATGAAGTCTCTAGCGAGTAGTGGAGTCTTGACCGTTTGGTTGACACTACACCGAGCGCTAAAGACTCGATTGCCCCGTGCAAACTACTCTGCTTAGTATATCTTATCCAACGGTCATAAATCTATCCCTATGAATATTCAATTCGAATTTCATTTCAACTCACATACACCTTCTCTATTTTCCTCACTTCTCACATTTGTGATAATCTAACACAAATTTCATCAACCAATTCTCATATTTTCTACATTTCACTACTATTGTATAAGTTTTTGAATTTGAATTCTCAATCCCATTCTCAAATGAACAAGCCAACAAAACTGGGGGTGAAAAATTTACCATAGCCGAACTATCAGATGGTAATAATACGTTCAAGATGATGACAACGATGATGATGATCGTGGATATGAAATTGTAGATTGGGAATCTTGAATTAAAGTGGTTTGCCTTCAAATTAAGTGGGAACTCTTATACCTTTCTTGGGATCATCAATGTTAGAGCATTGCTCGGTCGAATTCACAAGTATTGCTATCTCAAGCTTGTTGTCAAAACTATACAATAGAAACTCTATAAATTAATGTTGTCGGGATCATCAAAATTTATTAATTAAGCGAGATATTAATTAACCGATAAATTAATAATTATTAATTTATATATTAATTAATACATATTAATTTATAGATAAATTTCATATCAAATAATTAGTTTCTATACAAATAAAGAACGTGCGATTGGGGATATATGAAAATGACAAAAACGGGATCCAAATATCAAATCAGGGTCACCCCTTATCTAAATATTTTAAGTAATTCCTAATCTACCCCTCACTAATCAGGATTAGTGATTAATAATAATTAGTAAAATCTTAAGATTATTTAATAAATGATTAGCGTGTATTATTAGTTGTGTTTGGTTGAGTGAGGTGAGAGTTGAATTTTTTAAGTAATTCCTAGCAGATTGCGAGACAACGTGTCGTAAATTTTTTTTCTGGTTTTGAAATTCAAAACCTATTCAGTTTTGAATTTTTTCTAGTTTTCATCACTTCCGGCACAGTTAGTTAATTCTCGAGCATGCCGACACATTTTTACGGCATAGTATGTTGTTTATGCCGGCACACGATGTAAAGTATCCAGAGAATTGAATTTCTTTCACTTGACTACCGGCATTTATAGATTTCTATCGAGCATGCCGGCATTTAGTTACGGCATTGAATGTTAGTTACCAAGCATGCCGGTACCGTTTGCCGGCATGGTTTTCACCAATTCCGGCATGGTCTTCATCACTTTCGGCGATGTAAAAAAACTATTTCCGGCATGGTCTTCATCACTACCGACATGTCTTCATCACTATCGGCATGGTCTTCATCACTTCCGACATGGTATTCATCAATTACGGCATGGTCTTCATCACTACCAGCATGGTTTTCATCACTTCCCAATGTAAAAAAAAAATCGTTTTCAAAGTGAAGAGCCGACAGAGAAGGAGAAGAGAATTTGAAAGGGAGTGGGGAAAATTTAGAATTTGAAAGGGAATGGGGAATATTTGAGTTTCGAATCCCTAACCCTAAAAGAGATTAATAAGAAGTGAAGATGGAAATGGGGATATGATTTTGTTTTTTGATTTTAAGTTTTTAGATTTTTATTTTGAGGAAAGGGTATTTTAGTATTTTCATACCCAAAAATCGCCCCTTAAAAAACACTACTGGTTGGGGGAAGTAATCTATATCCCCCAATTGGTTTTTATATCCCCCAATCGCGCGTTCCAAATAAAATACCATATCATATGTTTTATATTTCCTATCTATCTTACAAAAACAAATGTGTTTTTTCTGATCTGATGTTTCTGAATGAACCTTCAACAATGACGGACGACTCCCATTACTCTCTATCTTACAAAAACAAATGTGTTTTTTCTTATCTGATGTTTCTGAATGAACCTTCGACAATGATGGACGACTCCCATTACTCTCTATCTTATAAAAACAAATGTGTTTTTTTTGATCTGATGTTTCTGAATGAACCTTCGTCAATGATGGACGACTCCCATTACTCTCAAAATGTGGAAAAGTGAAGGAGATAAATCATGGTCCAGAATGCACCCTTTACCTACGCCCTCATCCAACGTCCTAGATTTCCTTAGATCAAAAATTCAATGTCATTGCGTCAACATGGGAAGGGGAATTTAATGTATTGTCGAATAACAATTGCGGATCCTAGGCGTGGGAAGAGGAATTGAATGTATCAGTTACTTATCAAGAAGCCTAATATAAGAAGAAATTGACAACGCAGGGGTTTCTTCAAGTTTCGCTAATCGCTAGAGGCTGAACATAGAAAATCTTGGGTGATTGTTCATAAAGAAGGTTCAAAGTGATGCGGGCGATTCATGCCATTTTTCATGATAGAACAGGTATTTTCACTCTGATTTTGGTTAATTCTGGGTTAGGGTTCTTCTTTCCCCAATCCTAAAGTTAATTTGATTTTTCTTTTGTTCATCAAAGAGCGTTTTACCTAAATCGCCGACATCTCCAGGTAGAAAGTGCAGAAGATTTGGTTGTGTAAGTAAATATTTACCAAGATTAGTTTGATTTTTCTTTGGTTAATCACGGGGTTTCCATTCATGGATTGGATCAGTGTTGATATTTTATCCCGTTCACTCAAGGCATATTACCTAGATTATTTCAGAGGTCGGTTCATTGCACAACCCTATTATCACAGGTTGGTCGATAAAATTGTTCTATAATCTTGATCATGATCCACCTTTATGTTTCTACATTCTTAAATATATTTGATTATTTTGAGATAATCTTTGCACTAATAATTGTCATTTTTCCTGCTTTAAAACGCAACATTAGGGACCGTCCCCATGACAGGTTTCAGCCTAATTAGGAAGTAGAGTGCTATTTCACAATCATGCATGTTATCGTTAGACCGTTTATCCTTTTCGTTTCCTTAAAAGTTATGAAGCTTAAATATTGTACTGTTTAGGCATCATGGAGATATTGTGGAGACCATCATATTCACCTTTTGATGTATAAAGTGTTGCACTGGAATTGGAGTGTTGGTGGAGACAAGTTTGACTTTGTACTGATCATTCTGTCTAATTGTTTATTAAACCCTTGGGTGTACTGCACCTTTCAGAAAATACTCTCTTAAAGCAATCAGTTTTGCATTCCATAAATAAAAGAAGATTAAATTAACACAGTTTAACTACCTTAGAAGCAAAAAGTTAAGGTATTCGTTTATACATCTCTATATTAGTCAGATCATTTACTGTTTGAACAAAGATCAATATTTTTTTATACTTAATTAACACAATACTTTTGTTCAGTAAATCACCTGGCTAAATCTATGTTTGTTTGCTTTTTAGGAGTAGATGAAAATGATGATGCTTATCATCCAGCAATTAACATTTTTGTGCGCTTGAAGTTTAAATTAAGACGGTGAAGGAACTTTGTTGTCACATAACAGGTATGTCTTCTACTATGTGATTGTGTTTTTGTGTCTTTTTGTTGTCTTATATATAATTCCTTACTCCTCAATGGTTTCTAAATACTTGAATCCTGAGTAAGCTTATATTTTCATCAATCTGTTATATGTTGGTATTTTCTATTATTCATCCATTCAAGATTCAAGAAGTTTTTTTGGCTCATAATCCTACATGGCTATCATCCCAGCTGAAAAAAAAACAAATAAAATGGTTCGTACTTAAGTATAAAAAGAAATTGTTTTTGCCTCTTGCTTAAAGGAGGACTTAAGAAATTGTTTTTGCCTCTTGCTTAAAGGAGGACTTAAATCTGGATATCAGGATGAGTATTAAAGACTTTAAGAGGTCACCAATATGTTACGGAAAATTTATGTGTTATATTATTTCGCAATTACAAACATAAGTTTGACTATGGTGCGTATGTACCATTTTTCTTTGTAAGGTTTCTAATATTCCGAGAATCTCGATGTAGACTTAGTGTTCAAGATCTTAGTTC
The DNA here is from genome assembly GCF_003573695.1 of Papaver somniferum. Lineage (NCBI taxonomy): Eukaryota > Viridiplantae > Streptophyta > Magnoliopsida > Ranunculales > Papaveraceae > Papaver > Papaver somniferum. Next base: position 109,357,092 of record NC_039363.1, read on the forward strand.
GGGATATGAGTCCATTTCTCCCAAAACAGTGATACTCTAATTAAATGTTACCATTTGTACAAATTATTTTTGTCGCCAGTAATACCATATTGATCTGTAAATTGCTTTCTCTAAGGAGGTTGTATTCGATTCACTTATTATGTAGGATTATGAGGAAGAGAAACATTAAGTAAGATGTGCAGTTGTTTTAACACCTTTCTTGAAACATTGATAAATTTTTCCCATGTTAAAACTTCACTTTCTATATTGCCTTTCAGGCTGCTGTTCCGGAAATGCGTTGTTTGTCAGATGTTCATAATAACAGGGAAGTGAGGTCTCTTTATGGGGTTACAAATGTTAAAACTTTTTTTTTGGTGTGCCTGAATTTTCATAATTAATTTATGTCTTTGTTTTGCAAGGGGTATGAGGAAGTCACAAGTGCAACAACATTTTTTCCACGAGTATTATGGTTTTCCGTGAAACTAGATCTTAGTGCCTAAAGTTGCTTACAACGCTGGAATCATTACTCAGACTTTGTTCACTAAACTAGAGGCAGAAGCATATGAATTTTAGATTCCCTAAGGAGTCCGTGCACTTTTTTTCGGCTTCCGCGCTATCCATTCTGAACCAATTTGATAGTAGGACATCCCGAATATGGAACAACTTAATTGTCGATTTATTTACATTCTACTGTTAAATTTTGTATCCTTTTATATCTTCCCCTCAATTTTGTTGGTCACTTCAGTTGAATGAACCATGTGTCCTTCAGTTGGGAAATTTGAATTCCGCAGTTACATTATGGAATGTGTCTGCTTAATCGAGCTATGAATTTCTTCCCTCAAACTTCCTCCCTGCCAAACAGAAGAAATCATGTGCTCTGTGTGATGCTGCGAGCATCAGCACTGTGGATCAAGAAGTTTACAAGTGATAAGAATATCAGAAATAGAGAAATGAGACTTGCAGTAGGTAGAATCCAGTTGCACACAGCTGTTTTCGTGCACTTGGGCCCGAAACTACACACCGTATGGAGAAATTTTGTGGGTGCTCCCCATTCACAATAAGAAATAACCATAGAACTCCATCTCCTACCTCATCCCAGAACTTCCTACTTAAACCGCACTCGACTCATTTTCTACGTTCTAATTGTAATTCGTATTTCTTGGTGAAATTTCAGCCTCGAAACTCTCTCAATGGCGATCTTTTTTTTAGAACTAAAACATTTAAATTTTCTCAGGTGGGAAATATGTGAAAACAAAATGATCCAAGTTTCCTAAAAAATGTAAGGTAAGGCCTAGGGAAGGAAACATGTTTTCCTTATAGAAGACTTAAATTGCTCCTACACTCGATAACTGTGCAGTGATTAATGCTTTCTTATGCTTACTTGCTGATTTAAATCTAGAAGGAAACATCCAACAATATAAAAATATGTGGTGCTTATTATTAACAGTGGTGATACACACACCGAAAGTTTCTCCCGCGATCTGCACCACGGAGAGATCCAAGGGCTGTTAGGGGAGCTCTGCTGGAAAACTGTAGGGGGTGGGGTCAGTGGTAGGGCCCACCACTGTTTTTCCTCTCACACCATCCTCTCATTTCCCATCACGGGACACACTTCGGTGTGTGTATCATTTTTGTATTATTAATGATCGGTATGAATTATCTCGACCAATATTATTTGCAAAAAAACATTACCGAATCATGTAAAAGATTTACCATTTTATTTTTTTTGCAGATAAGTCAACAAGGCCACACTTTGCAAAATCGAGTAACATTAACAAATTCAAAAACGGCCCGGGTCATATTCTAGTCTAGAATACAAAACAAAGCTTGGCTAAATTAGGCTAGATAAAGAGCGGTCGAGATTTGTCTAGGAGGGATAAATCTACGACCGTGGTTTTTTCAACTAACCATTATAAATACTTTATTAATTAGTGGCCTATTAATTGATCATAATGAATGATTAATTAATTTTTCATGATAAATGTTTATTTAATGAATTTAATAAATAAGTTTATTAAAATATATATATATATATATATATACACATATATATATCGGTAAAGAATTTAGTGCTGGCGAGTTTCGAACTCAGGTAACTGGTATCACCTAATGACTTTACCACTATACTACAGTGATCCCGGTTAAAAATTATATTAATAATAATATTTAATGGTGGTAGTGAAAGAAGCAGTGGGTGGTGGAAACAGTAGCGGTATTTGTGAGTGGTGAAGGTGGTAACATTACTGGTGGTGGAAAAAATAATGGGCGTGGCTGGTTTTTACGTGCGGTGGTGGATGTTAATACACAATATTAGTTTCGTGTCTTTAAAAAATGGGAAACATTTTATTGTGATAGATGTGGTTGTATGTTTTTAGCACAACTGGTAAGGACAAAACAAAAATATTTTAAGGATGGTACTAATCATATAAGACAATATGATCATGACCGCTGGATCACGCAAATGGGATCCCAGCTATTTATAGTACCCGATCGAATAAGTCACGGTTTTTAGTATTAAAATAAAATTTATTACATTTACAGAATACAAAACAAAGTTTGGACAAGTTAGGATAGATAAAGAACGATGAAATTTATATTTGCAGAACATAAATCTACCGCTATAAATGACCACATTTAATTAAAATCTAGTAACAAACGTTTAATTGATATTTCATAATAATGTTTCTTTAAGTAATCAAATGAATATATTTTTGTTGATACATAATAAATTTATTTGATATTAACCATATCAGTAAGCATTAGTGGTGGTTGTGATGGTGCACAGTGGTGGGGATCATGGTGGTGGGTATTGGTGAGACTGGTAGAGTGGTGACGATAATGTGGTGGTAGAAGAAGTAGTGGTAGTAGGGTGTGAAAAAGGATCTAAGATAGGTAAATTAAACAGTAATGGTGGTTTTGATGGTGGGTGGTGCTGGTGGATCGGCGGTGGGGATAATGGTGGTGGGTATTGGTGAGACTGGTGGAGTGGTGACGATAACGTGTTAGAAGAAGCAGTAGTAGTAGGGTGAGAAAAGGTGTCCTAATATAGGTAAATTATTTAGTCACCCTTGGTTAATTTTTCTTTGTTTTGTTTTAATTTGATTTTTGTTTTCAAATTACTTTTTTTAAGATTTTCCGGGTGGGGGACAAGAAGAAAAATGAAACCTATAAAAAAAATTGACCAAACACAAGGATACACGCGAATTAATTGTAATCAGTTCAGTTTCTCACATCTCTCTTTATTCCCCTTTTTTTTGTCATGGTTTCTGTTTCTGTCATTATTTCTCCCCTACTTCATGGGATTATGCAAGGCTATGCATGAATTAATTGTAATCGATTCAGTTTCTCACATCTCTCTTTATTCCCCTTTTTTGTCATGATTTCTGTTTTTGTCATTTCTCCCCAACTTCGTGTAATTATGCATGTTTGAGAAATAGTTCATGATAATAGGTAAAGAGACAAGAAAAAAAATGGATCAAGAATTAAATATTATTATAAATTTTAAGAAAATGAATAAACACAAATCTATGTAAATTGGGAACCCAACAATTTATATCAAAGAGAAAAATTAAATTCTAATGCTAACAGATTTTGCAAGATTAATCTAATTGATCTTAAAGTAATTTTAGGTGTTTTTAGTTTTGTTACAAGTTTGGTGAATGACCTTTGATGATATTTTTTTGAAGTAGGGAACTGAGTAATGTCCTACTTCCCATAGGATTTTCTTTAACGATTAACTATGTTTGTCCAAAGGGTTGTATGATATACATACACAATATTAAAAGATTCGAGGATAAGGACATGTTCATTAACCAAATCCTCAAAACGTTTAGACCTGGATCGATCGGTTCGATTCTTATCAGACAATTACGACATGTATGAATCGATGGATACATTTGAAACACATATCCTTGTCTGTGCTGTTACGGCACGGGTTGAGACCTAGTATAAATACAATATCAATATCAAATCATATTTTTATAAACATAATATCCAATTATATTTTTTTATTTCTTATATAAACAGAATATCAATCAAATCATTTTTTTATAAACACAATATCAAATAATATTTTCTAAATAAAATTTTATTTATTATCAACAAAAATAAAAAATTCATACAGAAATACAATATGAAATCATACTACTAACAGATAAAAAAATATTTTATATAAATACAATATGAAATCATACTACTAATACAAACAAATCATACACACAATATGGCTTCTCATCTTAAAGGTGTTAAAAAATCATTAATGAGCGATGAAATTCGTAGATCATTATGCAAGCACAACAAGGATAATCCAACCACACCAAAAATTCTTACAATGATAAGAAAAATTAGAAATGAAATTTAATGCGATATTGATTTTAGCAAAAAACAGAAGACAACTAAATCATTTTTCAAAAAGTCTTCGTAGATCATTAATATATTGAATATATATAGATATAATGCATTATTAATTTACATTTCATATGGGGCCTATATAGGTAATAAAAAAAATATTATCTTATAATTTTAGCGAACTATTAATTTGGCACGTTGTCCCCGACTCTGGACCGGCCAAAAATATTATTTAAGAGGGTTTATTAAATAATCGAGTATTAATTAAAAGAGTTTCTATTGTATCTTGATTTCTAGTCTACAATTAGTTAAGTCTCGGGTTAGGATAGAAATGTAGTTGAGAAACAGTGGATCACGACAGTCATCATTGCGTTCTACCATTTTAAGGCGAAGATCAACCGAAGCTTTTGGAGAACTTCATCAACAAAAGATAAGTGAAGACTGAACCACTTATTTCTCAAGTTATATTCACTTTTCTATCATTGAGACGATGTCGCATAACTAATTAGACTATTATGCATATACATGAATTTCGAGTCAAGATTATCTTGATAATTAGTTCTCGAAATATAATGACTAAGCTTAATGAATATTTGTTCATACTTGATGAATTTCGGATAAGGACTATTTATTGTTCAGAATCAAAATCATGATTCAAGTTTTATCATTCAAAAATAGCCTGGAATAGTGACATGTGTCATTGATGTTATTCGGGAATGTTTGAATCGATTTAGAGAGAAATATAGAACTATTATAGATTCAGATACAAGACAGTGTTATCAGTCTTACAAACTCGGAAAACTGTTATAAGTCTGAAGCCGTATTACATGTACTCGTACACGTAGCGGAGTAGCTATATATCGACTTGAAGATTTGTGGTACGCGCATCCTTAAGTACACCATGTAAAAATCTGTTCAACTCGTGAACCAGATCAGTAAGCATACTCGTATGCAAAGCCTAAAGGAACTGTGGTCACGAAAACGGGTTTAGTATCCATACCGGTACACGTACCAAAATAATTAGGTGTTCCCGAACTCGGTTGTGTATCCAAACCGGTACACGTACCGAAATAAATTTTTGGACTCCGGAACCGGTCATAATCTTAAGGTATCCATACCGGTACGCATACCGGTACGCATACCTAGATAATTTCAAGAGAGAGAGAGATATAACTCTAGATATTATTCCTTGATTGAGTTGAATTCTCGGAATTGTATTGAGTTTGTCCACACAGATTGTCTAAGAGAAATTTGGTGGTGTATTTTGGTACCCCCATGTTTTCAATCGGTATTAGAGCAGGCAAACACGTTAAGATCTAATAAGTATGTGTTTGAAAATCTCGTGGAGTCTATAGTCACGTACAAAAATGTCTTCTGCCGATTTTGATTACACCAAGTGTCTAGGGCTTACCTCAAAGGATAACTCTTTAGTTGATTCTTCCGAATCCAGAGGAAAAAAACACATGTTGTCAGTTTCTAATTATATGCTTCCCCTAATTACTAATGGTTTAATATCAGAATATGAATTGGAACTTACCAGAAGTTTCAAAAAATCCACTGAGATAATTGATTTTTAAGCCTCTGAAATTAGGTATCTGGTGGAAAAGTGTGCTCGGATGTTGATGAGCTTGATAAGTCCCTTGATAGGGAACGTGAACTCTCTGGTTATATTAAAACTTTTTCTGACGATATGCAAAAACATGTTCAAGAAACTACTATTCGTAATGAAAAGATTAGCATGCTTGAAGATATTTCCAGAGAAAGTACAATAAGAGAAGAACGTTTACTCAAGTTTCACTCATCATAATAAGACTTCCTTCGTGTTGAAAAATAGAAACTAGTTGTAGATGTCTTATTAGCTCAGGAACAATGTATCTCTTTGAAAGAAGAAAATTCTGTTTTAAGAAGTAAAATGACCTCATTGTCTGATGTTACTGTCCCTGTGACATTACCTAGCATTGAGAAAGCTTCCGAGAAGATTTCTGGTAAGAAATGTTTACGCTGTCTGCAAGCATCTAAAGAAGCTACTAGTAGAGACAATACAACAAAAGTTTCTTTTCCACGAATCTGCTCGCATTGTGGAAGGAAAAATCATATTGCTCTGAATTGTTATTCTAGAAAGAAACAGAATGTTGACGTTTAGAAACTGATTAACTTTGTAATTAAAGAAGTAAAAAATCTGACTGTAATAGATTTTAACTGTGCAGAAAACCAGAAAACTTATGGAAGAAATAATATGGGCGATTCTTCACGAAAGTTCCATAAGCACAAAAACCTTCATAATAAAGTGTCTAACAACACTAAGAATATCGTCTTATCTACTGATAATGAAAGTAATTCCGAGAGATCTAAGTTTAGAAAATGAAATCCAAGTGATTCTGATTCTCTGAAACGAATCTCAAGAGGTCCTCTTCTTGCTCCTCGAGGAAACCTTTCTTCAGGGAAACATTCAATTAAAGAGGAGTTTTTGAAACTCCTTGTAACAAAGGAAATTAGATCAAAATCTCACAAAAAATGTGACAGAAGAAATGAGAGAAAACATAGTCAAAGGCACAAGAAAATCGATCTCGAAGTATCTCTGTTTAATACTAGGGGTGAGACTCTGTCTCACTCTGTTAATTAACCTCGACAGATGTGTCCTTGAAACTAACTTGAGAGTTTAAAGGACTATACACTTATTAGAGTTTGATCTGATATCGAGATTTCTCAAGTGTGATTCTTGTTTGACTATTTTTTTGTTGCATCTATTTGAAAAAGGATTTAGTATTACAATAGGAGAATATTTTCCGTTTTGTTGTAATAATTCCTTTTACAACAGTGCTATTCCAAGTTCTCTAATTTGCAGTGTATCTAGAACACTATTTTTGTTGAGCTGAGAACCTATTGTTATAAGAAGAGGAAACTAGTCTTTGTTTTCGCTGTCAACCCGGTAATCTTCTCTTGGTCCGGACTGTAACCGGTTCACGTATCCTAACTTAGGAGAGATAAATCTTAGGGTTTCCTTATAAAAGGAGGTAGATAATTCTTATTGTTCATAGACCTTTGGTTGAAAGAATAATTAGTTGAGTTATAGTTTTCATCGCTGCAAAAGAATGGAAATATCAAAAGAACCTCATGAAACAATCGTTTTTGATGAAGATGACTCAAAGGAAGGAAGTTCCTTCCATGAAACAATGCTGAAAATGATTTCTTTAAGAAAAAACATAATTCCTGGATTGTTGATTCATTTAAGGATCTGACTCATGCTCAGAATGGTTCTAAGGTTGAAATTGCTAACCTCTAGTTGTAATTAAATCAGCTCATCGATGGTCAGTTCAAGATGATCGAAAAGAAGAAAGTCATGATTAGAAACAAGAAAAAGCTAATCTCAGAATATACGAAACTTAGACAACATATTCGTATTGTAAATCGGAAGGTTGGCGCGCTAAGTCAGGAACACAACATATCAACCATTCAACGGGTGAAACATGTTGGTGAATCAATCTTCGATAGAGTTGCATAAATGTATGAAGAAATAGATGAAGTCTAAGATTATGAATTAAATGTTATTTTCTTTTATTGTAAATGTCCGAAGAAATCCTTATTTTATCGTAAAAGTAAGGTCGCTATTGTTGTTCTTTCGGGAATGACATTTAATGAGGGAAATTTCTTAATTGAACTTGTGCTTAATTGCCAAATGTTTATGGGGAGTGCGGCTGTGGAATATCGTAGGAGTTTTCTTGTATGTTTATAAACTCCTTGATGAGTACACTAAGTTTCGACTACGTGAAATCATCGAAACAAAGTTGATATGTTCTCTTTTAGTCATGAAGTGTCTCTATGAAAATTTTATTATGATCCCGTTAATTTTCGTACCTATGCCAATTTATATTGACAAAAAGGGGAGAATTATTTTGTAGTTCACACTATATACATATGGTTTACGGATCATTATGTAAGGGGGAGTGATACATATCACCATAGTATTATTGTCAAAGTTGTGATACAATTGAACTTTGATGTTGTGTAATAACACTATATAACAATAATTGAGAACGTGTGTTTTCTTATTGTTATGGCTACGGATCTTCAACAACAATGATACTGAGTTGAACACGTTCAGAATCATTGGAGTACTTGGAGTGACGAAGAATTTAAGGAATGTTGAAGAACCAAGGAAACCAAGCATGTTGGATGAGAAGCTACAAAGTTTATTTATTTTGTAACCCATATGTATTGATAGTTTTGTCACTAAAATTGACAAAGGAGGAGATTGTTAGAGAACTGATCGGTCGAACTCGCAAGCGTTGCTATCTCAAGCCTGTTTGTCAAGTTTGGGTGATCAAAACTATAAGTATTGATTTCTAGTCTACTTATAGCTATGTCTCGGATTATGATAGAATGTGTAGTTGAGCTTTAGACTTCAAGGCGTTCATCGACTGAAGACGAAGATCTACTGAGGAGATCTTGGAGGAACTTCATCAACAAAAGGTATGTGGAGACCAAAACTTATCTATCACTCAGAAGTTTATTTTATTCTATCTCAAGTCGTATAGCTGTATAGACTTTACATTATACACAATTGATATTTTGAGATGAGTTTAACTCACTTATATATTTCTCGAAATATGTGTTGGAAATCTTTTTGCTTTAACTACGTTCATCATTATTCTTGACGAGTTTAGTTGGAAACGATTTATTTGTTGGAAACTAAACAATGAGTCAAAAGATGATCATGTGAAAATTGCCTTGAAACATCTTACATGATTTGTGTGAGAAAATCATTTGATGTAGACTCGGAATGTTTCGTATTGATCATTCGATAACTTGAAAATTTCTTATAAGCTAATAGTTTGTGTGAGACAGCTCACTACACCAAAAATGGTCTTTCGCAACTGGCTTCCGCTGTTGCGAAGGGGGCGTTGCGAAAATTTGATTCGCAACTGTTTTCGCAACAGCTGAGCCCAGCTGCGACGAAAATTGTTTGCAACAACCACTACACCATATTCAGGTTTTCCAACTTTTTAGTTTTAGGGTGTCCAATGCATATTCACGTTGGAAACCATTTTCCGTTGCACATATACTAAATACGTTGGTCAAATAGTAGATAATCGATATAAAAAAATTAAAAGGACACGCTCGTAAATAAATAAAATGTTTGAGGTCGTAAATGTCTATAAAAATACCTTTTATTATTATTAACCTACCTCTTTCTTTTAGTAATTTCTACTTTCTTATCCCGACTCTCAAAAGAAAAAAGAAAAAAATATCTTTCTCTTCACTGGATCCCTAAACCAACATCTCTTGAAACTTCACTAGATTCCTAAAAATCGAAAGCCATATTTCTGAAATTGAACTCAGTTTGTGAGATCTCTTAAACGAATCTGATTTGTGAGATGGGTTTAAGCTGTTCAATTTCTTATTTTTTCAGATTTAGGTTTTAATTGAATCTGATTTGTGGAATCTCTTTAACTCATCTCACAAATCAAAACCCATCCTTATGAAATCAATCTCAATCTTCGATAACCCGAATTTTGTTTCAAACTCTATGTATGTGATTTTCTGCTTTATAAACCCTAAGAAACTATTCTCTTGATTGCTTTGAATTTGAGTTTTGATTTTGATTACTCTATATTTCAATGGTTTAATTGACTGTAAAGGTTTTATTGTGGAATTTGTAAGTATGCAGAATCATATTGGTTAATCATTTGGGTGTTGTTGGTTTAACTTAATAGGATTTAGTCGCTTAGAAATTTATTCGTTGGGTGGTGTTGGGTTAATCTGGTTGTTTTAGTATCTCTTAATGATACCTTACTGATTATGAGAAGAATGGTCCTTTGGTTATTCTTAGGATATGAGTTTGGGTATTGGTAATAATCTTAGAATGAAAACCCATATTTTGGAATTTTGCTGAATTTGGAATGTTTGACATTATCGGATAATTGGGTTTTTTGAGCTGTAGTCATAATTTCAAATTATGAGATGGTTTAGAATGTAGTTTATCGATAGAATTGGAAGAATGATTACACTGATGTGGTACGTTTTTTTTGTTTGTTTTGTTGAAGCTTTTTTAGATTTAATTTGTGAAAAATTGTGTCTTTGAAAGTTTGAGCTTTTGCTGTATTGAGGAAGATAGTGGGGATAACCCTTTATAGTTATTGTTGTTGTCTATGTTGGTGCGAGGTAACAAATTAAAAGTATGGCTTGTGTTTTGATGCAGGTTTTGTAGATTACAATTCTGATTCCTAGGGACTTGAAAGGTCGGGTAATCGCACTCTATATGTTGTATGTTGTCTGTTTCTCTTGTATCCGTTCCTCGCAAAGAGAGGTTTGCTGGCTTAACTATAGTTTCTTTACTATATTTCTGATGTTTGCTTAATTGTAGTTTGTGCTCTGAAACTTTGTAGTTGGTTCATGTATTTCATTCATATTTCATGCTTTTCGTTACTAAATTACTATTTTCGCTAGCCAGTGACTTTTAATCGATATGTTTGTGGTATATTTTGTAGGATGGTTTCACTGGAATTATAGTTCCTGCTGCTTACTAGTATTCATCATGTGACTCCTGTCGTAGAATTTATCATTTAAATTCTCAATGCATGTCAGATTACTTTCCTGACATGATATTTTTTATGTATATGATGCTCAGGGGAACTTAATCTTATTAACTGGTGATTTTTTGATTCTTTGCCAGACAATTGATCATATCATCAATAGTAAAATCAAACTACATGTCTGCTGGTTAGACATCTAAAGTATGTTCCGATTGTTTTTAGAGGCTTCATACGGCGTAAGCGGCTTCACACTCAACAATCCCAGTTATGTGGCATTTGTTACTAAGCGGTTCTGCTTTCAACGAGTTAGTTTGAGATTTTTTACTTGAACTACTAAGTTGAAATGTATTTTTTCAGGTGCTAGCAGAGTTTTACATTGCTGATAATTTCTACTTCCAGAATCACCTAGTAAGTGTCCATTTCTTTATAATTTTATTACTTGTGGTCGTTAAGATGTACTTTTGCCTATAGTAATGAGATGGTGTGAAGACTTAATATCCATCCTTGCTGCAGCAACTATTGAGCATATCAAAGTATTGTTAATATTGTGGACTGAAAAAGGATTTCTTGTGGAAATCGTTATACTTCTGTTTAGAAACTCTCATTTTAACCATGTTAAAACGTGGAATTTGATTAGTTATCTGTTTAGTATGATAATGAAATAATAATGGTGCTTATAAGTAATATCATATTCTGAGAACAGTGTTGGTCTATAAGGAATCATGGCATTGTATATAGAAATCAATCCTGATACTAGTGTCTGCTTGCTCTGTCTTTGCGGACCAGGGAACGTATTGCAGCTGTCTAATTTATGAACTATAAATGATCATTGTATGTCGCTAATGAAGTTTCTATGTTTAGGGCCTGCTATGGTGTTTTGAGATTTGTCATGAAAACTGGTACCAAGGGTTTCAAGGTACAACTACTGTTATTTTTCCTTATATCCAGTCTTTTCCCTCTGGTCTATTTGATATGATATTAAGCTTCAACATTGTAATGATTAAACAGGTTATTTTGTATGGAACTTGCGGAAGCTCGTGCAAAGTAAATGAAGTTTAAAGATGGATACATGATTTCTTTTGGTCAGCCTGTTAACTAGTACATCGACTCAGCCATTGGACACGTCTTTCTTAGGCAGGTCAGTTTTTTGTTGTTGCAGAGATTGGTTTGTTTATATGCTGTTCCTTAGATTGCTGGGTATAGCACCTTTGTTCGAGCGTTTAGGATATTCCACTGAGTATGTTGTCTTTGGATTGTGGGACTTGTAATCGCTAGTGAACAGAACTAACTAAATTATGACGATGCAACTTTTAATAATTGTTACCTAAAATCTTTGCAGATGAAGGAGCCAAAGGAAGAGAAGCCTGTGATGATGAGGCGCCTGAGATAATGCTACGGGAAGCAATTGGATGGCTTATATTTCCGCGCTTTCGGGATACCCATTCGACACGATAGAGGTATCATATACTCTGGTACTAAACTTCCGTTATTATGCGACTCATTTATTACTTGTATGTGTGACTGTTATGAACCTTGTCAACTCCATTATGCTGATTTAAATGTTTCCACTGCTTCAACTTAGAAGAAAAAAGTAGTCAAATAGGTAATGCATTTCCATAACACACTGTAATGCATCCTAACACTTATCTACTAGAAATTTTAAGTCCATATGGTGACACATAGCAATTAGCGAATATCTAATTGTCTTGGAAGTTCGAAGGAACAAAGTCTCGGATAATTTTTTACTAGGACAATAACAACAACAAGAACAATATGGTAGTCTTGCTAAAAATGACTCATTAGATCTGTACGTGTGTTGGTATATAATAGATGGTTGATTACTTTGTTAGGGTTCTTTGCTAAAAATGGATATAGTAAACATATCTCTCATATTCTTGCTAAAAATGGATATAATGGTGCAACATCTGAAGTGTGGTCATGGGGACATGGCTTGCTAAGATGTGTATCTGAATTGTCCTTACTTCTATTTGTTTCATAGTTGTATGAATGGATGAATTGAATAGGACCATTCACACATCAAATAAGACAATTCAGGTAATGTAAGTTGTATATAGGAAAGTTGCTTTGAGACATTGACTTACTGTATACTTTATTTTGACAATATGCTGAAACCAGGACCTAGAGGTGTGATCGCGACCTAGGTTCAACGGGATCAGCTATTACTTCTACTACTACAGCTTTGTCAAGAGGAGGTCATGGAAGAGCAGCACTTAATACCAGTTTAGGTGAGCTAAGGTGATCCAGTTTCTCTTGGAGTAGCTTCATAGTATTTTTTTTAATGTTTTTGGAATAATCATTATCGAATTTATTGTGTATGTAATTAATGTGTGGAAAAAATGTTGTGAGGCTATTATAAAGATCAGAATTGATTGCAACATGGGTTTATTAATACAGAATTGAAGGTGCAGAAATATGCCGGAATTTATTTTCTTTACTTGGAATTGTCGTAGGAATTTTTTTTTAACCTGTAAATGGTTTTTGCAACGTATATAAGTGTTGCTACAAATAGAGTAATACGTCGCCTAAATTATTGTAACCGTTGCACAAATTAAACAATCCGTTGCTCAACAAACGTTGGTAAACAGAATAACCAACGTTTTTATGCGTGGACAAATTAATTTCCCAACCGATTTTTGCGTTGCAGAATAATTTGCTAGCCATATTTCCATAGGAGCGTTGGTGAAACTCATTGGAACGCGTATCCGTCCCAAATCGGAGGTTTTTGGTGTACTGAGCTACAAGGCAGTTGCTAATTTTTTACTGTTTGTTGCTAAATCTTGAGAGTCAACGGTTACTGACCTAAAAAGTCCGCGGTAAAAAATTAGCAACAGAAAAAGCGGTTGCAAATTGTTTCTACAGTTGCGAAAATATTTGACTAAGTCAACGCAAACCGGCTTTGTACAAATTGAGCACAGTTTTCATCTGTTGCCAATTGTTTGCAACAGGTTGCTCTTTGTTGACATGGTCAAAAAATTTCCCCCCATTCTTTTATCCTGCAACTACCCATGACCCAGAGATTCAATCCATTCAATCATATTTTACAAACAGTAGAAGAGCAATCATATTCTGCAAAAACTCAAATGCACTATTGCTTATATTGACATTGATATGTCCAATCATACATACGTACAACATTTAAGAAAATTACAAAAGAAGAGAAGGAAACAACTATATGTTCATCTGCACATGGTATACATATGAGTTACTCTTGATTTCAATAAGACTAACTTAGTTTAGTCTCGAACTTTAACAACTATGATGATAAAAAGAATTTTGGACACAAAAGTGTTGCAGTAATTACCATCTTCCATTCATTAGCTCTATACACTTGTGAGTATCCTTAGTATCTTTAAATCTTACTCCCTAAGGATGGTTCTCGCATACCTGCAAGCAAAAAAGTAACATGTAAAATTTTTGCTCAACAATCAACACTTGTATTGGAACAATCTATGTCCATGTTGTAACAACTCTTGTATTCTTTGTCAATAATCTCCAAGACTCCATCGATGTATGTCAGACAGGAAAATTAGGAAAAAAATCACAAGGGTTCTCTGCGTACCTTAACTAGCTCCACTGGACTAAGTTTCCATTCATTTTGTTGACCACCTGTAATCATCTTCTCAGCACCACAGCCTCAGACACCATGTGCTCATGACTTTCAATCTTAATCTCCTAACTGCATTTCAAACACAACCCCAATTCCACTCAACAGCTCAGTCCCTACAACTTGCTACTGCATCTCAGGCCAACCAGTCCACCTGCAGCTGCAACTTCATCTTGACCAGCACCACTAGCTTCTTTGTATCCAACTGCACCTGCAATACCAACCTGCAAATCATCTTCTCAGTATCAAAAGCAACCACTGCACAGTATTAACAACTAAGATTCAGCTAAGATTCACATCACCACATTACCAACAACAAGCACACACAACTTCATTTCACCATTCCTAACTGCAGCTTCATAACCACTTTGATTGATTGGACCTTTAGACTGAAAAAAACAGCTCAAATCAATACAAGAGCGAAAGGTATGTTGGGCCGGCACCAATTTCAGATATCCGTAAAAGAGCGAAAAGGTATATTGCTTACCAGAGAAAGGTCGTCAACGTCATAATCCGGCAGCAAAAATATCAGTGAGTGTAATACCTCGCAAGAAAGTGAAATCCAAAGGTTAATATCAACAAATTTCAGCAAAAATGGGCTCCGAGCATAATCAAATGAACTTACCAGGGATTGGTATTCCCCGGGGTGGCTACTGGCTTCAGTTGACCTTATACTCCTGCACAACTACAAACATATACATATACCGGAACCACACAAATGCAAGAAGTAAAAGTCATTCACATACATATACCGGAACCACACAAATGCAAGAAGTAAAAGTCATTCACACACACACACACACATATATATATATATTACGTACCAAGTTTCTTTCAGTTAAAAGTAAAGTACTTCCTTGTGCATAGTTGCATAAGAATCTGCCGCATACTACATCATAGTCTTCTTATGCACAGATGCACAAGTGTGAAAATTAGCAAAAAAATAAAAAAGTAAAAAGCCGTCCGAACATTAGCATAAAAAGTAAAAGGCATATATGTTTATCGTTGATATACGCAAAAGATGATGGCTGAGTACTGAGGTTACATCTCCAAAAAAACAATTCGACCTTCCTCGTTACGACAGCATGTTTTCCGGTCTTCATCACTTACATTTAGAGTAGTACTGAGGTCCTTGCTTCATAAGTGGGATATGGATCATAATATACTCTTCGTAACTCCCACTTACTTCTCCTCCATGGATCAGCATCCCCTTTACCACAGTTGCTTTACAAGTATCAGGAAACAGAAACGATATCTGAAAAAAACACAGTATCTCGCTTACATTCAAATACAGTTAACATAAGTATGAACATAAATAGAATTGAGGTAAGTTTGTACCTGTAGTTCATTCCAGACATCTTCTTTGTAAGTTTCTGGTACCTCCTTCCAGGTGTTGTAGAAGATAGGGACATGAGTGCGAACCAACGCGCCCTTCAGGTGGCCAAGTTTAGTTGAATTCCTCGACATCGGAAGTCCATTTTCATCTACCTCCACCGCTGCCATAATAACCTGCAGTCAGGGGTGGAGCCAAGGGTTGACTAACCCTGGTTCTAGCCCCCCCCCCCTAAATTCTAATAATTGCATAGAAACCCTCTAAAATTCATGTTATTTTCTGCATTTAGCCCACCTTGTGTTTGGTATTTAGCCCACTCAGTCCAACATAATTATAAAACTTTTTTTTAGCCCCCCTTAATCTTAATCTCTGGCTCCACCACTGCCTGCAGTAATTATAAGTTTATTTTCATTCATGAGTAAGCATCGAATCAACAAAACTTTATAGATGTATTACACTGTGAAACAAGATTAACACAAGATTATACATTATTTAAACATGGTCTCTGTTTACAAAATTTCACATGGAAAATAGGTTTTGATGCGTCATGAACTCAACAGAAAAAGATATTTAAGTTCATAACTTATGAAAGATACAATCTCAGAATTCACTGTAGCAAGAAAACCCAAAACATCTGAGACTACATTTCCTATTATCCTTTGGATTTTCAGAAACACTCACTCAATCCAAAGATAGCATTCACCTTTCTCGACCCCGTCCTCCACAGTTGCCTGTTCACCTGAACCCAAAAGGAACAATCATAATGAAACACAGCTCAATGGAAATATATGACAAAATAGTACCAATGTCAAAAAAATCGAACTGCACAATAAGATCCTCAATTCAAAGATAAGTAAATTATAATCCACCACTGATGGCCTTTAGTATATCATTACTACAACAAGACACAACCTACATACAGCGAACCTATACTGACCATAGTTCAGAAATTTTGCACAAATACAAAGACTACTCCTAAATTCAGTCACAACTAATCTGTCATACAACTTCAACACTGTTAGGTAAAACATATTTAACAGCTAAAACAATTCAACAATGTTCAATCTAAACTGAAATCAACCCTAAGAACTAAGCTCCTGCAGCAAGCATTCAAAGTATATCAGAACCCATAAAGATTCATATTCCAACACAAGAAGATTTTTTGGAAATGATTCGCACACCTAATCTTTCGCATTTATCAACCACCATTACACAAAAACAGTGTCAATTAATTCTCTCCTAATTTTTACTTCAAACCATGAATCCATTACTAAAATCAATAGAACACTATAAAAGCCCTTCAAACTAACAATATGCAATATATCAGAACTTGCAAATCGTAAATTCTAAGAATCACAAGATTACAAATTAACTAGTAATTCAAGAATACAGATTGAGGTAAATTAAGAAGGGCTAATAGATTCATGAATAAAAAAAATGGCACTTGTCACTTAGAGAAATTATAGTCAGGTCAAATGCTCTGAAATTCCTCCGCCAAAGGTGCAGATCCATATTAGGAGCACATAACTTATCATCTTGTGACAAAATCACACTTGGAAGTCGAAACTAGAGCTAATAAAACTAGTAAACACGACCTACCCTATTTGTAGATCTTACAGATTTGATCAGTATAGTTTCACCAATGCTACATCCACTTTAATACACTATTTTGGTAAAAGGATTGTCAAATTAAACCTAAACAACGAAAGGAAGGAGCTGATTCATTGCTAAGTACAAAGACTACTGAATTAGCTAAATTGTAAATTCAGATTCGCATAAACCATCAAATTCTCCGCTAATCTTTATATGCAATGCAACTTCAACGCAGTACCACTCCATATCAGGTAAAAACATTGAACAACTAAAGCAATCCAAAAATGTTCAATCCAAATGGAAACCAACCATAAAAATAAGAAGCAAGAGAAAGCACCCCCAACTAAGCATTCATTGTATATCAAAACCCATATTTCTATCCCAAATGAATCAAGACAGGCACAATTAATAATCTAATTATCGGATTTGAGACACCTTTTATCACTTCCGAATCATCGTTCAGAGGGCTTACATCTCTAGAAGGAACCTGCAGCTAAATTCTATTTCTAAGAAGATTAGGCTGCTACCAAAACAGTTCATCATAACACCCTATCATTCAGAAATTTCATCAAGCAGTTGAGTACCATTTTCTTTTGACCTAGAGTTATGGAATTTAAAACTTATAGTATTCTTACTCACCTATCGATAATCCACCTGAAATTGTTAGGGGTTCAGTTCTTACCTGAAAAGCTCAATTCCAAACCAATTCAAACTTAATCCTACGCTTAACAAACAAAATCCAGAAAACCCTAAGTATCAATCTACCAAAAATACACAAACAAGATACACCACTAATCGATTTAAGCAAAATACATAAAACCCTAAGTATAAATCTACCAAAATACATAAAAAAATACATCACTAATCGATTTGAACAAAAAGATACAAAACCCTAACTACCAAACCCAATCTACCAAACCCTAACTATCAAACACTAACAGAAAAAGCATCATCAATCGATTTAAACCCTAAATAGCAAACACTAATCGTCATCCATACCTAGCTTCCTCTGATTTTAACGGCGGGAAAGATTCAATGGCGGGAGAGTATTTTTCTTCAGCAGTTCTTCAGGAGAAAGAGAGTGAGAGAGGAGAGGACGAGTGGTTATGAATCGAACTGGGATATTTTCTCCAAGGATAAGGTGAGTGCACACGCAAAATTTGCATGTTTGGGAAAAAAGTGTTTGCAGGTGTTTTTCTCACACGGGTATTTCACACGCCTAAAACAAAAAAGTTGCGAATGGCAACTGAGGCAACCGTTGCGAAATTAGCAACAAATTTAACAAGTTGCTAATTTTTAGCAACATAAATTCGCAACTGAAAATTCGCAACAGATACCTTTCCGTTGCGAATCTGAGTTGCTAAACCCCATATTTGGTGTAGTGGCTATTGTCGTCTTCTAAGGATGTTTAAATGATTGAAATGGGAGTTTAGAACAAATAACCATTGTCTAGATATAGTACAATATGCATATTTGTAGTGTGATTCAGGTACGGGAACCAAGTTTGCATACCCGTTTGCAAACGGCTTCACCTGAGTTGCGGTCGGGTACGACAGTATGTATACCCGTTTGAAAACTTTCGGACAAGACAAATGCCCGGAATTTAAGTTTGCGTACCCATTTTCAAACTAAGTTGGTTTATGTTCTAAAATCGGTTGAGTATGATTTCATACTCATGAAAAAATACATATATATACTAAGGAATGCAATCTTAGAAAACCGTGGCTTAATGTTCATGAATTGATTCTCTTGAATCAAATCCGATTTTGTTTCAATTGTGTCTTGTATACTTCTATGAAAATATAAACAATTGAACAACTCTATGAGTAACATAATTAGATTCATTTGATCTGGAAGTGTTAGATGAATGAGGTTAATAGAAAAGTGTTCATATGGATAACTTCAGTTAACTGTTATTAAGCCACTCAATATACACATTTAGGTACGGTTACCCATATCTAAATGAAGGTATATTTCATTTGTGTGTATACAAGATAAGACCATCTAACAATGGAGAGATATTTATTTGGTTTTAAGCAAACTTAGCTTGAATTTGAAATCAGGTTTTCATCTAACGGTGAATATTGATTGTTTTGTTTCAAAGTTATCAAACCCTGATTTGAAGACTATATAAGGGAGAACTCTATCAACTAGGAAACCTAATCCCCACACCTCCTGTGTGATACTAGTTGCGACTAGAGTCGATTCTCCTTTAACCTAGGTTTTTCCTAAAACTATTATAGGTTAACGACTTAAAGACTTCATTGGGATTCTGAAGCCATACCCAACTATTTTCTCTGTAGTTACGTGTTCTGATCTTACTTGTTCTATCGTATTGAGTACTATATTCTATAAGATTTGCTCGAGATTTATCTTCGATAGGTAAGATATAAAAAGTAATCACAAAGCTGTTCGTCTCATTCTTTGTGATTCCACAATAACTTGTTCTACTACCATATAGTTAAGTTATTGTGAGATGATTGATATTCCTAGGCCGTTCTTCGCGAATATAAGACTGTATTATCAATTGGTTCCTGTTCACCTTGATTTATCAAAAGACGGAACAAAAACTTCGTAGGTATTTCTGTGGGAGACATATTTATCAATCAGAATAAACTTATCTGTGTGAGACAGATTTGTTTATCAAGTCTTCGATTTTGGGTCGTAGAAAATCTTAGTTGTGGGTGAGATCATCTAAGGGAATCAAGTGCGTAGAGTCCTGCTGGGATTCAGAGGCGTAAGGAACGCGACTGTACCTTAATCGGTGTGAGACTTGGTTAGGGCTCAACTACATTCCAGTCCGAAGTTAACTTGTAGTAGGTTAGTGTCTGTAGCGGTTTAATACAGTGTGGTATTCAAATCTGGACTAGGTCCCGGGGTTTTTATGCATTTGCGGTTTCCTCGTTAACAAAACTTTTGGTGTCTATGTTATTTCTTTTCCGCATTATATTTTCTATATAATTGAAATATCTCAGGTTGTGCGTAGTTCAATCAATTGGTAAATCCGACCTTTGGTTGTTGATTGAATTTGATTGACACTTGAACATTGGATTTTGATACCGTTCAAGTTATTTCTCATATTAATCGGGCTTACAAATTTCTATCTGTTCGATTGAAGATTGTATTGAGAAATTGAGATATATCTCTTGGATGTTTTTCCTTAATTGAGCCTGACTGTCTAGTTGATTTTCTTGGAATTATATTGGAGTTAGTCCATACAGATTGCCGAACGAAATATTGGGTGTGGTTGTTAGAATCCCGCTTTTTCTCCTAGGAAACAATGTTTTACATTCGTTTAAAGGAAGTACATTCATGAACTTGTTTCGTGAATCGAAAGGGAAATCGTTAGGATTATTGTTCCGGATATTCATTGCAAATATTTGGATGACCAACTATGTTATGTATCTTGGTATAACTAATCACAATGCTTGGCTTATAATTTGGTATGACTGGTTTTTATTAATTGGTGGAACCGATCCTAAGTAATCACCATGACATGGTATGATTGATCCTAGTAATTGGTGTGACCGATCACAGAGTTTTGTGTAATCGATCCTTGTAATTGGTAACCGGTCCTGGTAATTGGTGTGACCGATCACAAGCAATATCATGGGAATATGGAACCGATCCTGGTAACTGATTTAACTAGTCCTGGTAACCGATCCTAATAAATTTTGTTTATTTGATCTTCCCTTATTTTTTATTATTGCACCCAACACAAGCTAGTATTCATATATGGTCAAATTTTAATCACTAAGGAATTATAGCTGATTGACATCTTATTGGAGCTGAATTAATTTTCGCATCAGTGTTTCAGTTTTAGGTGTTGCTTTCTTGTTTAATGCAGATGTTACGTCGGTCTCACGGAAGATAGGAGAAGATATGTCACGGTTTTATAATGAGCCAAAGAAAATTGGAATCTGCTGTAGCAATATTTGTATCTATTCTTGGACTGTTTCTGGAAGATTTTTCAGTCGATTGGGTCCTACACATGATTATTTTTGTCTTTCAAGAGACAAAGGTGGCACTGTTATTTAATCACATGTTGATGACGAGCTTAAGATTAATCTTTTTTTTTTCCTGATCGGACGGGAAGCGTGTTAGTTTGAGAAAGAATTTACAGAAAACATCCACAAGAAGTAGAAAAAAAGGGAATAAAGTTACAAATGAAGGCTCCCAATCTAAAAATCTAGACAATTAATCCATGGATGGGGATCTACGAGTCGATATGGACGTGTGATGTGAATTCAGTAAATGTGCAACAGTGCTCCCAAAATGACCAGTCAAAAAAAAAACAAAAATAGGTGCAGGTTGTGTTGGGCGATTCACAACCATGCGCATAGTTGTTTCACAAGAATCACAACCATCAGACTCATGGAGTTAGCTTTCTTTCGCTCTTGAATTAATCATTTGTAGGACAGATTCAATCATGCATGGAGAGAAATGCAGAGGTCATTGTTGATATACTATTTGTTGGAAGGACTTGGATATTCCAACGGTGGAAACTTATACAGCTACTCTTGTATTTCAATTCTCCCCTACTATACTTCCGTGGCCATGAGACCCACGTACTTTTATCATAAGAAGGCAACTTCCTTGTCAAACTAGCTCTCAATGAGCGATTAATTGACTTCGAAGGCAGAAGAATCATCACTAATGTTCGACGCATATGCTTACTCTGAACGAGCTAACGTACACGTACAACAAAGGCTTTTATGACGGATAGCAGGACGTAACGTAATTAACATTATAGTCATGTACTCATCATGTCACAAAATAAGATCTAGTATTGTGATTGCTAATCACTCTTTTTTCTTTTTTTTTTCCTTTTTTTGGAAGAGAGTATAAAATTGGTAACAAGGTGCCCAGGAAGCCAAAATTACACTAAGAGAAAGACCAATAACGGAAGGAGAATATAATTAGGGACGACTTCACAGTATTGCTTGATAAGTGATGAATTGGAGAAGTTCATCTCTTTCTATTCGCTTGATTAGTAATAATTCATGTATCTCACTCTCAAAGTCCAGTTATGTTTACGCCCTCCTCTTTTGACTCTAGGTGCAGGAGTTAGCTATAGTAGAAACAGATAAAATGAAATCCATTAATGTTGAAAAGAAGCTTTTGTTTTTACAGACCCAATTACACTTTCAGTAAAGAGAGCAATTCTTGATTATAGAAAACAACAAAAAAGACGATGTCTTTTTATTACAGGCCGAACACACCGCCAATAGGAACTGAGAGAGATGACTAATAGATGAAGAACAGGTGTGAATAATAGACAGGCTGTCGCTAGGCTGTAAGATGATGTAAGTGTTGATGTGGGCAGAGTGACAAGGAAATGACTAGGCATTGTTATTACCCCCCTCAAGATGATGTGGGAAGACAAAGGAAGAACCTTCAGCAACCTGAGCAACTGTAGAAATATATGATACCTGCAAATCTTTGGACTGAACAAGTTCTCTCACAAAGTTGTAATCAATACCCAAGTGTTTCATCCTCGAATGAAAAACAGGATTAGTGGAGTAAGAAATTGCACTTTGATTATCACACAACATAGTTGGTGAGGCTGGTAACAGAATATACAGTTTTTGGAGAAGTTTGCAAATCCACAAAATTTCAGCTGCAGAATTTGCTAGACTTCTAAATTCAGCTTCAGTGGAAGATCTAGCAACTGATGTTTGCTTTTTGCTTGACCAAGAGATTGGATTTGAACCAACGAAAATGCATCAACCACCAGTACTCCTTTTAGTATCAGGATCTCCAGCCCAATCAACATTACTAAATCCATGAACTGCAGAAAGTCCTTTACTAAACAAAACACCATAGTCCAATGTACCTTTAATGTACCTAAGTATTCTCTTAGCTGCAATAAAGTGATAAGAAGTAGGATTTTGCATGTGTTGGCAAACTTGATTCACTGCAAAACTAATTTCTGGTCTTGTACAAGTTAAGTATTGTAATGCACCAACTAAAGATCTGTATGTAGAAGGATCTGGAAGCAATGAACCAGAAGAAGCAACAAGTGTTCCATGAGCAGGAAGAGGAGAATTACAAGGTTTGGCCCACCCATATCAAACTTATCCAATAAATCCAATGCATATTTAGTTTGGGACATAAACAAATAGTTATCATTCCTCTTAATCTCCAACCCCAAAAAATAGTGCACTTCTCCTAAGTCCTTGATTGGAAAATGTTGTTGAAGTTGAAGAATCAGATCAGTGCAATAAACTTGAGAACTCCCAGTAATAAGAATATCATCCACATAGATCAAAACTAAGGTAAGTATCTAGAGTTGCATTTTGAATGAAGAGGGATGAATCAGCAGTAGAAGCAGTAAAGCCAAGAGATAATAACACATTAAGATGCTTTTCATACCAAGCTCTGGGAGATTGCTTAAGACCATAGAGCTTTATGAAGTTTACACACATAAGTAGGATGAAGTGGATCAACAAAGCCTGGAGGATGAGTCATGTAAACATCTTCAGTAAGATCCCCATGAAGAAAATCATTACTAACATCAAGTTGAGTAACTGACCATTTGAAATTAACAGTTAAAGATTGGATCACTCTAATAGTGATAGGTTTAGCAACAGGTTTGAATGTTTATGTGTAGTCTAGACCTTCTTGCTGATGATTGCCTTTAGCAACTAATTTGGCTTTGAATCTATCTATAGTTCCATCTGGTTTATGTTTGACTCTAAAAACCCACTTGCAACCTACTACATTCTGAGAAGGATGGGGAGGAACAATAGAGTATGTACCTGCATCTTGTAGTGCCTGATGTTCATCATGTAGAACAACTTTCCATTTGTGATGCTTAATAGCTTGACTATAGCAAGTTGGAAGAGCTGGATATTGCTTTGCCTGTAATGTTTCAGAAAGAGAATGCATTGTATAATATACTTTAGTTTTGGAAATACGTTATTTCCCTCTTGTAATCATGTTGTGATCATTTGTAACAGAAGAAGGAGATAACAAATGTGATGAAGACACTTCAGATAATGAACTAGCAGCTGAGTTATCAGCAGAATTAGACTGTGCTGGAGAATCTGATATCTGGAGAACCACAAGTATCTGTAGTAGGCTGTTGCTATAGAACTGCAGTTAGTGGAAGTATTTAAAATAGCAGGCTGAGCTGTAGAAGTTGATAATGGTTGAGTTGTTGTTAACTGAGAAGCAACTGTTGGAGATTGACAAGCATCAGACAAAGAAGCTGATATATGTGTGACTTTAAGAGGAAACACATTTTCATTAAATATCACACTAGTATAACACGCAAGCGCGATGCGCCTGCCATTCCATTATATACAAAAAAAAAACAATGAAAAATATTTTAAAACAAAAAAATCATATGCACTTTTCGTTACGATACATTCCAATAGATCTTTACAACACGAAATGTTGGTAAAAATCAAGAAGAAGAAGATATTTTTTGACAGCAACTTCAAGGATTTTAGTAAAAGCTAATCCCAACACAATGGCATATGTTGTTCTCTCCATGGTCAGTCTTCTTGTGGAGTCATCTTTGCATACATCATTGTCCTTCCTCTATAATTATAGACATTTTCTGATTAAATTTAAGTTAACTGTAAAATCCAGCATAAATGGCTAAAGAGATCACATTGAAAAAAAAATAAATAAATTGTTAACAAAAACGTTAAAGATCGATATACCAAGAAAAACCACCAAAGTCAGAACTCAAAATTCTTGCAGAACATAATACTTCACTTGAGGAGATGCACCGGGAAGCAAATGTTCTTCTTTTTGTATAACGAATTCATTTCTAAATCCATCTATTGATCACAATTTCTCAATTAGTATCATCCACATTTTTCAAAAACCATTTGAGAAGCTCATAGTTAGCAGTTCCTTTATCAGTATAATTAACAATTCATGTAAATTCCACAAACTATTTGAGAAGCAAATGGGATTTTTCTTTCTTTACAAAATGTAGAAACAAATTTAAAGCACAATCCATCAATTGGGGTGTCAGTTAGCTATGTATCTGATCTAGCTATCCATTAACCTTTACATAATGTTTAAAATCTCAAAACTGAATGATACTTAGTTTATCTCAGTGCTCGTGTAAGTAACCATGCTTGATTTTTCATAGCAGGTCATAAATAAATTCCCAGATGCTTGCTTTTGCTATACTATGAAGAAGGAATATGGCCATTGATCATGCTTAGTTCCCAGCAACACATATTTCTATTTTAAACATTGTTCCCAGCAACACATGTTTCATCTACACCATTTTTCTCAGGTGTATGAGGACAAGTGACTTCATGAATAATACCATTTGTAGATAAAAATGAAGCTAATTCATTGTTAACAAATTCACCACCACCATCAGTCCTTATCGTCATAATTGTGCATTTCAAAGAATTCTCAATTTGAGCCTTGAACTTAAAAAATATTGTCTTGAACTCAGACTTGTCATTCAAAGGATATAGCCAACAAAATTTGGAGTAATCATTTATTATATTGACATAATATCTGTATCCAGAAATGGATTGAACAGGACAAGGACCCCATAAGTCAAGGTGCAGTATTTCTAAAGGTTTAGAACTGCAATGACTTGAAAGTGTAAATGGAAGTTTATGACTTCTCCCTAATTGACAATCATTACAGAATAAAGGGGACTTTATTACATGTGACAGATTTAGAGAATTGTAAACATGCTTCATAGTTTGAAAAGATGGATGTGCTAGTCTCTTATGCCATACTTCAGCAGGAATTGTTATAGTGACAGTTGAGAGAGCCTTTTTATTTGATTGATGAATAAA
This sequence comes from Papaver somniferum, assembly GCF_003573695.1. Classification (NCBI taxonomy): domain Eukaryota; kingdom Viridiplantae; phylum Streptophyta; class Magnoliopsida; order Ranunculales; family Papaveraceae; genus Papaver; species Papaver somniferum. The sequence continues at coordinate 109,383,288 of NC_039363.1, forward strand.
TGTAGAGGATACAGACCATTATTGTGTGGGCCTTGTAAAAGTGTCTTCCCAGTTGATAAATCCTTCACACAAAATCCAGAAGCATCAAAAGTTATGGAACAATTGTTGTCTGAAGTAAACTTGTGAACTGAAAGTAAGTTTTGTGATGCTTGAGGTACTAGAAGTATATTATTTAAGTTGAAATTATGGTTGGGAGTAGACTTGATGGAAAAACCAGAATGAGTAATGGACATATATACCTTCCCCATTTGCTGCTTGAATTTGCTCAGCACCTTCATAAGTGTTTATAGATTGTAACTCAGTTTCATCAGAAGTAACATGAAGGTTGGCACCAGTATCAGCATACCACGTATTCTCTCCCATTATGTTAGCATAGGAAAGCATTGAACTTAGATGATGTGGTGTATGATCATTGTGATAGGAAAAATTGAGCCTATTTCTGCATTCTAGTGCGCCATGTCCAATTTTGCGACATATTTGATATTCAATAGCAGATTGATGAGGATAGTAAGTGGAAGAATTCAAACCTTGAGGTGGTCTAACAGCTGAGGTATATGAAGATGATGAAGTACTTGATGCTTTACCAGGTGGAAATGTATTAGGTTGTCCTCTACCGAGTAAGAAGGTCTACCAACAGGAGATCTTCCATAATTTGAGTTATATCCACTTTGAAAACCACCAGGACAACCACCATAACCTCTTCTAGTAGATCGAAAAGCATTTAATTGAGCAGCAAAAGCTTTATTTGCAGATTCTGAAAGTAAAGCTTGATGACATTCTGTAATAACTATTTCCTCACTGAGTAAATGATTGTGTAATTCAATACATGAGATTGGAGGATTTTTGTGCCTCATAACAGTGGCAAATGGAATATAATCAGAATTGAGAGCCGACAAAGTGACAACAACAAGTTCTTGATCAAAAACAACTTCTCCAGCAGCTGCAAGTTGATCTGAGATTGTCTTGATTTCATTTATCAAAGTGGGGATGGATTTGTCACCTTGCTTGAGAGAAAGAAGCTTTGTTCGTAGCTGAATCGAATGATTTGATGATGCTCTTGAGAATCGTTCTTCAATACTGCTCCAAAGGTCATGGGAAGTTTCAGATCTGGAAAAATAAGCAAGAACGGATTCTGAAAGTGTTGAATGTATCCACAAGATGATAGATGTGTCATCATCAATCCAATCAAGATATAGAGGATTCTCGATTCCAGTAAGCTGATTGCGTTGATTGGTGTATTGAGGAGGACAGGGATGAGATCCATCAAGATATTTTTGGATTTTGAATTTTCTAATAACAGGCAACATCAGATTCTTTCATGTAATGAAGTTGCTATCAGTAAGATTGAGATTAACAAAACGAGTAAGCTGATGAATTGGAATACTAGAAATTGAAGATGCTGTAGGATTCTCCATTGATGAAGAAACATGAAATTCTTGAATCATGAAAAAGAAAAGAAAGAAATGGATGACATTGAAGAAGCGGAAGCAAGGATCGGAAAAACCTGAGAGATGTAGAGATCTCTCAGTCTGATACCATAGTAAAAACAGATAAAATGGAATCCATTAATGTTGAAAAGAAGCTTTTGTTTTTACAGACCTAATTACACTTTCAGTAAAGAGAACAATTCTTGATTAAAGAAAACAACAAAGAAGACGATGTCTTTTTATTACAGGCCGAACACACCGCCAATAGGAACTGAGAGAGAGGACCAATAGATGAAGGACATGTGTGAATAATAGACAGGCTGTCGCCAGGCTGTAAGCTGATGTAAGTGCTGATGTGGGCAGAGTGACAAGGCAGTGACTAGGCATTGTTATTAAGCTATGGAGCTAGAGCAGTAAATGCATAAAAAGATGAACACTCATGCCTCTCGGAAACATGTTAGCAAGCTTGGGCATATTAAGAACATCAGTACATTGTCAATTAAGTATACTCTTTACGCATGGACATGGCCTAAGTCCCTAGATTTCTAAATTTTTATGGAATGCAAATATTGGAGTAAAGGTGGTCATTTTTAGAAGCAGAAGGAGAAAATCTATGCAGAAAGGATAGGAAACAATCGGACAAACCTGCCAGATGACAAAAAGGTTGAATTTGGTAGAAAGTGTAGGGTAACTCAAGAGTCGGGGTTGATCTGATAGAAGATGCCCTTGCTTCATAGCTGAGCTGCTGATTTCTGTCTTTAATGAATTGCATCTTCATGGTAGAACATGAATACACGACACATACCTATACATGAGCTGCAAGAAGACAGTATTTAGACTTAGGTGCTTACGTAGCTATATATAGTACGTGTTAAGACCCCGCACGTTTTTAAATTAGTACTGTTCGTAATATTGATGTTAGGACCGTTAGGTTTGCCTAACTTCATCTGCACACGGGGATGCATCTTTTCCAGTTTTCCAAAAATATCAACGGAGGACAAGTGATTTGTGTTTGCACATTATATCTATCAGTACAAAAAAGAAACAAATAACTAAAAGAGATTTTTCATGCTTGTCCTCAGCTGTGTCATGTGTGTTTGCTTCTTTTAGCTTGTTGGTTTTCTTTCCCAAAAGTTCAGTAATTTCTACGATTGGGACTATATCACTGTGTATATAATCGTAAATTGGTTCAGTAAATTTGAGGATAATGAAAAATATAGGTGTTTCTAGATGGCACAACATGGAGTACACTTAGTGATGCATTAAGGACATTCTCTTGTCAAGTTTTAGCATAAAAGAGTAAAACATACCCAATCCATAAACATCATGGGAACACAGAGACACAGGGTCACACAGCATAAACTAAAATTATGTAAGTGTACGAGAATGATACAGCAGAATCCGACCGAGTAGCTAGGCTCTATTTTTAAGCATTTTGCTCTCAATAATTCTACAAAGCATAAAAAATCAAGTCTTCAAGACTCTTATTAATTAAGATCCACAGATCGTGGAACCATCGGAAATGATATATATCCTGACAGATTTTCCCGCAGGAGACAGAAAATAGTGACCCACATTCCACCGCTCTTATCCCAATGTGTAGAACGCTGCCAAAACCGTTGGATTGGCACTAAGGACACACTGCGGGAGAAAAACATGGCGAGTCTATCATCTCCCTGGAACCATGTTCAAATATTACACGGTGTACGCATGTGACATTCTTTATTGTATTTTACCATTAACATACAAACTTGAGGTACCAAACATACAGACTTGAGAGCGTCCACAATGGACGACTAAACCCAAATATAGTATCCAGTTGATAGGCGTAGTGGGACGGACCATCGATTAAAATTTGATCAAAGACTAAAATCCAGACCAAATTTGGTCTGCGACCAAGACCAAACCCAAATATAGTCGGCCGTTTATATAGTCCACGCCCCATAACCAGACGGACGTATACTCTACGTCCCACACCAGGCGTTGATATATTCTACGCCCCACACCAGGCGTTGGTATAATGTCCGCCCTTTTTTTTTTTTTTTAATCTTTTGTGTGGGGCGGGCTTAATACCTCCGCCCCACTCTTTACAAAATTCAAATTCATGGGGCGGGCATAATACCTCCGCCCCACTTTTTTTCTTTTTTCTTTTTATTTTTTTTTTCTCCTTCGGGCGAACGTATACTCTACGCCCCACACCAGGCGTTGATATATTCTACGCCCCACACCAGGCGTTGGTATAATGTCCGTCTGACCAAATTTAGTTTTTCCACCGTATGGTCACACACCAGATTAAACCCAAAATTTGATCTTTTTTTTCCTCTTTGGTCTTTGGTTATACTCGCACCACTGCAGTTGATCTGAGGGACTATATATGGGAGCATGATAAGGTGCAATTAGCTTACTTGCGCATTTATGATTGAAGACTGGTAGTTAATTTGGTGACTATACAGTATCATATGGTAAATAACGCATGTACGTGTCAAAGAAAAAAATTTCTAGTAAAAATATGATCCTTTTCATCCGTGTGTGGTTACAAGATTTGCACGTTGGTTGCTGCTACGTAGTATCTAAATTAGCCGTGAACCACTCTACTATTGTACTTACATATGGACTACTTCGTCACATGCAAGATTTTGTTTGTTCGAATTTACTGTACTTACTTTTTCCTACTTAGATGCTTTTGTTTTTTTAGGGGAACCCGACCCTAGCTACATGCTATAAATATATCATCAAGTTAGGCGGTATACTTCGATAATAATAGAAAACTTTACATTTGTTGCACCATCTTCCAAATATGGAGAGTTCTTCAATTGTATCTTCAGAAAAAGGTTTGAGGAAAGGTGCCTGGGCTGAAGAAGAAGATCAACTTCTTAGGAAATGTATCTTAAAGTACGGTGAAGGAAAATGGCGTCAAGTTCCTATTAGAGCAGGTAAATTACTTATGTCGCTTAATGTATCGTCTTCCCGGATTAATGAAGAGCAAATGAAATATCCATGTAAACTACTTAAGCTTAGTTTAATTAAATTTGGAATGAGGTACGTAGCTTGCTGCCGGGGATTGGATATTTCATCTATCTTTGTCATATTGCTTTTTCTTAATTTTGCTAAATTCTTACAGGGCTAAATCGATGTCGGAAAAGCTGTAGATTGAGGTGGTTGAACTATCTACAACCAAACATTAAAAGAGGAGAGTTTAAGGAAGATGAAGTGGACCTCATCATCAGAATGCATAAGCTTCTTGGTAACAGGCAAGTAGATCAGGTTAAGCTAATTAGTTATAATATACGCCCTTATGCTTATACCTCGTCTGGGTTAACTCATCACCATTGTTACTTAAGAATTCAAATTGCTGCAAGAACTGAAAGACACAGTATGTATAAGTCGGCGGTGGCATGAAGGTCTGCGGGTCTGTCACCTGTGTGGCAGCTCTTTTTTACGTTTTTTTAACCAATATATATACTTAAGACCATTTTTTTTCTCCTTTTTTTTTTTTGAGTGAAGATCTTATCCAAGCATAAAGTTTTTACAGGAAGTAAAAACTAGCTAGCTTCAATTTTTGCTAGCACCCGACTTTGCTCACTTACTCAAACTTTTGGTTTTTAAAAATAAATAATTTATTATTTATTTGTTTTCACTTTTTGAGAAAACTAATAAATTTGATATAACAGAGCTACAATCGTATTTTTGTATCGGTGACCGAGTTTTAAGAACACTGAAGCTCTTTCCTACATTTCTGTCACCCATCAGCTGTTTAAGTCAAATAGTTCAGTCCAAAAATAGTACTCCGTATTAAAGAGGTGAGCAGAAAATAACACCTTGGAAAATAGGTGAAGCAATAAGACAAAATGGAAAATTGAAAATCTTTCCCGGATGTGTTTTAATTGTTTTGTCCACTCTTGATAGTGCCCACTCCATAATTGTGTATGCAAATCATAATCAAGTATCTATTAGATGATTTAGTTGAAGTTTGCACAATTTTTAAGACAGGGAATGGGAAGGAGTATTTTTAAGCGTTTTTTACAACGGAAAATGGGTCATTTGTCCAAATACTTTTAAATCACGGTTCAAATGGACGAGTAAAAAATAGTTTGGATGAAATGGCCGAAAAAAATGGTAACCAGTTTCATCCTAGCTTAAATTTAGAAAATAGCAAGGATGAAACTGGATACATTCTTTGTAAATTAAAAATAAGAAAAAATATTTGAAAATTGGCACGATGAAACTGGTTACATCCTGCCTATTTTTACATTTTTGTCCATTTAAACAGTATCAAAATCTAACTGTCCATTTCACCCAGGAATTGTTGATTTTGGTCTTTTTAACCAATTTTGTGTTTTTACAATTATACCGTTATGGAAAATAATTTGTAAAATTTAGAAATGATTTATTTCTCAAACTATACCATGGATTTTTGTAAACTTTGTAACATTGGAAAGCATTTCAAAACACCTACTTAACGAGTATATAAACATGGATATCAAATTATATACATTTCTTATACTAACGATAATCAATTAAAATGATAATTTTTGAAATATTCACTTGTTTAATGATATAGGTCAACAATTGGTGGGACAAAACTTTAAACTAAGTAGGTCATCTAATACGACCGAGGTAGTAAATTGAATTGACATGCACGCATAAGAGTTTGATTATCATATTAATTTTCTTCTAATCGTACATGTTCATTGTTTAGTAACAAACACCTAATTCCAATTTATGGACTTCTTTCAGATGGTCATTAATTGCTGGTAGACTTCCTGGAAGAACAGCAAACGACATCAAGAATTACTACAACACTCACTTGAAAAAAACTTGTTTCTCTAGAAACAATACCGAGAAAGGAAAACAAGTTGCCGTGACCAAGAAATCAGCAGGTCATGATAATACTGCTTATCGTGATGGCCAGGACCATGAACACCGGAAGATTCTAAAACGCAGGCGCCTGTCCCCTAATATTAGTACTATAGATCATATCGATGATAAACATATGAGAACCGAAGTCTTAAGACCTCAACCTCGAACCTTCAAGAAATCTCAGTGGAATATGAATAATGTGCCAACAACAACAACAGGGGTGAATAATAACATCACTACAACAACAACTAGATTTCCTAAGAATTCACAAGTTGTTAGCAAAAATGCTACTAACTGTTTGCCATTATTATTCGACGACCTGTTCTCAAATGATCAACAAATTAATGATAATAGTACTAGTTGGTTGAAAAATATGTTGTTCGGTGAAACTGAAGAAGAAGAAAATTCAACGACGAAGAAGAAGAAAAAGAAGCCAAAGAAAAAGAAACGAGTTACTTCTAATAACAACGCCTCATCAAAATTTGAAAGTAATACGGCCAAAGGTGTTGAGGAAGGGATTGCAAAGGATAAAGATGGCGGTAGTGACAATCAACATGCTTACTACTGTAGTTTCAATGACGGTAAAGGGTTAGAAGAAGGCGGTGCTGGCAACAATGACAACTTCTGGAACAATTATCTTGATGACAATTTGTGGCATATGTTAGGGGAAGAGCAAGAGGAGTATTTAATGATATAATTAAGGGTAATGCAACAAGTATTATTAATTATGTAATCAATTAGCTTAATTAATTACTCCTAATAACTAAGCATTTAAGCAACTAGTACAAAACAATCAGCATGCATGGATTAATTTCTTACTGAAAAGCTAAATTGATTAACACATTAGTGTTACAGTTTTAGAGAAAATGCTCCTTTCATGTTTAATGTAGACGGACGTGGTTCTCATTATTGACGGGAACACAGTAGAAGATTTGTCTTGGTTTATAACCGTGAACACATAAATCACGAAGCCATCCACGTGTTCACAAATAATATTCGCATACATCCAAATTTTAGAATTGTACGTCGTATGCGTAAAGGGGATGATTATATCGATTCATCGACTCGAAGCCTTCTGACGTGTCATTGTCTAGTCGAATATTATCATAAATAATGTTCGTATAAATGAATAAACCAAGAATCAAATATAAATGTAAAGCATATGAAGTTTAACGCTGAATGTAAGGTGCTGAAATGTAAATAAGACAGATTTACGTGGTTCGGCACTAAGGTCTACATCCACGGGGCTGGTGTTTCACTATGTATTGAATGGTTACAAAGATAGTCGAATGACTTTAGAGTATACATAGGTCTGCGGAAGTAGGGGGATTACTTACTCTTCCTATTTCTCTCTCCTATATTCTCCTATAATTGCTCTAAATTGGTCGACCCCTCTCTCTTAGTGGAGAGGGGTATTTATAGGGTTGGAACGTGGGTCCCATTTCTGAGGCGCCGTTGTAATCTTATATTCTTGTGCTTTGTTCCTATTACGCAGAGGTCTTCGGCATATGCTGCGGCCTGAGCTTGAATACGAAGGATTATCCTCGCCTCTTCCACGAGCTGATTGACACGTGTATATCTCTTTGGTATTTAATGTGGGTAGATGGATGTCTGCTCGTGTCAGACAAGTGTCTCTTTGTCTAGTCACATCTGTGTCAGCCAAACTTCCTCTCGGCCGTTGATCTGGGATCTTCCCAAGGGGTATTATCTGGTGCTCCTCTGAGCCATCATACCTCTGTGATCCTCTGTCCCTGACCGTCATATCTGCTGATTGGTGGCATCTTCTGATGAGATGCTTGCTATCATGTTTTGATATCTTGTTTTGCATGCATTCCACGTGTCTCTTTCTGTACACGTGGTGGATGATGAAAGGTGTACATACAATTTGCCCCTCTTCTTCTGACTTGGGCGTATTTTGCAATTTTGAAGAAGAAAGGTCGTCCTACACGTTTCCCACTTTGCATTAACTTTCCCCGTAACTTCTCCTTGGTACGAGGAGCAATTATTGTCTTCTCTAGCTTCATAAAGAGGAAAGAGAATGTGAAAAAAAAACTTTTATCCTCTTCTTGTCAGTGTTCATCCTCTTCTTGTTTTCTATTCTTGTTCTTTAGTCATTTATTATCATCATTCTTGTGAGGAAGATAACATCATTCAATTTTCTGTTTCTTTCGCTCTCGATTGTTTTTGCCCCTGTATCTTTTGATATCTCCGATCCTCCTTTCTTCGACTGTGGTTGATGCTTGTCGTCCTCTTCTATACAGGTATGGGGTTTTTCATTAGCTGTTCATCATTGATTTATCTATGTATCTACCCGTTTGTCTCCTGCTGCTGTATTCTTGGTTTTGTGATGAAGATCATACACGTCGAAGCATATATGATTGCTCATGTTCTTTGTTACAACGTCTGTGAGTCCGTATCTAAGTATTATCCCTGGAGTTGGATGGAGTATTTTTTATCCTATCCTGTGATTTCACCTTAAACGCGCATTATGGTTGTGCCCTATTCTGGGTTCAGCGTGCTTTCAAAACCTTTTTTATTCTGGGTTCAGCGCGCTTTCAAAACCTTTTTTATTCTGGGTTCATGGTCTTCATTTTCACAAACACCATTTCAAAGAAGACAAGTCCACGGCTATCTATCACAGATTTGCATGTATGGCGTTTTTATTTTAAAACTAAGACTTAATAATCCAGATTCATGAGTTCTCGCGACGGATCAGCCTTTTCAAGAGTTTTCTTTTTCAAAAGTAGTCTGAAAACAAGGTCCATGATTGTTTATTAGAGGATTTGTATTGCAAAAACTAGACCGATGGAGTATTTACGTTTCTCTTTTATTAAGGCCCTTGGGCAGCTCATTTCCTTCTATTCCAATAATCTTGCGGATACGAATGGCACTAACCCGATCCTCGTGGATATCTTTGGTTCTCTTTATTTATTCCCCTATGCAGAAAAAGATTAAAAATGGAAAAGACACTAGAGGCAGGAAAAACCAAAGCTTCATCAAAGGAGACGCCGAGGATTACCCCGGTCATGACCCGAAGCAAGCAGAAAGGAGACAAAGATAAAACAGCTACTCAGAGGCAGGATGCTGCGGAAATCACCTCACCTATGAACACTAACTCCATTGCAGCCGCGGCTCTCAAAGCAGCAGCCACAAAGAACAACGCAACTGTTGCGGCCCTCCAGGCTACAGAAGCTAACAAGACTTTGGTTTCAAACCAAATCCATCAACAAAAAGAAGGGGTGGCAGAATCTATGACACATCATCTCGCACATCCACCAGTCTTCGGAATGCCGTCAACCAACGGTCAGAATCAAACCATACCAGTGGTTTTAGTACCGCGGGTGGAAGCTCAACCGAGGGGACCAAACTTGGAGATACCAACAATTGAAGCTGATCCTCGGCCACCCTTAATACACACAGTAGACGAAGGGGGAACTATGGACGTAGGGGTACAAGCCGGAACTCCTAATCAGGGATCAAACCAGTCCCACCGACTGATGGTAGAGCTCGAAGAATTGAAAAAGATCTAGCAGGTATACGCAGATGCTGTATCTCTTCTGGCCAGGGAGAACCAAGACTTGAAAGATAGGATTGCCCAAAGCACGAAGACTAGTCAACAAATGGATGAAGCAAATTCTAAAGCACCAGAGCCTAATCGAGACCGAAGAATCATCCTAGCAAACGCCGCCAGGGGAAGCAGTGCATCCGATCCGGAATATGCCGCCGAAGACTTAGACTATTATGACAGTGAAGTTCGAAGAAAGAAACGCTCAACTGAGCATGAGAACGTGGGATATTACCGCGCAATGGAGGAGCTGCGTGATGAGATGATGGCTGAGATCAGGCAGTTAAAATCCAGACAAGGCGGAGGAAGGCTCGAAGAGGTGATGAAAGAAGCTAACTCCACGCCCCTAACTCATCGCCTGGTAAATACCCCCATTCCGTTAAAGTGCCCTGTCCCAACTTTTGAATGCTATGACGGATCTAGTGATCCCGCGGCACATATCCGGTATTATAATCTTTGTCTTGGTTTGACAACCTGCCACCTGATTCCATCAACTCCTACGATCAACTCGCAGAGAAATTATTGAGAACCTACATGTACAACAAAGCTGTCAACACCGGAATGGATAAACCTTTTTCTCTGGCAATTGGTTACAAGGAGAACACGAGGGAATACACCAACAGATGGCACAAGATCTTCCAATCCATAGGGAGTGTGGATCCCGTAGTAAGTATCAACTGCTACAAGTGGGGATTAGACCGAACGAGTCCACTATTTGTTGAGATCCACGGAAGCGTACCTAAGACAGAAGGAGATATTCGAATAATTATTGAGAAGTACGCTCGTCTTGAAGAAATCCAGCGTGAGAACCCGAGGGCACAAACGCATAGGTCTCACCGTACCAATTCCGCAGAACAAACCAGCGGGGCCAAAAGAAATAGCTCAGTGGAACGACCTCACGAAGATAGGAAGGAACGAAGAGATGAACGACGAAAAGACGATCGAAAATTCGAAGATCAGGTTTACACGAAGCTCAATGCTAGCTACGCTCAGATCTTGCGAGAGATCAAAGGAAGGGAAAATTTGGAGTGGCCGTGGTCTAAGGGAAAACAACCCCCAAGAACCGAGAAGTCTAAATATTACTGTGAGTATCATTGCTTCAATGGACACCAGACCGAGAAACGCAAAAACCTCAAAATAATGATCCAAAAATTGATTGATGCTGGCGAACTCAAGCAATACATACGAAAGGAGGTCACCGAGGACAGATCCAAACGAACCAAACAAGTCCAACTTCCAGAGGGAAACCGCACAATCAACACCATCTCGTGTTTCGAAGCCGTAGGGCCCTCGCTTACAACGCAGATAGGAAATAGGCTACGGAAGCAATTCGAAGACCACTGCGAATTATATAAGATTGATGGCGTAGAGGTGGACGAGCACGAAGAGTGGATGGACGCACCTATCATCTTCGATACTATCGAAGAAGATATGGAAGACCATAACGATCCCTTGGTCCTCACACTACCAGTGGCCGGATGTAACCTCAAAAAGATCCTCATCGACGGGGGAAGCTCAGTGAACGTTCTATTCTACGACGCCTTCAAACGGATGAAGCTCCATGATGAACAACTAATGAACTCTTATTACACCATCTACGGGTTCAACGGAGCGCCCACAAAGCTATTGGGAGACATCGTGTTGCAGGTGAACGCCGGGCCTATGAAAGTAGAAACACGATTCAACGTGGTTGACGCCCCATCCCCCTATAACGCCATTATTGGACGAAAGTGGGTACATAAACTCAAGGGAGTGGCAACAAATTACTACCAATATCTCAGGTTCCCTACACTCGAGGGAGTGATGGAAATCAAGGGAGATCGGGTCTCTGCAAAAGAGTGCCAGACCACTCAGGATCGTATCAACAACGAACAGGAAGAGCAGAGAAAAACCCAAAGGATCAAAAATAAAGAAGTTGCGAAAGAAAAGGCCATAGACCTGTTCCTCAAGGAAACCAAAAGGAAGGGCTTGACAAAGGATGATAATGTCCTTAACACAGAGGAAAGTACTTCAGCAGCCAACGAAGGACAGAAACATACCAAATAGCAATTAAAGAACGTCCCAGTCCTTGGGGACCCGAAGCCGGTGTTCACACCAGTGGAGCCCGTAAAAGAAATCAACATAGGAACGGAAGAAAACCCGAAGATGATCAAAGTAGGGACCATAATGGACGAAAAAAGAGAATATTCCTTAACCAAATTACTTAAAGAATACGCGGATGTATTCACTTGGAAGTTAGGAAACATGTCGGGGATTGATCCGAAAATAATCCAACACGAGCTGCGCATCAAACCAGGCACGCCATCTTTCAGGAAGAAAATAAGAAAAGTTGCACCAAAGTATCATAAGGCAGTAGAAAAAGAACTTCGGAAACTACTAGAAGCAGGCTTCATCAAGGAAGTCAAAAACCCTACATGGATCTCCAAAACATGGTCGTCGTTCCTAAGAAAAATGGAGGGGTTAGGATATGCACGACTTTACTAACCTCAACAAGGCATGTCCAAAGGACAGCTATCCCCTGCCGAGCATAGATCAACTGGTTGAAGCAGTGGAAGGATACGAAGAGCTGTCATTCATGGATGGATATTCTGGTTACAACCAAGTAGCCCTGGCAGAAGAATATCAACTACACACATCATTCTACACCCCGCATGACCTTTATTGCTACACTAGAATGCCCTTTGGACTCCGAAACGCAGAGGCAACGTACCAAAGAATGGTCGATGCTATCTTCAGGCCATGGATTGGTAGTACCCTAGAAGTCTACGTTGATGACATGCTCGTCAAAAGTAGGCTGCGAAAGATCACCACCAGGACCTGAGAGATATTTTCGAAGCAATGAGGAAACATCACATGAAAGTAAATCCAGAAAAATGCACTTTCGGTGTCACCTCAGGGAAACTCCTCGGATATCTGGTAACAAAAAGGGGTATTAAGGTGGACCCCGCGAAGATTCAGGCCATAGTGGAAATGCCATCTCCGAAGAATTTAAAAGAAGTGCAAAAGCTCAATGGGTCCTTAGCAGCCTTGGGCAGATTTATTGCCCGATCCTCGGACAAATGCAAACATTTTTTCAATATTCTCAAAAAAGGGAGTAAGTTTGAATGGACCGCAGAATGCGAAGAAGCCTTCCAAAGAATCAAGGAACACCTGGCTTCAATTCCAATCCTGCAGAAGCCTGATCCTGATGAGGTTTTGGCATTGTACATAGCAGCGACAGAAGACGCAGTTAGCGCAGTGTTGGTCAAAACCAATACGAAGATAGAACAACCTATCTATTATGTCAGTAAGACCCTCAATTCTGCGGAAAGGAATTACACGAAGATCGAACAACTCATCCTGGCATTGGTATGGGCTACTCAAAAGCTGAGAACCTATTTCCTAACTCACTTCATCCGCGTCCCATGCAAAGCACCACTGGAAGCAGTCCTCAAAAGCGCGGGAAAAGTAGGTAGAATAGCCAAGTGGAACACCCACCTGGACCAATTCAACATCATTCATGAAATTCAACATTCCCAAAAATCCCAAGTTTTGGCGGATTTCTTAGCAGACCTCCCCCTGGACAACGATGAAGAGATTAGGGGAATACCAGAAGCCGACGAGGAAAGCAAGGATCCAGTTGATGTCCTCGAACCCGCGAGTCAAAGACAATGGGAAGTCTTCGTTGATGGTTCCAAAAATAAGGAAGGGGCAGGAATAGGCATTGTCATCACCACCCCAACTGGAGAAAGGATCGTACAGGCACTCAGGTTAGAATTCAAAGAGCATACTAACAACATCGTCGAATACGAGGCAGTCGTACATGCCCTCCGCTTAATAATAGAGATGGGGGTAACTGATGTAAGACTGACAAGTGATTCGCAGCTTGTCATACGGAAATAGGGCTCGAATACAATGTGTACGACGACACCCTCTCAGCTTACATGGCCTTGGTCCAAACATTGGCATCACAAATTCCGAACATCAAGTTCCGGCACTTATGCAGAAGGGATCTCAGGCACGCGGATGCCCTAGCATATATATCATCCATGCTGAAGGACAAGAGTATCGAAGCTATCAAAATAACAAGGGTATACGAGCCTTCGATTGCATCACAATTTTCCTTTGCTACAAATCAAGATACAGTGGAAGAAAATATCGAAGATCAGGTGGGAGAAGACATCCGTGACGATTTTGACGAAGAAGATATCCTGTCAAGAGCAAATCAAGACGAAGATTTCAACAACGAAGATGATTGGAGAATGATGATCCATGCGTTTCTCAAGGATGGAACCTTACCCGCGGATCACAAACAAACCAGGAAAATACTCTCCAAAGTAGGAAGATATGATCTTCGGGATGGGATCCTGTACAAGAAATCTTTCCTCGGACCGTTACTACGTTGCTTATCCAGGAAAGAGGGGCATCGAATTCTAAACGACATCCATTATGGTGACGCAGGGAATCATAGCGGCATGAGATCACTAGCCGACAAAGCAAAAATGCAAGGATATTACTGGCCCACAATGATACAAGATGCTGCAAGAATGTCCCGACGATGTGAAGAATGTCAGCGTTTCGCCAAAAAGATACACGCACCAGCAACAACGTTGAATTCTGTGGATAGTCCGTGGCCATTTGCAAAATGGGGCATAGATATCGTTGGGCCTTTCATCGAAGGATCAGGGAAAAGACGATTTTTGATAGTAGCCACGGACTACTTCAGTAAATGGGTGGAAGCCAAAGCCTTAGCCAGGATCAGAGACGTGGACGTGTTTACTTTCATATTCCAAAACATTATTTGCAGGTTCGGCATACCAGCGGAAATCGTGTCCGATAATGGTAAACAATTACAGGGGAAAAACATAGACATGCTCTTCGACACTTTCAAAATAAGGAAAAACAAGTCCACCCCCATATACCCTCAAAGCAACGGACAAGCGGAAGCTACTAACAAGACCCTCGCCCTTATCCTCAAAAAGCAATTAGACGAACACAAGGGGCGATGGTGTGAACAGCTACACAATGTATTATGGGCATACAGGACAACACGAAGATCTGCCACTGGGGAGTCCCCATTTCTCCTCACTTATGGAGCTGAAGCAGTCATCCCAACGAGATCCTCATGCCAACCACAAAGACCGAAGCATGGGAGAAAAATCTCACAACAGACATGATGTTAGAGAGACTGGACGACCTGGAAGGAAGGAGGGAAGCAGCATTGCAAAAGATGGAAAATTATCAACGGAGACTAGCGAGAGAGTACAACAAAAAGGTTAAGCTTCGAAATTTTGTAGAAGGGCAGTATGTGCTAAGAACAATCCCGCAGTATCAACGAGAGAAAATGGGGAAAGTTAGCACCTACATGGGGAGGACCTTTTATAATACACGACATTGCGGGAAACGGTTCCTACTATCTTCGCAATCTGAAAGGCGAGGTCCTCCGGCACCCTTGGAATGCTAAATGGCTCAAACCGTACTACCCATAGGAGCAGCGCAGCTTTGCATCTGCGTGAAGAATACCAGAAGAAGAAGGCAGCGTAACCGCTTTACATGTTTCTATCTCTGGACGAGGAGTAGCAGGCCTCAACCTATCAATCAAACAAACTTTTTGGGAAATCTTCAAGCAAACGAAATGGTCAAAAGGCCCGCTGGATGAACGCATGTACATTACATAATAAATTAACAATATTGGGGAAAGTAGTTAATCTACAATCTCTCAGGGCTCCCCTATCAGTGTCTATGAGTGTAAGACCAGGGGGAAGGCACCCAGCAGAAAGAGATACCCAACCAATTTTAAGGCAGCGGGTCGACGGAATGGGTGCATGTAAATATTTCAAATAAGCATTCCATATCCTAGAACGCTGCCTCGGCCCCCACCGTTTGGGAATCCTCTGGCCCAGGATTCGCCAGCGGGGTGACAGGTCTCAAGACGATCACGAAGGTATTTACCTTCGGTGTCGCACCCAAACACTCTCAACTTTTTACAAAGCAAGTTATTTCTAGTTTAACACTTCACAATACTTAAAATAAAAAGATGAATTGATAACGCAGGTATGCCAAAAGGATGATCCATTTCATAAAGAGTTGATTACAAGATTCAGCAAATAAGATAAAGCAGGAAACACATCAAAAAATGATCCGAAATTATATAATCAACAAGGATCAACTTTCTATGACTAATAAAAGAAATCTACTTGGACGATACAGCTCCATCAACAGGGTTGTCTCTGCGAGATGAAGGTACGCTACCACCTGAAGAGGCCCAGAAGAACCAGGCAAGGGCGCGGGAAGGGGACGACGCGGATAATTCTTGACAAGACCATGTTCGACTTTAAGATCAAGTTCAATCTTATCTAGGACTTTGTTGGTCTCTTCAGCCAACTGACATCGAGCTTTATAAGTGATAACAGCGGTCCGCTGGTTGGCCTGAGACAACAATGCAGATAGGCGTTCCGCCTCTTTGGAGGCAATCTCCGCTGCTTCCTCACGAGACGCGGCCAACCCTTTGAAATAGTTGGCTTGTCCTTCCTGCTGCACTAAGGCAGATTGAGTTTTTTAAGCTCATCATTTGCTGCGTGAAGCTGTCCCTCGAGTGCTGAAAACAAGAAATACCAAGGGGTTAAAACGAAGAAATAACAGAATCACACTCGATAAAACGAGGTTATACCTTCGACATTAGCCGAAGCCTCTTCATACTCATTGACAACTGCGTCCCGAGCCTCATCAAGAAAGTCATATTCGTGGATAGTTTCTTATAATCCGTTTGAAGGTTCGTAAGAGCAAATTGACTCGCGTCTAAGTCTACCTGCTTCATTGAATCCAAGTGACGAAGATGGTTGACTTCGTCATTCATCTCCCCCATCCTTTTATGGAGTCGATACACATTCACTTCAAGATCTCTTTCAGACTCCACTTGGCGAGCAACATCAGCTCGAGACGCTGCTAGGGCTTTACTAAGAGCACCAACCTCGGCCCTAGCATTATCTCTTTCCTCGGAAAGACGCAGCATACTATCCCTAACCCCGGGGCCTAAGAAAGAACGAGCCTGTTGTAACTCTCCTTCCAAAAAGCGCACTCTAGCCTCTAAGTCCGAAGCATGTTCTCGAGCATCACGCAGGTTGTCACGCGTCCATAGCAGCGTACCATTAAACAGCAACGGTCATGATTGTACTTATTTTGCATATCAACCATCAGTGTTCGCTTTTCACGCCACTCAGCTGTTAAGGCGTTGTGCTCATCAGCACGAGCATTCCACTTTACGGCTTCGCTTTTCAACTTACCCCACCAACTCTGCAATACGGGATTTCTGTCGTTCCCTTTCTTTCCGAAGCCATATCAGCTCGGGGACTCCACCCACTGAAGATAGGGTGGGGAGACTCAGACAGAACACCAAAATACAGATAGGGAATCACGAGGAGTGAAAGATCCGTAAAATACGAACCTGTGAAGGACGAGACATTTCTACGAGTCTGCTCCAATTCGTTGCGGACTATAGCAAGTTCTGAACGAAGACTCTCCTCAGCGTTACCCAGCTGTTCTTTTCCTTCAGACGGCCCCTCAGTTCATTTTTCCACTTCAGCCGCAGACAGTTCCTCTTCTCTATGACGAAGCTTGCCTCCAACTTTAAAGACTTTGCTTTGAAGAATTGGTATAGAACATGGTTACAATGTTCTCCTCATCATCTATGTCACAAACAACAAACATTATATACCAAAGGGATCAGATATCACGAAGAATACAATGTTCGGATATCATGAAAAAAAAGTACAAGGATTTACCTCTAAGACACGCTGCTGGGGAAAACCGTATTGGTACCCATCAGCTATGGCCATCATCAGCAACAGAGGAGGGAGGGTCAACCACTAGGTTAGCTTCCGAAGCTCTCAGATTCTTCTCCCACATCTCAGCAACGCGGGCTTCAGAAGACAATTGCATCATCCGACGAGTATAAGCGTCGAATTCTTCTCACCAGTGACCACTGGGGCAGGGTTAGGGACGAACATCAGGTTCTTCTTTAAGCCAAGCCAAAATGGCATCTTCACCTTCAGGCATTAGCGAGTAAGGGAAATCCTCTGAAGGAGACTCAACCGCAGACTTCCCCTTGGCGGTTATCTCCTCACCCGCGCAAGTCTCGACATTACCACCCTCAGCATGACCACCTGCGTTCTCCTTGCTGATCAGTGGTACCTTCTTTGCCAAGATTCCCAAGCACATCCCAATCATCATTTGGGGAAAGCAATGAGAAGTCTTCGGCAAGACCCATGGCAGCATTCACATCAAAGGATTCCCCGCGGAATATATCCTACCGAAAGAAAATTCAGGGGAAATAACGGGCAGAGTACCCACACCAACAATATCATCGCCAACAGGGGCAGATCCACCCGCCAGTACCACCAACGGTAATATTACCCTCAGACTCACCATCCACCCGCGGCAACTTCTTCTTCACCATTACCACCTTCGTCATCAGGGTGAGAAGTGTCGGTACGCTCTTCTCCATCGGACATTTCTTCATCCTCACCATACCCTTCGTTTACGGACTCGTAACCTCCTCATAAACCTCAGCCTCACCGGTAACCGCAGTAGAAGATTGTTTGGGTCCAAGTTTCTTCTTCTTCGACACCTACAAACCAGTATACATCCCACAAAGGCTCATTTTTTCCCTCACTTCAAAAATGAAAATTATTTCAAGCAAGGAAAAAGGGGCAAATAGAATAGAATATAAGAAGAACTATACCTTGGCAGCAGCAACACTCTTCGTTGGATGGGTAGCACCAGAACCCTCCTCCTCATCTCCATCAACGACATCAAGAGCATAAGGAAAATTCATGCCCGCGAAATTCGGACGCCAAGGACAGAAATCTCCATAACGAGCAGGAGGAGTTTCACGAGGCTTGCTATTTTCAGAAGGACGCCAACCGCGTGGACCCGGAATCCATCCATAAGCCCAAGGACCAACTACCTCAATAACAGTAGCATGCCATTCATAATCATGGTCACGCTTAATCCTTTCACGAGCAGGAAAGAGTTTCCGTTTAGCAGATCCCTCAGTACCAGGAAAATACTTCGGCTTGGCATCACTCACCTCACTCAAAAGACGAATTTCACCACGGGGAGCAACAATATTACGAAGACTAACACTCCACGGCTTACGGTTTCTGCTGTTGACATAATCCCCAAAAGAACTGTTAAAATTCTGAGGAGTGTATCACTCTCTCTCAGCAGGATTTGGAACATAGAAGGTCATCATAGTCTCTCCCTTGCTTCGCAGGTAACATTCCTTCAGTGAACGAAGATAATTCCCAGATAGTTGTGACACGGAACGATTATGAGTGTTCGTGGAAGAGCCTTCGCGACTATCCAACACGTCATAATAAAAGGAGTCACCCGACTTATATAGGGGCAACATGAGACCCGCCTCGAAGTCTCCAACCATAGTCAACAGATGAAACTCGTCAAACTGATACTTAGCAAGGAGCTCGTAAGTGATATCATCGTCAGGGCATAGAAGCGAACCTCAAAAGCTTGAAGTTCATGTTTTTCCTTGAACATCTCAAGATCAATATGCTTGAAAGTGACCTTCTTCTTACCAACTGAAATGCTGCGTATCACGGGGACAGTTTCTTCTTCGTCTGCGGAATCAGAAGTAGGACTCAATTCCGAAGCTTTCCTTTTAGAAGGAAGATTTTTAGACGGATCAACTCTCGACATAGTACCCTTGGAGTACTTCCCCTTGAAATAAACCGCGGGAGGAGGCGGCAAAGATTTCTGCGGAGGCACTGAAGGAGGAGCCATTGAACGAAGGGGCGGAACATCCACTATTTCAGTACGAGGAGGAGGAGACCGCATACTCCTAGAGTCATCACGAGGAGGAGCCTGCGTACTCCTAGAATCTTCACGAGGACGAGAAGGGGCGCGGTTAACAGCATACCTAGATCCAGAAGGACCCTTCGGCACATCCCCTTTCTTAGTAGGCACAACCTTCACACCGGAGGAAGATGAAACCCTATGACCCCGAGGATCCGATTGCGAAGACTTGTAAGGACCTTCCCCAAGTGGAGATCTGTCAGAATCTCGACGCGAGGGGATCTTGGCGGACTAGACGGCGGGGTTTGGTAAGGAGCCCGCGGACGATCAGACATATCTACAAGGAAACACAAAAACAGTTTAGGGAAGAATACGAGGAGATCACTAAAGATCAAAAAACCTATAATTGATGGTTCATCCGGATAAACATTAAAAACCCTAAGAACTAAAAAATACTCCATCCAACTCCAGGGATAATACTTAGATACGGACTCACAGACATTGTAACAAAGAACAGGAGCAAGCATATATGCTTCGACATGTATGATCTTCATCAAAAAACCAAGAATACAGCAGCAGGAGACAAACGGGTAGATACATAGATAAATCAATGATGAAGAACTAATGAAAAACCCCATACCTGTATAGAAGAGGACGACAATCACCAACCACAGTCGAAGAAAGGAGGATCGGAGATATCAAAAGATACAGGGGCAACAACAATCGAGAGCGAAAGAAACAGAAAATTGAATGCCGTTATCTTCCTCACAAGAATGATGATAATAAATGACTAAAGAATAAGAATAGAAAACAAGAAGAGGATGAACACTTACAAGAAGAGGATAAAAGTTTTTTTTCACATTCTCTTTCCTATTTATGAAGCTAGAGAAGACAATAACTGCTCCTCGTACCAAGGAGCAGTTACGGGGAAAGTTAATCCAAAGTGGGAAACGTGTAGGATGACCTTTCTTCTTCAAAATTGCAAAATACGCCCAAGTCAGAAGAAGAGGGGCAAATTGTATGTACACCTTTCATCATCCACCACGTGTACAGAAAGAGACATGTGGAAGGCATGCAAAAAAAGATATCAAAACATGATAGCAAGCATCTCATCAGAAGATGCCACCGGTCAGCAGATCTGACGGTCAGGGACAGAGGATCACAGAGGTATGATGGCTCAGAGGAGCACGAGATAATACCCCTTGGGTGTTATCATACCCAATCCCGAGGAAGATCCCAGATCAACGGCCGAGAGGAAGTTTGGCTGACACAGATGTGACCAGAAAAAGAGACACTTGTCTGACACGAGCAGACATCCATCTACCCGCATTAAATACCAAAGAGATATACACGTGTCAATCAAATCGTGGAAGAGGCGAGGATAATCCTTCGTATTCAAGCTCAGGCCGCAGCATATGCCGAAGACCTCTGCGTAATAGGCACAAAGCACAAGAAGATAAGATTACAACGGCGCCTCAGAAATGGGACCCACGTTCCAACCCTATAAATACCCCTCTCCACTAAGAGAGAGAGGTCGACCAATTTAGAGCAATTATATGAGAATATAAGAGAGAGAAATAGGAAGAGTAAGTAATCCCCCTACTTCCCCAGACCTGTGTATACTCTAAAGTCATTCGACTATCTTTGTAACCATTCAATACATAGTGAAACACCAGCCCCGTGGGTGTAGGCCTTAGTGCCGAACCACGTAAATCTGTCTTATTTACATTTCAGCACCTTACATTCAGCGTTAAACTTCATATGCTCTACATTTATACTTGATTCTTGGTTTATTCCTTTATACGAACATTATTTATGATAATATTCGACTAGACAATGACAAGCCTGAAAGCTTCGAGTCGATGAATCGATATAATCATCCCCTTTACGCATACGACGTAAAATTCTAGAATTAGGATGTATGCGAATATTGTTTGTGAACACATGGATGACTTCGTGATTTATGTGTTCACAATAACGAGCCAAATAATTAAGAGTTGAAATGTATTTTGTTTTTTCATGAGAGAAGGTTGCAACTTGGTGAATGACTGAATGTGATGGCTGCACCCACTCTAACAAAATTGAGGTGGTTGAATCATCTACAACCAAACATTCAAAGGAACTTGCGTGTGCTATTATTTGGACGCTCTGTGAAGACATCCGTGTTGATATAAACTCAATTTTCCCTTAATTTTACCTAGTTTAAGAAAAACATCTCCTGTGAGAAAAAAAAAAGAAAAAAGACGGCGACAAATTAAGCTTGTTTTCCAAGGATACCGAACCTTTCCTCTGATTTCTCTCTTCTATTAATCTGGTCCGTTTCCTATCACAGTGTCGACACCCATGTTGCCAAAGGTTAATAGTTGTTGTTCAGTCCAAAATAGCAATGGCGGTAGGAGCAGAAAATAGCTAGCACCAAAGAAAATAATCGAAGCAATAAGACAAAACGGATATTTCCAAATGTGTTTAAATTATTTTGTCCTCTCTTTGATAGTTCCCCACTGCATGCCTGCAAATCATTATTATGTAAGATGGCTTTCAACATTAAGTTACAACTTTTTGAATCTTTTTCATTTCTAACAAATAAGGACACGCACGTATACGTTAGGTTTTGACTACTGTGACTTAAAATCACAATGTGATCTTACGAGTTGATTTTGACAAATTTGATTTAAAATCGTAAGTCTTAGATTCCCTTCATTGAATAACAACAGATGCCTAATTCCCTTTCTGGACTTATGCAGATGGTCAGTTATAGCTGGTAGAGTTCCAGGAAGAACAGCAAACGGTATCAAGAATTACTTCAACACACTGGAAGGCCGTAATGTTGGCGACAGTGAACATTACTGGAATAACTATATCTTGATGACAATGTTAGGAGCAGATCGAACAAGATCAGTACTTAACGATCTAATGTAACAAGTATAAATACTTGATTAATGATTTAGGCAATTAGATGCAAGTATATATCAACCTTCAACCAATTGCTTATTGGTGATTTACACATCAGAGTTCACTTTTAGAGAGAAAGTTGTTGTTTTCATGTTTAATGCACACGATCCGTTGGTCTCATGGAAAATTATAGAGGATTTGTCCTGGTTTATAATGAAGCAGAGAAGAATTGGAATGTAGTAATATCTGTATTAGTTTCCACCGTTGAATCAATTCGTCCTTCCCAATAACTAACGTCAATAAATGATTTCTGGGAGATTTTTTGTTTTCCAAAAAAAAGAAGAAAGGTGGCAACTTCATAAATGTGATAGTACATAGTGGCGAATACAATATATGAGAAGGGTGTGCACTTGTTATCCCTTCCCACTAGGCTTCAAAACCTAAATTTTCAATCCCAAAATTTCTCCAAGCCTAATCTTTTTTTTTTTTTTTTTTTTACCCCTAGCAAGGTTTTGCTTCCCTTCAATCTAGTTTCTGGCTCGGCAACTACGTACACTGCTAACTTTCCCATTATACTGAAATCACAAGTTGACGACAAGCCGTAGATCCATTTTCCTATCCATAGGTTAATTATCTATCATATTGTGCAATGTAGGTCGCTTATGTCCACAAAAAAAACCGCTCCGTTAGCCCTATTCCCATGCATATGGAAAACATCAAATTTTGCCATATATGCATCCACTATGGGTATGCCAAAGTGCCAAACGTATATGCCTATATATCAATTATAACATGTAGGCATACACGATGGAGTTTCCAGCGAGCGATAGAGTGTCCATCGCTAGATGGACATAATATCGCCTTCTGGTCATTCCAGCGCCAGCGCTAGTCATTAGATCGCTCGCTGACTTGATCATCGCTCATCAGTTCCTCATCCAACGGTTACAAATTTTTCCCTCTATAAATTACCAAATTCAAATTCATTTCAACTTACACCAGAATTTCTAAATCTCTCTAGAATTTCTCAATCTCTCAATCATCTTCAAATCTAAAACAATCACACCTTCTTTACAATTCTTAATTTCTTGTAATATGGATTCACAATCTCAAAGCCAAGGCAACGGTAAAGGAAAAAAGGTCAAAGTCCGGGGTGCAAAATATACCGTGACAGAAGATGAATGCACTTATCGTAATTATTTTTTTTTTACCCAAGATTGTATCGATGGTGCACAGCAACATGGTATACACCATGTGGGAAAATATATTTTGTAAATTTGAAGAAGAAACCATGAATATCAATTTTCGTGATGCAAAAGGGTTAGCAGAACATTTTATGGTAATCAACAGGGAAGTAACCGCTTATGTTGGATTAATAATGCAAGCCAAGAGAGGCCGGGAGAGTGGTCTTGTGGATGTTGATGTTGAAATAAAGGTTCGTACGGATTAGCACCGAAAACATGGCAAACAGTTCGGTTTCGAAAGTTGTTATCATATTTTGAAAGTGTTGAAATATAATTCATAAGTGTTAGCAGGTAATTAACAAGTACCTGAAAGGTCACCATATAATTCTTCTCCCTCATCACCAAATTCTTCACCATTTTCATTAGGTCCATCAAATTCTTCACCAGATACCCCAAGAAACCTAAATATGAACTTAGTTCTCAATGATGATGGTGGTAAGAGAAAACTTCCAGGGAGGAACAATGCAAGACTGGTTAGAAAATTATCCCAAAAAGGAGCAAGTTCCGGTGGATTTAACATTACAGAGTTTATGGAACATCAAAAGACCGTCGAGAAGCAAAGAGCAGTTGAAACAATGAGAGTAAGAAAAGTCGGCTTTCTCAAGAAAAATTTGAGTTTGACTATGACAAGCATAACATTCTTCAAGCTAACACTTCAATTATGAACGCCCAGCAAAAAAAAGTGCGGCAAATCGAATTTGACAGGATTCAAGCACAGATTGAACAACAAGCTGGATTTACTAACAACCAAGGTGAACCATTTTGGGTAGATACCATCTGCAAGATAATACTCATGAGTGTACTGATGGCCGTTGATCGTGAAACGGACTTGGGGAAAAATTCCATACTTCAGATCTTCAAACAGAGGCTACTTGTGCAAAACATTAATATCATTTTGTGAACCCGAAAGACCAAATAAAGCGTGCTATATCCAACAATCATAAAAAGCGGCAACTTCAAGGGTAATTGTTGGTTTAGGATAAGGATATTTATATTGACTGGCCCAATAAACAGGGAATCCTTCCCATACCCAATGCATATAGTCGAGATTACCTTGCATTGCCGAGAATCTTCTTTCCTCATTCTCAATCAATATTTGTCTAATATCCTCCTCGGTTGGTTTTCGTAAATATGTTGGACCAAAATGATTAATCATTACTTCACAAAACAATGAAAGGTAAGTGAATGAAGTTGTTTTATCCATACGAAGGTACTCATCGTTCGCACCGGTCTACCATAATCTAGAATCCTTAAAGCCGAAGTAACTTTTTTTTAGGACTATGACCTCTAATATTCAGTGCATCAAACTAATAATTAAGTTGAGGTTCTACTCGACAAAGCTCTTCAATAATCCTTTTCACTAGATGACGAGGCATGCGGAATCGACCTTGAAAATTTTGATCAGGGTACACACAATTGGGAAGAAAATAATCGTGCATCAACTTCTGATGGTAAAATTCCCTCCCTCGATGCGTATACCTTCTTGAGAATACTTCTTGTGGTTCTGAACTCTAGGTATTTGGCCCATATGTACAAGCATCAAAGTGTCGATTAGTTTATTATCTTCATCTTCCTCATCATAAAATTGTTGCAACCTCCGTTGATGCGTTTCTTGCTGTAATCTAAACCGATACATAATAACATTCCTCTCTTCATTGGATCCCGCCATTGATGATTATGAAATGTAAAATTGAGAATAAAGATAAAAAAGTTGGTGAAGTAGGTGTGAGTAACTTGGAGAAGTACAAGGGAGTATATATAGGAACCAGCAAGGGGGAAATAATCGTTGCAAAATAACTTTTGGTCGATAATATGAATATCGCCAGCGATACTATTTATAACGCGCGATGGGATCTATAACGCCAGCGATACTCAGAGTATCGCCAGCGTTCAGGATAATAACGGTCGATAGAAACTCTATCGTTCTGTGGTTTTCCCATAGGGGCGCAACTCGTTTTCCATGCCACCTGGTATGCCAAACAGGTTTTCTTTGGCATGTTCATAGGAATAAGCCATAAGATGTCCCAGCTTTGACATAAACTCATTTTGATATGTATTATAATAAATTTCTCTATAGGTAATTTTTTGTCAATACTTAGTTAAGGCTGTAAATATGTTCGAATTAGTTCCATATTTATTGTTTGGATTTAAATCCTTGTTGGCAATAGTGTTTATACATGGCTAGTTTGGGGCATATGGAGTTTATTTGGGGCCTATCAATTTCTTCTCCCAATTTATTTAAATGGATATGTCTAAAATGGGTGAAAAGGCCAAGGTTTGAAAAACGGGTCACGTCTAAGGAAACTTCCACTAGGCTTAGTGTGAACATGTTTGGGACAATAAACAAGTTAATTAGGAAAAAAAGGTGTGTTTTATTCGTTATTTTAAGAAAACAGGCGTTATAATGGTTAAATAAAAAAAATGATCTGAAATTCCCATCTAACGGTTATAACATGCGTGAAAACAGTCATAACGGGTCTAATAATGTTGTTAGAATGTTTTTTTATATATTATTATATTTTAAATGAAAAGACGAGGGTACCCAAATATACCTCAATCTAAAACTTTTCCTACCTATAAGTCCTTTCTCCGAAAGTGATTGTTTATGGACTGAATTGGGATAATACAACTAATCGGTTCACACTTCGTATGATCGTCTATGGATACAAGATCAAGACAATACAACAACGAAGTATATTTACTTGATAAAAAGGTTTGAACCTAACCAAACACAATAGGATTCACTTATCAAGTAAATGGGAATTAACGTTTGTGTGATTTACTTTAAATTATAATAAAGACAATTATAATTGCGGAAAATAAAAGTAAATGACACATTAAGATTTTTTTAACGAGGAAAATCGCAAATTCAGAAAAACCCCGGGACCTAGTCCAGAATTGAATACTCTCAGGATTAAGCCGCTACACAAAATTACACCAACTTCGTGTAGTTGATACCAAGCAACTAAACCTATAGTTCACCTAGTTCCGTTTGTATTACCACGCCTCCAACTTATGAATAAGTCACGTACTTGGATCAATTTCTTTGGTTCGTATTCCAAACAGTAAAGGAACAATAAACCTGTTTGGTATCAACTCTCTTCAACCAAGTGATATGAGTCGGACAAAGGATCTTCTGTTTATCTTAACATAAACTCCTTCGTCAGGTCCTTATATCTATCTTATGTTCAATTACCAAAGTAATCGTTAAGATTTTGCGATCAACACTCTTAATCCAAAGATTTGTGTTGATGCTGTTAGAGCATTGCTCGGTTGAACCCACCAAGCGTTGGTATGTCAAGTTTGGTTGTCATATTTTAGTGAATCAAAACTCATGTTAAGAGTCGCTTGATTATGTACTAGAGTTAAACTTCGTATAGGTTAGCTTGAAAGCATTAGGATATGAGACATTACAAGTATTGCGAAGTCTTGAAGATGTGAAGAAGCAAGGAGCTACAACGACAACAATCATCCTTCCACTTGAGGTTAGTGATATTTGAATTAAACTGTTCCATTACCTAACGTATCTTTCAAGTCGTGCATATTGAAAACATAAATGTGAAGCATATATGAACTCTAGATAGACATACTATTAGGGAATACAATACGAGGTTTATTGCTTAACCATTAAACTTTGTAGATAAGACATCTTCATAGTCATTTGAATGCTATTGTGATTATGTATGGGTATGAGGTGAGTATTTCATCCTAGGGAACAATGTTTACATGTGTTCTAA
The DNA here is from genome assembly GCF_003573695.1 of Papaver somniferum. Taxonomy (NCBI): domain Eukaryota; kingdom Viridiplantae; phylum Streptophyta; class Magnoliopsida; order Ranunculales; family Papaveraceae; genus Papaver; species Papaver somniferum. The sequence continues at coordinate 109,410,799 of NC_039363.1, forward strand.
GAAAGTAAGTTCATAAACTTGTTTGTGGACCGAAAAGGAAATTGCCAAGAGTTATTGGTTTTGTTATTCATTGCATATCTTATGAACAACCAATATGTGTGATAGAGTATAACCGCCCACAACTTGTTGTGTTCTTGGTAGAACTATTCACAAAATCCTGACTTTTGTATTGGTATAACTTTTATTAGTAAAACCAATCTTAAGTAATCACCTGTGGTATGATCGGATTATGTCTGCCTTGGGGAAAGGGAACCGATCCTAGGACTGGAAAGGGAATCGATCCTTGTAAGAGAAAGGGAACCGATCCTAGTAAAAGAAAGGGAACCGATCCTTGTAAGGGATGCAGTACATCAAGGGGAACCGATCCTTGTATGGGGAGTAGAAAGGTTTATAGCAGAAAGGGGAACCGATCCTATGGACATGTGCAACACATATAAGTTAGATACCGTATATATGTTGGGAACCGATCCTAGTACCTAGTCAACCGAATCTTTGGGAAGCTAGTGTGACTATGCGTAGTACTCACATGGAGGTAGAACTGAAACTTGTTTTGGTAGAACCATAAACCCATGATTGTGATTGATTGTTGGTTTGATTAATCACATAGTTCTTCAAAGTCATATGAACCAATTCTAAACTTGTTTGGAAGTGTGGCAAATCGGTTTCAAGGTTGTAATTGTGAAAGAGAACTTACAAAGTAAAGATGTCGACAAACTTTGAGCACGTGCTGTGAATATTTATTTCTATAATTATTCAAAGATATTCCTTAACGGCTAAGGGAAGAGAATCCCAGGATCGAAACATAAGTAAGTTAAGAATATTTTAATTAAGGTTATTAATTTATCTTTGTAGGGAAATTACAGAATTAGTAATGTGCATTTACTAATTAGATTTTCCGCGATATTTCGATTGTTATTTTTGGACAGAGCATTTACAGGAATTATGGAAACCCAATTTGTGATTTAATGAATATCTTGAGAATTTTTTCGGTTTTGGAAATTCCTTGGTGTCCAAACTTCTTTGTCTATAAATACACGAAGTTTTCCTTTCTAGCAAACTAATCCTTCGTAACAACAGACTTCCTATTTTGTCTTTCTTACTGGTGTAGCCGCCTACCGTAGAGGAGAGTAATATAATTAAGTGAAATATCTTACGGTCGCTCGTTTTAAAGTCTTCTTTGGGATTGAGAAGCTCTAGCGTGACCCATTGGTGGGAAGTTAGATAATTGCGGTTTATCTTTGTTTTCGATTGATTTGATTGACTAACGGTGGTTGAAATCTGATTGCACCTAGTTTGTTTATTCTTGAGAATCTTCTCTTCTGATATAAGATTCACTCAAACTAGTTCAGAGTTTCGACAGGGATCTTTAGACTGTTGTTAGTTCTAAAGACGATGTTGTGATAATCCATTATTAACAGACTCCGTTCTGTGCGTGATTGATCACAAGAGATTCAAGTGATTGTGTGAAGGTTTTTATTGAAGATTTAAGAAGATTTGAAGACAAAGAAGATATTGAAGACATGACTTGGGTTTTATAATCTTTGGTGTGCACAATAAAAGAGGATCCAATTAATAATCGGTTTATCCTTGTGGTAGATTGGATTGATTAATTGAGTAAATCGGCATCAACACGGTTCTTCAGATTAAAGGTGTTGTTGGCTTAATCTTAATCGATTACCTTTGGGTGATTGAACATAAGATAGATCTAGACCCGACGAAGGAGTTTATGTTGAGATAAACGGAAGAGCCTTTGTCCGACTCATATCACTTGGTTGAATAGAGTTGATACCAAACAGATTTCTTGTTCCTTTACTGTTTGGAATACGAACCAAAGGGATTGTTCCAAGTACGTGACTTATTCATAAGTCGGAGTCTTGGGAATACAGATGGAACTAGGTGAACTATAGGGTTAGTTACTTGGTCTCAACTATACGAAGTTAAGTGTAATTTTGTGTAGCGGCTTAATCCTGAGAGTATTCAATTCTGGACTAGGTCCCGGGGTTTTTCTGCATTTGCGGTTTCCTCGTTAACAAAATCTTGCTGTGTCATTTAATTTTATTTTCCGTATTATAATTGTTTTATTATAATTAAAGTAAATCACACAAACGTTAATTCCTATTTACTTGATAAGCAATGCTATTGTGTTTGTTTAAGTTCAAACCTTTATATCAAGTAAACATACTTCGTTGTTGTATTGTCTCGATCTCGTATACATAGACAATCACACGAAGTGTGAACCGATTAGTTGTATTGTCTCGACTCAGTCCATAGACAATCACTTTCGGAGAAAGAACTTATAGGTAGGAAAAGTTTTATATTGAGGTATATTTTGGTACCCTCGCCTTTTCAGATGCCGCTCTACTCAATTAATCAATCCAATTCTATCACAAGGGTAAAACCGATTATTAATTGGATCCTCTTTTTACCGAAACAAGTATTGTGCACACCAAAGATTATGAACTCACAAATCAGAAATCTTCAATATATTCTTCGTATTCAAATCTTCTTAGATCTTCAATAAACACCTGCACACAATCACTTGAATCTCTTGTGATCAATCACGCACAGAACGGAGTCTGTTAATAATGGATTATCACAAGATCCTATTTAGAACTAACAACAGTCTAAAGATCCATGTTGAAACTCCGAACTAGTTTGAGTGAATCTTATATCAGAAAAGAAGATTCTAAAGCATAAACAAACTAGGTGCAATCAAATTTCAACAACTGTTAGTCAATCAAATCAATGAAAACAAAAGATAAACCGCAATTATCTAGTTTCCCACCAACGGTACTGACTAGAGCTTCTCAATCCCAAAGAAGACTTTAAACTGAGCGGCCGTAAGATATTTCTCCTAATTAGGTTAATCTCGTCTCCGAATAGGCGGCTTCACCGGTAGCAGCACAACAAGAGGTAGTTTGCTGTTACAAAGGATTAGATTGCTAAAAATGCAAACTTCGGTATTTATAGACTAGGAAGTTTGGACACCAAAGAATTTCCAAAACCGAAAATACTCTCAAGATATTATTTAAAGCACAAATTTGGTTTCCATAATTCCTGGAAATGCTCTGTCCAAAGATAATAATCGAAATCTCCCGGAAAATCTCAAATTAGTAAATGCACATTACTAATTCTTATTTTCCTAAAAAATGAAATTAATAACCTTAATTAAAAGATTCTTACCTTATTTATGTTTCGATCTGGGATTCTCTTCCCTTAGCTATTAAGGAATAACTTTGAACAATTAAATAATAAACATTCATAGCACGTGTTCAAAGTATGTCGACATCCTAAATTTGTAAGTTCTCTTTCATACTTACAACCTTGAAACGGATTTGCCACACTTCCAAACAAATTTAGAATTGGTTCATATGACTTTCAAGAGCTATGCGACTGATAAAATAACATTCAATCACCATCATGGGTTTAACGGTTCTACCAAAAAAAGTTTCGGTTCTACCTTCATGTGATTACTGTGCATAGTCACACTAGCTTTCCAAAATTCGGTTGACTAGGTACTAGGATCGTTTCCCCACATATATATGGTATCTAACTTGAATGTGTTTCACATGTCCATAGGATCGGTTCCCCTTTTCCTAAAAACGTGTTGCACATGTCCATAGGATCGGTTCCCTCATAAAAGGATCGATTTCGCTTTGTGATGTACTACACCTCTTACTAGGATCGGTTCCCCTTTCCCAGTTTTGGTCAAACATAAAATCACAAACCCGATCATACCATCTCAGGTGATTACTTAAGATCGGTTTCACTAATAAAAGTAATACCAATACAAAAGCCAGGCCTTTGTGAATAGTTCTACCAAGAACACAAACAAGTTGTGAGAGGTTATACTCAATCACACATATTGTTTGTTCATAAGATAATCAATGAATAACAAAACCAATAACACCTGGCAATTTCCTTTTCGGTTCACAAATAAGTCTATGAACTTACTTCCTTAGAACACATGTAAACATTGTTCCCTAGGATGAAATCCTCACTTCATACCCATACATAATCACAATAACATTCAAATTATTTTGGCGATGTCTTATCTACAAAGTTTAATGGTTAAGCAATAAACCTCGTATTGTATTCCTTAATAATGTGTCTATCTAGAGTTCAAATATGCTTCACAGTTTTTTTTTCAATATGCACGACTTGAAAGATACGTTAGGGAATGAAAAAGTTCAAGTCAAATATCACTAACCTCAAGTGGAAGGATGATTGTTATCGTTGTAGCTCCTTGCTTCTTCACATCTTCAAGACTTCGCAATACTTGTAATGTCTCATATTCTAATAATTTCAAGCTAACCTATACGAAGTTGACTCTAGTACATAATCAAGCGACTCTTAACATGAGTTTTGATTCACTAACATATGACAACCAAACTTGACATACCAACGCTTGGAGGGTTCAACCGAGCTATGCTCTAACATTAAATATATTTTATTATTGGATAAAGAGTATTATTAAAAGAAACTACTTGGAAGCTTAACAAGCTAAGATCCAACAACGTACTACCACATTAGTTGAACAGGTTGACGTGCTAGCCTACCAGCGAGCCTCATGAGGAACCAGCCAAGGGATCCCAAGAGGATAGGGGGATGATTATGTCGTAAGCGGGGCAAGCCAACTTTACCTTCCATATCAAATTCTGCAATATCTCATCATCGGGAACTCGAACCTGCTACCTCCTGGAGTGCATGAACCTTTAAGGAACGGGAATGATTAGCTGAGCTAGCTACCCGTCTTTTACAATTGTAATTTTTTAATCTTTAATTTTAAAATAAAGAATTGTAGGAAGATATTTTTATATTTTTTTCTAAAAAATGGTTATAACTGGCGTGAAAACGAGAAAAATTGTCTAAAAAACTCACGTTAAAATATTATTTAGAAGGAAAAAACGTAAAATTCAATTTTAGAATAACTGTAATTACATGCGTGAAAACGGTTATAACGGATCAAAATAACACGGTTATTTTCTATTTATCGGTGATATATAGACATGGTATCGGTGACCCTCACGGACGCGCTACATAGACTTGACCAATTTAACGGTCGTTTTCTCGGAAATAACGGTCGTTTTTCAAACCTTGCAAAATACCAATAGAGGCTCAAATTACCCCATATCCTAAACTCATATAAATATAAATCCTTTCTATTTTCAGAAAAAAAAAAACCTAAAATTCTAAGACACAAAAAAACTTTCGATTTTCTTCTAATCTTCACAAATCTTCAAACCTAATTAAAAAAAATTATAATATTTTGTCAGCATTCACTGATCTGTAAGGTAAATCTCCATCAAACTAATTCTCTTAAAACTCATTTATTCATTGATTTAGGCATCTAAAACCTATTCTTTTACAAATCAAAATCTCTGATTCTACCCAGGATCAGTTTATATTGAACCATCGTATATACTGATTCTGGTATTTTCTTCGCCTCCATGAAGAGCATGCACCAGAATCGGCTTATATGATGATTAGCATCCATCGATTATGAGTAGAATCAGAATATGAAAATGCAGAATATGAGTCGGTTTATAAGTGAATTAACATAAACACATTCCTGGTATTTTTAAGTTAAATATTAGGTCATATGAATCGGTTTATAGGATGTTCCTCATATACCGATTCTAGGGTTTGATTTCTCTGTGGAGTTTTATACTCAGAATCGGATTACATAAATTTTCATATGTATCGATTCTTGGGTTTCCTTTTTTAATAGTTTGATAAGTTTGGAATCGGTGGCTCTGTAGTTGTCTAATATACTGATTGTGTAGTTTGTTTATTTTGTAAATATGAATTTCAGCTATCTGAGCTTCTTTAATCGTCCCATGGAGAAAGAGGATGGTGCCAGGAAACCGGAGATCGTGAAATGGAGCATTACAAGTTCGCCATTGGAAGGGAGACAAAGTTGGAGCAGGCATTGGCACTTTCTGACCATCTTGCATTGGAAGAGCTCATTAAGCTCATCAGATTTTCCAAAAGAATGAGGGATGCGATTGCGGCACGGAGGGCAGGGGACGCTGGGGATGATACTCTTTGGGTAGAAATGTATGTTGTTGACGATGAAGCTTCCGCTGATGATGAAGCTGCTGTTGATACTGCAGGTGGTGCTGCTGCTTCCTATACCGCTGATGATGTTGTAGCTGCCAATGCCGGTGGTGCTGGAGCTGAAAATGATGGTGCTTCTGCTGATCCTTGGTGACTTTATATTTTATCATAACTATTTAAGTTTGAATTATTAAGAGATATGTTTTAAGTATGGATAATTATGTTTCTTGTTTGGATTATTATGTTGCAGGTTTGTATGATTATGTTTATGATATGGATTATTATGTTTATAGTATGCGTTGGTTCTACGGTACAATTATGAAAAAGGTTAGTCATACTTTCAAGACAATATTCAATCATTTCAAACCAAACTAGCCACTTTCATGGGCATGCATCACAGATGCACCTAGCACGTTCATCAAACCTTTGAACCCCTAGGAGATCATAGTGGACAAGTTATAGTCTCGTGAGGGTTTGCATAGAGATCTACCCACAAAACAAAAAACTTCTGAAACGCTTAATCTTCATCGAAAGAATCTCCGTCCGATACATTGAATGATATATGGTCCGGGTTGAACTTTGGAAATTTTAATTTCATGAATTCATAGCTTTCAAAAAAGGGTGATTTACAAAAATAGGCCTGTTTTTTTTATGGTTTACAAAACTAAGCATGTTTTTTTATTTCTTACAAAATTAGGCAAGTTTTGACCAAAAGTGATGGATGGAAAGTTAGCCCCGTTAACTGTACATAAAAAGACCTATACAGTCCTTTGAATCGGTTATTGTGACCCAACCAGAGACGTGTTAACTCTGTATACGTCACCACACAGTACATACGTGGAACTACTTATGCGGTACCGCTTACGTGGAACTGCTTACTGGCATCCTTATCTTCTTCTCCATAAATGAACATCTCCACAACCACAGAAATCAGCTTCTCTTCATTTTCAGATCTGAAAAAAAAATGGGTGGTGGTATGAATGATAAAGCAAGTACTTCAAGTAGTATGATAGTGTGTTTAATGTGTGAAATGGAAGGAAGATCATGAAACAAAGGCATGTCCATGGGTTTATTCAAGGTGCAAACATGTACCTTGTAATGGAGTAAGAGCTTTGTGGAGGTATAAAACAGATGTAACTAATGGAAAGTTGTTCTTGAAATGCTTGAATCCTACCTGCAACTACTTTGAGTGGTTTTACCAAGCTTCTTCCCATTCTTCAGCTCTTCCAATCAAGCTTACATCATCTCATGGTTGTATTGCATGTGGATAAGACAATCACAGAGTTACAAACTGTCCACTAGACAATCAAAAATGCTTTAAAGACAACTGCAACTCTCAATTAGAGCTAAAGATATGCAGAAATCAACATAATTTAAACATAGCATACCTTGTGTGCAAGAAGAAATCTTGTGATGCATTCATATGGGCTTCAGATGCAATTGTTATTGAAACCAGAGAAACAATGAAGGATAAAGTGTATGAAATATGCAAGGAATTTAAGAAAAATCTGAAAATGTAGCCTACAACAATTTTATAATAAAGTTATTTGAATTTTAGAACTTGCATTGTCTTACAAAAGCATCCATTCATCCATTCACAAAACATAAAATAAATCCTATTGTTTAGATCCAGTCACAAAACAAAAACTAATAGAGAATCATACTTTCATGTACTTCTTTGGTTTCTTCTTTCCCTTTGGATCTGCAACATTGAAGGTGACTTTGTTGTTAACAGAACCAACATGCTTGTTTGTTTGTTTGAAAGCAGGTTGAGAAAAAGCCTTTCTCCTGGTCCCTTAGACTGATTTTGCAGCACCTTGTTTAGAAGATTCACCAACACATATTTTGGAACTGTTATTGATCTTCATTCCAGCTTTAGCAGTACCAGATGCACCTTAAGAAGAACTAACAACTACTTTCCTTCTATTGTACTTTCTTTTTGATGGTTCAGGGACATAAATATATGATGTTGAGCCATCAACACATGTTCTAGGCTTGTTGCCCTTTGGATTCTTTCCAACCTCTCCACCACCACAAGTTACTGCATAGTGACCATAAACTCCACACTTCTTACACTTTCTCATTTTCTTCACATGGTGAGCTTCATCATAAGAAGGAATTCTCTTCTTCCTTGGCCTTCCAGTTTTCCATATGATAACAAGAGGATTAATGAACTCTACCAGTATATTTTACACAAATAAAGAAAGAGAAGATATGGGTTAAGATATGAAACCCTTAAAGGTTGTGTACTATATAAAGCATGTATGAAACCCTAAAAGAATCTTTGTTATTATCAAATATTTATTGCACAATAATCAATATAATTTATTTTTAATACAATGAAACTAATGCTCTTACCTAGTCAATTTCAGCTGACAGTGGTTCAAACTCTGGAGCATATGTCTTTTTGTAATATTCCACACTGTACACAGGGTCACAGTAGCTACAACATGAAATCAGACAAGAAAATACACAAATTATCAGTTTACAAGATTGAGCAAGGAAAAATAAAAGGAACATAACAAATCAAAACATAGGAACGAAAAGATGAGAATGAAAAGAGAGTGTGACTTACTCAGCCTAGTTTGGTCTCAAAGGTGTCAAAACACATACATCATGTTGACATGGAAATCCCCCCAGCTGCCACTGCAAACAACTACATGTCTTTTTGGGAAGATCCACAGTAAACACAGCATCATGAACACTCCTGACCTCATATACCATTCCCCTTACAGCTCCAATTAACTCAAACAGATGAGTTAAGTCCTGCATCTTTGTAATCAGTTTCATTTCCTTTGGAACTATCTGACCATCCTGCCACTTTTCACATTCACTCCTCCTCTTGAGGAAAAGACCCATCACTAGTTTAGCATACATTTGTCCAATTATAATGATAGTCTTATCCCTGAACTTCTTGGACATGTTATTGAAAGATTCTGGAAAATTATTGTTAATGTGCTCACACTTGCTATCATTTGAGAAATGAGACCTAGACCAGCATTCAGGTCTTTGATCTATCAGATACATTGCAGCTTGTTCATCATCAGCTGCCAATTATCCATGTGTTGCTAAAAAAAACATAAATAGTATCAAACTCATGTTGTATATGGATATATACCTAGGTTGTAATACTTGTAATGATTTTATGTTGCAATTACATTATATTTTTTTTTGAGAAATGAGCATACCTGAAAGTGTCTCTTCTTGTAACACTTGGCAGCATTCCAAAAATGAGTGTGTAAGCTGAATGACTTGAAATACTTCTTGAAATTCTTCATCAAATATCTGCCAAGTAGCCAAGTAATAGTTAGTCATTGGAGATATTATTAGGAAATATTATTAAAAGCTTAAAACAAAAAAAAATACAAAAGGGAAATAGTATAACATTATCTGAAACATAATCTGTGCTCATCCAAGCAGAAGTAATAGTCACAAGCTTCACTAATCCCCTTATGCTTGTCTGATATAATGGTGAAATGAAAGTCTTCACCCAGTATAGCTTTCAAGTCTTTGAGAAATATCTTCCAGTTCTCAATGGTTTCATTCCTACACACCATTATACCAAGAGGAACTAAACCATTCTGACTATCTAGACCTGTTGCATCCATTAACACACCACCATACTTCCATACAAATGGAAAGCATCCAATCCAATGACTTTCCTACATCCAGCCAAGAATCCTTCTATAGCAGGCTTGAAGCAGAGTGTCATTGACAAGAATGTATTGTATATGCTTCCATATGAGAAACTAGATACACTGCCAGGCATTTTTTCCTGCAATTACAACAAAAATGTTAATGCCATATAATTTGTAATAAGTCATGTTTCTCTAACTAAAGACAAGCATTAACAAACAAACAGAAATAAAACAATGTTACCTTCACCATTTCACAGAATGCAGGAATTTTACTGTACTACTCCTCATAGCTTCCATAAATCTTCTGTAACACAATATTTCTTGCTCTCCAAGATGTATGGTACTTGATGTTCACCTTCATTGTTTTGTTGAACTCATTTTCCAATGACTCAGGATCAGGGATGTTATTTTTATTTCCAAGAGTCTCCAACCTTTCCATGTACCAATCAGCTACAAATGTTGGATTTGCACATCTGTTCTCCCCTTTAACATCTCCATTGCATGTGTGCTTCAGATTCCAACTTCTTAGAGTAAATGTATTTCCTTCACCCTTCATAACTCTTCCATAAATGAATATATGACATTTGGTCTTCTGATTATGAATGCACTTCACCCTAATCTTATAGTTGTTTGAATCACTTAGCTTAACCTGGTGTTTATGCTTCATACAGTAGGCTCTCAAATGCTTTTTGAATGCTTTATTGCTCACAAAATTTCTTCCATTCACAAGGCTATAAGGATCCAGTTGTTGAAAAGTAACTCCCTCAGGGAACATCTCTTCAGCTTCCTCCTCCTTAAAATGATGTGCATAGTCTTCCTCAAACGGTGTGTTATCATAAGGCTTTGAACGTTTAGGCCCATTAGTCTTGTTCCTTTCTGATATTATAACTTCAAGCCCATTAGTCTTGTTGCTTTCTTCTTCTCTGTCAGAGATCAAGTCCCCATAATGGTCCTCTACAAAGCCACAGAGACAAGGGCATTAGTACTTATCAAATCTAAAATCAAATCAAAGTTAAAAAAAAAACACAAAAGCAATGAATTACCTTCCTTGTCATTCTCAACCTCCACCTCACCAAAGTTTGGATCACCGCCATCACTTTCAGCATCATCACCATCACTTGCAGCATCCTTATCATCCCATGCACCATCATCACTTCTCTCACTTGCAGTACCATATGAAAGATACCTATTCTCAGCTTTTTGTAGAAACTTATTGTAACACTTGTCATCTTTATCTTCACTTTCATACCCTCTTATATTGTTCATGTCATCATCAGGATTACGTTCATCTTCTTCTACATTCTTCAAGTGCAGGACATACTCATCATTTTTCTTATACTCTTGGAAAATTGCAAACAGATCTTCTACCACTTCTGCCTGTGTTGTATCTTGAACCCAAAAGTCATGGTTGAAATGCTCCCCAAAGACAGGTATCTCATTTACTTGTTCAGTTGCACCAGCTTCTGTGTGTTGAAACATTTCTTCAAGTCCAGCTACACCAGTATTTGTGACTTGAGACAATTCTTCAAGTCCAGCTACACTAGCTTCTGTGTGTTCTTCAGACTCCAAGACAAGATTATTCTCAGCTACACTAGCTCGTGTTTGTTGAGTAAACTGTGGGACATAAACATATTCATCATCTAAATCACCTAAATCAATGAATGTTGTTGTAGGATTCTTCTTCTTGATCCTTTATATTCTTGGACTTCTTCTTACTGTCTTCTTATCCTTAAATCTGTTTGTTTCAGTCTTGGGTGTTGAACTGCTACAACCAACTGGTTTAGTTGGAGTCTTAGAGACTGGCTTCTTTGGAGTCACATTCTTTTTGGATGTCATCTTAGGTGGAGGAGGCTGTGACTCTGCATTAACCTGAGATACACCTATCACACCATTCTCATCTAGTGGCATCACTTGCAAATGCAATGTAACCCAACCATGTTCATCTTGAATTGCATTTTCCCAGAAAAACCAAAACTCTTCATCATTAATGATGTTTGATGGTGAGCGTGGATCAACAAACCATAGAAGGTCTAATGTCTCCCTACTGGTTAATCTCAACATATGACTAATCCTAGACTTTAACTGGTTCACCCATATCTACTCTGGACAAACCCTTAAACTCAAAACACATTGCAGTGTTGATTAAATCCTTAAACTTAATATCTCTGGTTGGAAACATGTCCTATTCAACCTCATTTATAACCTCTTGAACCACTTGTTTTCTACAATCAAGAACAACAAGGTGTATCAGACAAATTTTGGAAAATCCAGTCTAAATCATTATCACACAAACTATAAAAAATCCTAGAAATCAGTTTCAATTAATTATTATCAGCAGAACCCATTTTTGAAATTAAGAACCAATTTTAGAAATTAATTTCATATCATCGAAACCCTAGAAAAATCATTATCAGCAGAACAAATTCGAACATTGACACAAGAATAATCAACAGATAAAACCCTAGAAATCTAATCATGGACAAACCCTAATAAATCTAATCACAGAAAACCTTAGAAACAAAACCCATAATATGTTCAACACAAAGACGTTAAAATCAACACTGAAACGTTAAAAACAGATTAGGGTTTTTTCTTACCTCTATGTAGAACGTTTCTTCCGTCTCGGCATCTTCACCAGCAGGAAATCTTCAATTTGTTCTTCGAATCTCTCCTAGTATAAACATTGTTTCACTGATTTCTCTCTCTACTAAAAACCCTCTCTGAAGAAAAAGATAGAAGAAAAAACTAAATGAATCGATCTCTCTCTCTCTTCTCTTATTCCTTGCACCTTCCCGCGCTGTCGATAATAACAATGAAGTATTATCATGGTCGTTTAATAATCCTCGAGATGTCGTGTTAGTTAGATTAGGCTTCCAGATCAATACACGTGGACATCTTATCTTATGTGACTGACACACGCACGTGAAGAACATTTTAGTAATCTAACCACATCCATGAGATATCGTTGCATGAGTAGTTGACGATAAATTGACGATAAATTGACCGAGATAACAAAAGTGGATGGAATCCGTTTAACTTGCCTAGTTTTGTAAGAAATAAAAAAACAGGCCTAGAAATGAAAGTGAGGGTCCAGAACAGGCCTAGTTCTGTATATAATCCTTTTCCTTGTTGGAATCGGTCTATAACTGTACATACGTTAACGGATTCTTGATGTCTTTCGTGAATGAAGAACATTAACCCAGAATCAGTCCACGAGTACACTAACATATACCGATTCTGGTGGTGATTTTGAAAAAAAAAACACTTGTTTGATGTTTATAAGTTCAATTAATGTTAGTTGGTTTTACATCTAAAACCGTTCACTTTCACCTAAAATGATTAATCAACACTGATATCTGGACATTAGTGAAAATAGTTGGTTAAGGGATTTTTGGATTTACTTCATAGGCCCCAAATGACATTTGTCGGAGCTTGCAATACAACATTTCTAGCCTCCGCAAAAGCAGCCAAGATTCTGCATATGTACAAACCAAATCAAGTAGAGGCAACTGCCTTATCACGGTGTTTGGTGCAACATGATGATTAGCAATGACTCAAATGATAGATGTTTCTGCAAGCATCTATGTTGCATCAAAACCAATACACACCCCTTCAAATACTACAAAGCGGTCCCCAACAACTGCAACACCTTCATTAACAATTGTGAGCACGTAAATCACGAAGGCATCTATATGTTCACAAAAAATGTTCGCACTCTAGGTACCGTCTCACACTGATAATACGATTGCATTGATTCCTTGGCTCAAAACCCTCGGGTTTATCATAGCCTCATCTAATAACATTGCGAGGGACGTTTACGCAGGGGAAGATAAAGAAAACGAAGTATAAAAGTAAAACTCAAGGAGCGTTAGGCGAATATAAAGTGCTAAAATGTAAATAAGACTGGGATTTACGTGGTTCAGCACTAAGGCCTACATCCACTGGGTTATTGTTTCACTATATACTTGATGGTTACAGGGATAGTCGAGTGACTTTGGAGTTTACATAAGTCTGTATATTGTAAAGGACTAACTTACACTCACAATCTTTCTCTCTCCTTCTCTCCCTGATTTTTCCGATCCCCTCACTCTTGGTGGAGAGGGGGTATTTATAGGGTTAGAGTGGGGGACCCATCTCTGAGGGCCGTTGGAACCTTATCTTCTTGTGTTTTGTGTCCATCACGCGGAGGTCTTCGTTCATTACTTGATCACGCAGAGCCATCCTCGTTCGTTCCACGGGTTGATCGACACGTATACTGCTCAGAGTGTTTAATGCGGGTACTTGAGGCGCCTGCTCGTGTCATACAAGTGTCTTCTGCCCCTGTCATGTTGGTAGGCTTATATAGATGTGTAAATAAGATGAATAAATGGATGCCTACAGTGATACCGCAAGTGCACGGTGTTGTTGCAGTGAGTGCACAAGTACGGGTCGAATCCACAGGGACTTGGGGTGTTATGAAGTTTTCCTAGCTAAGATAATTCTATATGCAAGGCAGTGACAATGAGGGATAGGCCAAGGCAGGGAAACAAGGCTACAATGCATATGTACAACGACAGTGGCAATGGTATATACAAAGGTAGCAAAGGTATGTACAAGGCAACAAGAAATCCAGGATGCATATCTACAATGACAGTGAAGGTGATATATTTACAGTGAGGTAGTGATATAGTAACAATGTGACAAAACAAAGACAATGGCCAAGGGCCAAAGGCAGTGACAGGGAAACAAAGTGGAAAAGTAGTGAAGAAAATGAAAACAGTGGGAATGGAAGTGTATGGAGATGGATGATAATTCTCTTTCACCTATCTAGTTAGCCTGGGATAAATCCTTGTCCCTAATGGACAAGAGGGTCTAGTTAAAGCTAGTCTCTTGGCTAGGGCAATTCATGTGGCAAGTTATCTAACCTAAAATCCTTAGATTAACCCCTAGCATTGCCTATCTGATTAAAGCATAAACAATCACAGGTCATTTAGGTTTCTAGGTCTCTAACTAATATGGCTGGTTAATCCCTTAGAACTACCACTAACCCCTAGCATTAGTGGTCTTTTTCCAACACCACTAATCACAAGTCAGTGAGGCTTTTAGGAATTTAGCTAGCCTAGACAATTTTGAGTTCTACAAGAATCAACCTAAAGGCTAACCAACAAGGCTTAAGGGTATTCTCACCCTAGTGGTGGATTTAGAACATGCTGAAGTTAGGAGTTTTCATGTTTGTCAAGCATTAAGACTCAAAACAAGAACATGTGAGTCAAACAGGGGAATTACATGAACATTAACATACACAAGAACATGAACATAACATCAGAACAAAGTTTAGAACACAAGAACAAAATTTAACAGTGAAGAACATGTACTGATAGTATTATGGAATTGAAATTGAAATTAAACATGAAATTAACCCAATTAGGGGGTATCTCGGATGACCCAAGAACAGTTTTAACATTCTACATCAGTTTCTATTTATAGCTTACATCAAATCCCTAATTTCTAAAAACCCTAATTTTGAAAACCCTAAATTGATTTAGGGAAAATCAAATTATCTCACCCATGTGTGAATTCTGCTCGACCCATGCCCTGTTGATGTTCTACTGCTCCTCCTATAGCTCTTGTTGCGCTGTTGGCCTAGCCCTAGACTTCTGTGAACCCTAGATTCTCTCACTGTCGAGTTTTTAGCATCAGGACTCGATGCTACAGAAGAGAAAGGAAGAGACAAGGGTGGTGATGGAATACTGAGTTTGTCGGGGGAAGGTGGTAGTGGTGGTGTTCGAGATGAAGGTGGAAGAAGTTGCAGGTCTGTTGGGGGATGGCTGTTGCAGAGAATTTGGGAAGAAGAGAGGGGAAAAACTCGATGGAAATGGGATTAGGGTTCGTTTGGTTGAGGGTATAGGTTTCTGATGCTAGGGTGTGAGGCGGGATCATCTGAAATTGATGTCAGCGACTGAAAAGAGACGGATCAACAAACTAGATAGAATCGAACGACATCAAGGATACGGGATTAAGCGACCGTTGGATTGCGAGATACAACGAAGCTAACGACTCCAGATGGGGTTAGGTACTATGTTGTTTGACAGAAGCTTCGGATTTTGATGCACAATGATGAGGTGGCCGTTGGATGATGAGATGGATCCAATCTGACGACTCTCATGGAAATGGGTATGGATAATGGAAATGGATTTGGGTAAGGGTTTTGGTCCTTGGGTATGCCAAGCCCATATCTTCTTTAAGAACAATTCTTCCTCTTCAATCCCACTTCTAATTGATTCGGCTCTTGCAAACATCATTCTTCGCTGCCTTTCTGCGGGAGTCTTTGCCGTTTCTTTGCTCTTTTTGCTCCGTGAGTTAACCATGCTTTATTTAGTACCTAAAAATGCAAAATTAATTAAGAAAAGTATTTATTCTTGAAAACAACGGAAATACAGAATATGGGATAAAATGTAGAATTAATGCACAAAGGATGAGTTAAATGCCAAGAAAAATATATAGAAATATGCACTTTTTAGCACTCATCAAATACCCCCAAACCTGAATTTTACTTGTCCTCAAGTAAAACAAAACTAAGGAAATCCTACCTATACCACTGTCGCTGGTCTCTCGAATGCATTTAGCGTATGCACTAAGCCTTTTAAACCACTAAGTGTCCCTAGTGGACGAGTGAAGTCTCGTGAAGGTTTGCTTAGAACGTAACTACAAAGTTCTAGGACAAAATATAAGCTCAGATTCCATCAAATGTGACATGTGCAAGTCAGTTTAAGCTCACAGCAAAATGGAGATGTCAATCTAGCTATCAAAGGCACAATCCTAGCACTGATAACAAATAAAGACATGTGATAAGAGTGTAAAGTGTATCTACACATGTGTAAAGAAAGATCGGATGTTATGACTACTAATCACCGAGAGATAGTTTCTCAGGCTAAGAACCAAGGTCGAAATCTAGCTAGATGTCCGGACTTTACGAGAATTGTGAATGAGTTGGAGGTATTTCACAATTACTCGCGTTGTACATCAATGGCATACACCCTCCTTGCTTATTACAATGAAACAACAAAATGACTATTTACATGACTCTTATTTACATTGACTACTCTCTTTTATTTTTGGACAAGAGAGAATGGAATTGATAAATACTTGATTTTTTTTTTTCATTTTTTTCATTCTTTTTTTTTTTTGACTTTTTTTTGACTTTTTTTTTCTGAATATATACTTTTTTTTTTTTACAAGCAATACTTTTGATACATATACAAAAGGAAACAAAAAAATTTACATGACTCTTAGCAAGAGGTAGCCCTTTTTGATGCACCCAGTTAAATTCGATGGTTGTTTTTCTTAATGTAACCTCCACCTTCTATCCCAACCAACCAAAGAACAAGCTAGTCAAGTTTCGTTCAGTATTCCAAAGTGATTGGCAACTAAAACTTCCGATAGAACACCTCAAGGATGAGGCTATACATGTATTGGTAGATCGTGCGCGTGCAAGTTTCTTATCACTATGTGAATTGTGCTAGAATCAGGGGTGCCTAAATATCTAGACTAAGAATCCTTATAATTACATATTTGCACAAGAGTCAACATTTCAAGGTAAATGAGCTCCATTTTTATGTTTTTTTCAATTTTTAATTTTTAATTTTGATTTTTTCATTTTTTTCAAAAAGAAGGAGTTTTTGTTTTCAATTATGGCATATTATCAAAGTATCTACTTTTCACCCCCAAACCTAAACTAAACATTGTCCTCAATGTTTCAAAATATGAACAAAATTATAATACAACATATGAAGAGGATCATGTTGAGTAGAGAAAAAGGAAAAAGAATACCCGATTTCGGCGAAAGCAATATTAGAACTCCGTTATTCAAGGCAAGAATCCAACATATGTCAGCCGAGATCATATTGGATTAGCAAAATATATACAAAAGGAACAAAAGGGTTTTAAGAAATTTTATCTACTAGATTATATACAAAAAATTCACCATACACTAACAATCTAAAGAGTTGAGGATCAACCCAAAAGACAAAGTGTAGAGGTTTCAACAGCTTCACACAAATATAACAGGAAATAAACGCAAGTGAAACTGTGAAACAAAATGATCTACCCCCAAACCTGGATTTTTCAACGGATAAAATTTTGGAAACAAAATCTCGCAGTTTTGGGGGTTCATCATGTACAAGGTCTAGCTCGAAATGAACTTTGCTAGGGACGGGCAAACATGCTAATTCCAACTGTGGCTCCTCAAAGATATTATACTTAGATGCAAAATAGTCCAAAAGGACTTGGGAAGCACACAGTTCCAAACCTAGATTAGGGACTCTCAGAAAAGTCGGTTTGACAATATGGGTACAAACCAAATCTAGGTTGGGTGGAAGGCCATCAGATTCTGACTTATGTAGGAAGATAGGCACATCATTACTAATCACATCAACATCTCCTAAGTCTTCTACACGTGTCACAACATGCTCACAATCATCAAACAAATTGGCAAGATCACAATCAGAGTCATCAACATCATCAACAAATTTATTCTCATGCATCGGCAAATCAGGAGAAATATCACAATGTGACCTAGGTAGAGAATCAGACACATCAAATATATTTTCATTCATATTAGCATTAGTGTCTACAGAAGATTCAACTATTCCTATGTCATGCTCATCTTCGCAGAATAATTGTACGAATCCCATGTCAATATCAAAATCATATGAATTACAATGAGTATTAGAAAAAACAACATTCATGAAGGTCGAGGGAGAGAAGCCATATGTTTTTGAACCAACAGGTTCCACAATATTTTCATGTGCTTCTAACATATCATCATAATCATCATAATCATCATCATGGTAGCATGCATATTGGTCCTCATTAACAGTGGTGGTGTCATTAGTCGATTCATGTTCCTCTAAATTAGGTTCATATTCAACATCATTTACAAGAATGGGACTAGACACTTCATTAGGGACAACATACATTTCCTCATGAATTTCCTCCTTTTGTAGGTGAAGCAAAATCTGATCTAAATATGCATGAATTCGTGATGTAGATCTATCAAAGTTTTGCTTACTGAGTCTGAGAGCTTCTGTGGTGGAGTCTAAATTCATGGGAGTACAAAATTCTTCATGTTCAAATTGTGGTGAATGGTACATGTGTGCATGGTCATTAGGGTTTACAAAATATTGATCGCAACCCTCAAATGATTGATTATGGTCCCAATGACTACCATTCTCACAATTTATGGGCATTTCATACCTTGGATTTTCTCTAGATTGCCTAAAATTATGCAAAATATGACAATTCTCAACAGGATGGTCTAAACTACCGCATGCGGGACATGCATAGATTTCAGGTTGCCTAAGAAAATTAGATGTGACAGATTCCTCATGTGATTGCATTTCTAAAGCTGCGATTCGAGCTTCTAATTGATCGATCAGTGATGATTGTGTGAGTGAGGCACTAGCAAAATGTTCATTTTCACGTTGTGGTGAATGATGCATGTGTGAATAGTTATTAGGGTTCATGTATTGAGGCTCGGGACTTTGAAAATGTCCATAATAATTCCTATAACTATTGACATCATGGTCTATGGAAGGTTCATAACGTGGAGTATGTCCATACGCAAGTTCTCTAAGGGATTTGTTGTATTCCCCAACTGTAGACCAAGATCTAGACATGATTTGGCTCAAAAGCTAAGTAACTATGTTACAAAGCCCAAAATTTGGTTTTTAATGGGTTTGGATTTTGAAAAATTTGGTTTTTATGGGTAACATTTGGTTTTGTCGGGTTTGAAAAAGAAATTTGGTTTTTAATGGGTTTTAGAAAATTTGGACTTAATGGGAAAAGAAAACACTTTGGTTTACTGGGTTTTGAAAACTTTGGTTTTAGACTTTGAAGACAAAGCCCATTTGGGAGCTTTTGGTTTTGATGGGAGCAAATTTGGTTTTAAAGAGGTAGAAAAATTTGGTTTTTAATTGGGAGCAAAAATTTTGGTTTTAGTATTGGGAGCAAGAATTTTGGTTTTAGTGTTGGGAGCAAGAATTTTGGTTTTAGTGTTGGGAGCAAGCCCACATTGGTGGGAGAAATTGCTTTTCCAAGGGAAGGTGAACTAAGCCCACAATGTGTATGCAAACTGAAGCCCAATGTAGCTTTTGAAATAGCCCAACTGTTGCTTGTTTGGTCTGAGGCCCAGTTGGGCTTTCAAAAGTTCAGTTTTTCTAATTTAAAACTACAGACCCAAATCAATCTAACACCACAAGCCCACAAGCAATTAAACAAACAAGCCCACAAGAAATTAATTACAAACCCAACAGAAAAATGGAAAAAATTATTACAAGCCCACAAATTAAAAATGGAAGCCCACAGGTTGGGTTCTCTTAATGGGTTTAGGCTTACTTGCTTAAGCACAGCCCAGCTGCTCAGTTTGGTTGCAAAAGCCCAGTTGGGCTTTGGTTCACCTTCTGCAGCTTACAGCCCAGTTGGGCTTTAATGGCTCAGTTTAGCACCAGGCAGCAGGGGTTGCAGCAGACTTGGCCTGGCACCAGCAGGAGCACCACAGCAGCACAAGTTCTAGCAACAATAGTGCAGCACCAGCTCCACAACAGCAGCACCACAAGTTCAGAGGCACCACAAGGCACAGAGCAGGACTTCAGTTGTACCTGCAGCTCAAAGAAGAAAGTGAGGCACATCAACAAAATAGTGAGAACATCAAGATGTAATGAATGCAAGTGAGTATGCAAAGACAAGAGATGAATATGCAAGTTATGATGCAATAATCCAAAAAATGTTACACTGAAACAGGGAAGATGCAAATGCAATGGTTATGCAAGTTACACTAAGATGCAGGAATGCAATGCAGATGCAAGATGCTGATGCAGACAATGATGCAATGATGCAAATGGACTAGAATGAAATGCAAGACGGCTAAGAAATCTTCAAAACAGCACAGCTAAGTCCCCGGCAGCGGCGCCAAAAACTTGGTAGGCTTATATAGATGTGTAAATAAGATGAATAAATGGATGCCTACAGTGATACCGCAAGTGCACGGTGTTGTTGCAGTGAGTGCACAAGTACGGGTCGAATCCACAGGGACTTGGGGTGTTATGAAGTTTTCCTAGCTAAGCTAATTCTATATGCAAGGCAGTGACAATGAGGGATAGGCCAAGGCAGGGAAACAAGGCTACAATGCATATGTACAACGACAGTGGCAATGGTATATACAAAGGTAGCAAAGGTATGTACAAGGCAACAAGAAATCCAGGATGCATATCTACAATGACAGTGAAGGTGATATATTTACAGTGAGGTAGTGATATAGTAACAATGTGACAAAACAAAGACAATGGCCAAGGGCCAAAGGCAGTGACAGGTAAACAAAGTGGAAAAGTAGTGAAGAAAATGAAAACAGTGGGAATGGAAGTGTATGGAGATGGATGAGAATTCTCTTTCACCTAGCTAGTTATCCTGGGATAAATCCTTGTCCCTAATGGACAAGAGGGTCTAGTTCAAGCTAGTCTCTTGGCCAGGGCAATTCATGTGGCAAGTTATCTAACCTAAAATCCTTAGATTAACCCCTAGCATTGCCTATCTGATTAAAGCATAAACAATCACAGGTCATTTAGGTTTCTAGGTCTCTAACTAATATGGCTGGTTAATCCCTTAGAACTACCACTAACCCCTAGCATTAGTGGTCTTTTTACAGTACCACTAATCACAAGTCAGTGAGGCTTTTAGGAATTTAGCTAGCCTAGACTATTTTGAGTTCTACAAGAATCAACCTAAAGGCTAACCAACAAGGCTTAAGGGTCTTCTCACCCTAGTGGTGGATTTAGAACATGCTGAAGTTAGGAGTTTTCATGTTTGTCAAGCATTAAGACTCAAAACAAGAACATGTGAGTCAAACAGGGGAATTACATGAACATTAACGTACACAAGAACATGAACATAACATCAGAACAAAGTTTAGAACACAAGAACAAAATTTAACAGTGAAGAACATGTACTGATAGTATTATGGAATTGAAATTGAAACTAAACATGAAATTAACCCAATTAGGGGGTATCTCGGATGACCCAAGAAAAGTTTTAACATTCTACATCAGTTTCTATTTATAGCTTACATCAAATCCCTAATTTCTAAAAACCCTAATTTTGAAAACCCTAAATTGATTTGGGGAAAATCAAATTCTCTCACCCATGTGTGAATTCTGCTCGACCCATGCCCTGTTGATGTTCTACTGCTCCTCCTCTATCTCTTGTTGCGCTGTTGGCCTAGCCCTAGACTTCTGTGAACCCTATATTCTCTCACTGTCGAGTTTGTAGCATCAGGACTCGATGCTACAGACGAGAAAGGAAGATACAAGGGTGGTGATGGAATACTGAGTTTGTCGGGGGAAGGTGGTAGTGGTGGTGTTCGATATGAAGGTGGAAGAAGTTGCAGGTCTGTTGGGGGATGGCTGTTGCAGAGAATTTGGGAAGAAGAGAGGGGAAAAACTCGATGGAAATGGGATTAGGGTTTGTTTGGTTGAGGGTATAGGTTTCTGATGCTAGGGTGTGAGGCGGGATCATCTGAAGTTGATGTCAGCGACTGAAAAGCGACAGATCAACAAACTAGATAGAATCGAACGGCATCAAGGATACGGGATTAAGCGACCGTTGGATTGCGAGATACAACGAAGCTAACGACTCCAGATGGGGTTAGGTACTATGGTGTTTGACAGGAGCTTCGGATTTTGATGCACAATGATGAGGTGGCCGTTGGATGATGAGATGGATCCAATCTGACGACTCTCATGGAAATGGGTATGGATAATGGAAATGGATTTGGGTAAGGGTTTTGGGCCTTGGGTATGCCAAGCCCATATCTTCTTTAAGAACAATTCTTCATCTTCAAGCCCACTTCTAATTAATTCGGCTCTTGCAAACATCATTCTTCGCTGCCTTTCTGCGGGAGTCTTTGCCGTTTCTTTGCTCTTTTTGCTCCGTGAGTTAACCAGGCTTTATTTAGTACCTAAAAATGCAAAATTAATTAAGAAAAGTATTTATTCTTGAAAACAACGAAAATACAGAATATGGGATAAAATGTAGAATTAATGCACAAAGGATGAGTTAAATGCCAAGAAAAATATATAGAAATATGCACTTTTTAGCACTCATCACACGTCCATGTCAGTTAACTTTCTCTTCACCGTTGCTTAGCTTCTTTTGGGGATGAGATAAAGTAACTCTTCGGGAGTTATTTGGTGCTCCGCAGTACATCGTGTTTTCGGTGCATCTTTTAGCTTCTGCCCTTAGATTTGTTCGGGCAAAGATCCTACGTCGCCGGGATAGGCTTCTTGGCTATGGGCGTGTGTCATCGTGTTTTGATGACTTTGCATGCATGCTCTCCACGTATCTTCCTATATACACGTGTTCGATGATGAAATACGTACACAAAATTTGCCCCTTTTCTCCGGGCTTGAATGTTTAGTGGGAGCATTGAAGAAAACAGACGTTACATATTCTTCCTCTTTCCTAATAACTTCTCCTAGATACTTGGGCATGTTTCTTATTCGTGCATTAACTGCTCATTTAATGGGCACATTTCCCATTCCTCCATTAATTTCCTTCTCTTTCTTTCGATTATATTAAGGAGAGAAGAAGAATTAATTTCATTCTCCTTGAAAATTAATTTCATTCTCCCTAAAAATTAATTTCATTCTCCCTGTCAGTCTTCATTCTTTGTTCTTCAACCATTAAATTCTCTCTGCCTTAGCATTAATCACGCTCGCTTCTTCTTTGTTTCTGATTCGTTGTCCTCTTCCTACTGCTGTTTGTAGTGGTAAGGTTTCTTTTCTTTGTTCCTGTTGTTTTAAGATGTGTTGATTGTAAATTTTCTGCTCTTGATCGTATCGTAGCCTCCTATTTCTGCTGCTGTCGTCCCTTGTTTGTGATGAAGAACCTCTTTTAATGCTTATATGCTAGTTTTCCCCTGTTCTTCGTCCCAAATCGAGGAGGCCATTGTTTTACTTGTATTGATTGAACTTTTGAGTTTAAGGTTTTAGGGTTTTAGGGAATTTCAAGCATGTATGCTAGTTTTAGGGTTTCTGTGCTATGTTGAGATGGACTGCTAATTTTATGGTTTTTTGATCTTTGGTGATGCCTTTGTGTTTGTTTCTAACTTGTTTATGTTGTACCTCTTCGCAGCCATGTCTGACCTCCGCGACTTCCTTATCAAACTCCGGGTTCTAGTCTAGCGAGATCCCCTCCGCGCAGAGAGTCTCAAATGGATCCCCGTGGTATTAGAGTTTCTTCTTCTAGGGCGAAGGCCTCTCCTCCTAGGAAAGAGGGTCCCTCAAAAAATCCTTCCGGGTCTCGAAACGCTGCCGATCGTGCGGTTTCTCGTCCTCGTGACGACGTTAGGTGTACGCAGACACCTCCTCGTGCTGTTGCCTTTGATGTTCCTCGTCTGCGTTCTGTAGTGCCCGTGCAGCACCCTCTGCCGCCACCTCCAATACTTTATTTCAAAGGGAAGAACACCAAAGGTAGTGTCCCGAGAGCTGAATCTTCTAAGAATCCTTCTTTGAAAAGAAGAGCTTCCGAGGCTTTTATTGGTTCATCCGATCCCGCGGAAGAGGATGAGGCTGCCCCGGTGATACGCAGCGTTTCGGTCAGCAAGAACAAAGTTACGTTCAAGCTTATTGACCTTGAAGTTTTCAAGGAAAAGCATGAGATTCAAGCCTTCGAGGTTCGTTTCTATGCCCCTGAGGATGATATTACTTATGAGCTCATCTCGAAGTATCAGTTTGATGAGTTTCACTTGTTGACTACGGTTGGAGCCTTCGAGGCGGGTCTTATGCTGTCGTTGTACAAGTCTGGTGACTCCTTTTATTACGATGTGCTTTCTGGTCGTGAAGGCTCTTCCACCAATACTCACAGTCGTTCTGTGTCGCAATTATCGGGGAATTATCTCCGTGCACTGAGGGAGTATTATCTGCGGAGTAAGGGGGAGACGACGATGACGTGTTACGTTCCAAATCCCGCGGAGAGGGAATGATATACTCCTGAAAACTTCAACAACTCTTTCGGTGATTACGTCAATAGTAGGAACCGTAAACCGTGGAGTTTTAGCCTTCGGAATCTCGCTGCTCCTCGGGGAGAAATTCGTCTGTTAAGTGAGGTGAGCGATGCCAAACTGAAGTATGTTCCAGGCACCGAGGGGTCTAGTCAGCGAAAAATTTTTCCGGCACGTGAGAGGATCAAGCGTGACCATGATTATGAGTGGCACGCTACTGTTATTGAAATTTTTGGTCCTTGGGAGTACGGTTGGATTCCCGGTCCGCGCGGTTGGCGTCCTTCTGAGAGTAGCAGGCCACGTGAATCTCCTCCTGCTTGTTATGGAGATTTCTGTCCCTGGCATTTAAATTTCGAAGGCATGAACTTTCCTTATGCCCTCGACGTCGTTGAAGGAGACGAGGAGGAAGGTTCTGGTGCTATACTTCCACCGAAGAGTGCCACTACTGCCAAGGTATGCAGATTCTTTCCGCCCCTCTCCTCCTTTTAAAAATAAAACTGTTCGAGGAAAAAAATAACTCTTTTGGTGGAACGTGTTGGTTTGCAGGTGTCGAAGAAGAAAAAGATTGGGCCGAAGAAGTCTTCTACCATTGTGACGGGTGAGGCTGAGGTTCATGAAGAAGTTACCAGTCCGGTAAACGAAGAGTTTGCCGAGGATGAGGAGATTGCTGATGGGGAAGAACGCATTGATACTTCCCCTCTCAATGTCGAGGAGGAGATTTGTGCGGGTTGTGATGGTGATGAGGGGAGAAATAATGCCGCTGTAGCTGACGACAGTGTTATCGCTGATATGTCTGTTCCTGCTGGTGATGCTGCGGAAACTCTCCCCACCATTTCTCAAGAGTTCTCTTTTGACAGGATTTATTCCGCAGGGGAACTCTTTGACGATGCTCTCGATTTTCCTGAAGACTTCTCTCTGCTTTCCCCCAACGATGCTCTCGATTTTCCTGAAGACTTCTCTAGCGCCAAATTGTGAACACGTAAATCACGAAGGCATCTATATGTTCACAAACAATGTTCGCACTCTAGGTACTGTCTCACACTGATAATACGATTGCATTGATTCCTTGTCTCAAAACCCTCGGGTTTATCATAGCCTTATCTAATAACATTGCGAGGGGCGTTTACGCAGGGGAAGATAAAGAAAACGAAGTATAAAAGTAAAACTCAAGGAGCGTTAGGCGAATATAAAGTGCTGAAATGTAAATAAGACTGGGATTTACGTGGTTCAGCACTAAGGCCTACATCCACGGGGTTGTTGTTTCACTATATACTTGATGGTTACAGGGATAGTCGAGTGACTTTGGAGTTTACATAGGTCTGTATATTGTAAAGGACTAACTTACACTCACAATATTTCTCTCTCCTTCTCTCCCTGATATTTCCGATCCCCTCACTCTTGGTGGAGAGGGGGTATTTATAGGGTTAGAGTGTGGGACCCATCTCTGAGGGTCGTTGGAACCTTATCTTCTTGTGTTTTGTGTCCATCACGCGGAGGTCTTCGTTCATTACTTGATCACGCAGAGCCATCCTCGTTCGTTCCACGGGTTGATCGACACGTATACTGCTCAGAGTGTTTAATGCGGGTAGTTGAGGCGTCTGCTCGTGTCAGACAAGTGTCTTCTGCCCCTGTCACGTCCATGTCAGTTAACTTTCTCTTCACCGTTGATCTTAGCTTCTTTTGGGGATGAGATAAAGTAACTCTTCGGGAGTTATTTGGTGCTCCGCAGTACATCGTGTTTTCGGTGCATCTTTTAACTTCTGCCCTTAGATTTGTTCGGGCAAAGATCCTACGTCGTCGGGATAGGCTTCTTGGCTATGGGCGTGTATCATCGTGTTTTGATGACCTTGCCTGCATGCTCTCCACGTATCTTCCTATATACACGTGTTCGATGATAAAATATGTACACACAACAATAGACTCACCATACTCAGGATGAGTGTCAAAAAGAACCAAATCATCATATACACTCTAGTCTATATATGCAGAAATAGGATAACTCTCGTCCATGGGTTTCTTCATTTTATCATCGTCTTTATCACTTGTACAACCATCAACATCATTACTACAATATCCAACAACAACACTACCACTTCCACCACCTACGTCAAATATACTATTAACAAATGTAATATGAGCATCTCTCGAGCTTTGTGGTACACAACAATTTTGTTATCTCTGATCACTATTATTATCAGATTTAAGAATTGGACTCATATATCCTAAAGGGATCAGCTCACCATTTCCTCCTTCACTTGATAATTTGTGCTCCAAAATCTCTTAATGCCAAACTGATTTCTCTGGTTTATCGAGTGGGAAGTTCTCTATGTAATTCCTGGAAAGGGATGATGAATTTTTTTTAGAGAAAGTCTTATCTCTCTTATCCTCTTTATATAAATTTCTAGGTTTCGATCGAAGCCTCTCAACCACCGAATTTATGCTTTAACGGGCGTGTTTCCCTAAACATTAGCATCTATTTAAAGAAAAATACCTCTTGTTATTCTCTTATATCTCTTTAATTTATGTTCTATCAATATTTTTGACTCAATGAAATAACCTCTCCAGGATTTGACATATGAAAGACCGTTATCTCTCTCACTCGTGTGAAGCTAATCCTGGTAACCAGCTAGAAGGGACCCGGTGTAGAAACGGACTATCATTAAGTAATTTTGTTATTTTATTTACACCGATATATGTTACTCTGTTTGTATGTGATATATTTCTCCAATTCCAAAAATTAATTCTGGACATATGGTTCATGGCTTCTAGCCCTAAACATTACTCCTGGGACATGCTGGTCAATTTCTAGATGTCTCGTAAAACTGATAATGTTCAACTCACCCTCAGCTATAGAAATATAGACCCAAGGTGTATAGATTTGACCAACCACTGGTATGTTTCTTGGGGTCTTGAATGGGTTAGAAAACTAGGTCACTTTTTTATCCATTGGATATAAACTCTATTTTTAGGAACTTTTCTGCCACCTATGCGAAGCTTTGTTGTTGTCTGTATTTTTTTTCTCTCTTTTCAATCTCTCACTTTGATTCTTTGGTTTTTTATTTGTAGGAAAATCTTCACAATATCCAACTCTTTGCAGTATTTTATCAACCAAATCCAAATCAAATTTCAAATTAAAGTTAGTCTTACGAACTCCTAGATCATATTCTTAAAGCATGATTTCCTTAACTTTCTTCTTAATCGGAGAACTCTCGTGGATCTACTTCTTAAACAGATGAAAACCCCATACCTTGTCGATAAAACAACTCTCTCGACATCCTTGAAGATCTTATTTCTAAAGTCTTCCTTAACCAAGACAATATCCACATAAAAAGAAATCTTAGATGGAAGTGGGTGTTCATAGTACGTACAGGGGTTAGTCCTCGAGTGATTTCGGGGGAGTTGAGTGTATTTTAAATCTTGGGAATTTTGAGAGAGTTTGTTGTTTTTGAGTTCAGGGAGTCTGGGGAAGTGTAGGAAGTTTGAGAGAGCTTATTAGAGGGAGTTTGGGAGAGTTTGGGAGAGTTCATTCCTAAACTACCTTCTTCATCCTGCTACAAGTATACATAAGATAGAAGAATGAAAAACTTATCTTCCTAACAATGTTACTGTTACCACACACATTGAACTGCAGCTCACTAGAAACTAGCTTAGTATAGTTCAAGATACATCCTCCTAACTTCGTGTATAACCTATCCATTACCACTCGTATAAAAATAACTACTACTGTTCTTCACATGTTAATTCTGTTAAAACATGTGTATTGTGTTTTTCTGACTGCCACTTTATATATTTCGGTTACTCAAACAAAAACCATTACATAATCTCATCTGAAGTAGCTAGCCAGTGCACATAGATATATCTTCTTCGCATATAGAATAGAAGTTGTGTTAACAACCCATATTAGTAGATAGATGGTCGACTGTATGCACATTTTACAATCTGGAGAGATATCTCTTCAGTACCTTGACTAAGTATGTAATTATTTATATGTAAATGCTTGTTTGAGAATAAATACAACTGACAGTTATGCTGTTAATGCTTTTAACTTGTAAGTAAATGGAACATGGATAAAAGCAAATAAGTGCACAGAGCTTAGGATATTTTCTAAAGGCGTTGTTGCGTTAAGTCTAGTGTTAGCATTTCATTTTTCTAAATCCACAAAATTGCGTGAATGCCCTGCTGCGAGTTTGCAATATGTACAAGTGTAGCAGCATAAGTTCTGAAGTTGTGAATTCACCATATAGTTAAAGATGAGAATGCGAGCTATACGTTGATATAATCTACCAAAATTAGTGCAAGGGAGGAAGTGGTAATCTTTTTTTTTTTCTTTTTTTTTTCCCGATCAATTACAGTGGTCATCTCAACTATTTGGATGATTATATTTTTGCACTGAAACTGTATTACGATGCTTAAAGGGGGGAAACGAGTCTCTTATCTCAACATTTCTTCTAAGTTGCATAAGTATTGTACACCATAGATTGACCCGCCTTGCATACTGCATCGGGAAAGTACCTATGTAGAACTTGTCAAGGCTGCCAATGTGCAGGTTACACTTACAACTCTTTGCATATTTAAGAACAAACAAATGATGCCCAAATGATTACCAATACAAACATAGATGTCCAACAATCTATAACTCCCACTTTCTCTCCAAAAATTTGTCCATATCCAGGACAATATACTAGTCTGATGTGGAACTTGAGGATACCGCCAATGTGCATCTTACATTTACACTCTTTAGATGGAGAAGAAAGACCAGATATTATGGTCGGATTAAACTAATCAAGCCACATACTCACTTGTATGTGCATAAGAAATTTTCATGGTGTAGCTAAGCACATCGTCACACGCAACAAACGTCAATATCACCTTATACAAAACAATCACTACTAACCCAGAATATCCTATCAAAACTTCTACTATCAGACTTTCCCTAATAGTCGTGGAAAAAAATTAATCAAAAGAGATTCTTATTCATCAGAGAACTGCACCAATACAACATGTACACGGAGCTAGTTATCTAGTATATAACGGTAATCACAATAAAAAAAACCCATCAAATCATGGCGATCAAAGAAGAAGAAAAAAAATATGAAAACCATACCTGAAGGTGAAGCGATTCCTCTTCTCCTATGTTTTTCTGTTTTCAAACTTCCTCCAAATCTCTATTGTTTTGAGAGATTTGTGTATAGGCAAAAATACACTATCAACTCTCAAGAACTCCCCAAAACAACCAAATCCCTAGCATTCTAGGGTCTTACCACTAACATGGAGTTCAAGAGTTTTTGTCGAACTCCCCCACGACTAACAGGTGTTTTCTAGGGAGTTCGGGAGACTCTTCTAAACTCTCCCACGACTAACGGGGATTTTGAGAGACTCTTCTGAACTCCCCCACGACTAACGGGTAAAAACCCAACTCCCCCAACTCCCTTGAGGACTAACACCCTAGTAGATTGGGGTTTCATAAGCATCAAATTTCTTATGCTCTCAATAGGATACAATATTGTAAAGTCTGCAGAATCCTCCACAACCTATCTATGAAGCATCCTCTTCTTCATCTGCTGAGAGAAGACCCACACCTACTTTAGTTACTCCACGAGCTTCTACTCATTAGCAAACCCCTTCTTGAGTGGAAAATATAGACTAATTCTACAGAGGATACTACCATGGAATTTGAAGCTAATTAACTTGAAAGCTTCCAAAACAAAAGAAGAAGCTCAAAAAGTTGATGCAAGACTGAGCTTAGGAAAATGCTTTCCCATCTCCAATATCCTTTAGAGTTGGAGAAAAGGCAGAATAAATATACTATTGGAGTAAATGAGTCTGACACCCCAAATCAAGAAGTCATAGCTAGTCAAATAAATAACAAAAGGAATCACCTGATTAAGAATATTCATGAATCCACAAAAAGGAAAGACATCAATCCAAAAGTGACTTCTAGAAACAATAGGAAGGAGAAAGTCTCTGATGGCTCAAGCTTGTATGTCAAAAATATTTTTCCCACTTATGCACCTTTACAACCATTTCCTTTTAGATCACATTCAACCCTTTCTCAAATAAAAGATATAATGGAAGCTAAGATTGAAAAAAAAAGAATTGGACTGCTAGAAAAAGGTTTATTTATTGAAAGGACACTCCAAATTGGTTATGCTTGTGACAAGCCCTCCCTTAATGAACCAAAAAGAAAGAAACCTCAACATCTAGAAGAGCCTGATATCCAAAACAAGCACAAAGATGATCTCTGCAATATTAGAATGCTAATAGGAGAGGAAGCTGACAAGTCTATTGATGGGGTCCAATGGGAGTGTACTCAGGATAGGCATTAAGTCTCTGGTTTGATCCTTGAATCCACTCTATTCCAGGGCATACTCCTCCTTTACATATTAATGGTCATCACATTGTGCATACTGTCGAGGATCTCATCATCAAAGAACAACGTAAATGGAACATGGACATTATTAATCAGCTTTTTGATCCTTTTATCGCAGCTCAAAATATGCTCTACTTCACTCTCTCAATTGTTGTTTCTGAAAAAAATTTAATATGGAGTCTTACCAATCACGGGATGTTCACTGCTAAGTTCTTTCAAAGACTCTTGGAAAACATCATTGGTATATCTTCACACCTCAACGATTCATCTTTCCCATCGAAAAATTTCTAGGCCATCAACTTGTTTGCCCCAAAAATCAAGACATCCATTTGGAGAGTTCTTAAATCTAGTGTAGGAACCCTCCAAAAATCGGGAAGATTTATTGAAGGTTTGCCTGTGGAATGTCAGTTTTGCGGTAATTATGAGGAATCGATGGATCGTCTAGTTTATCAATGCCAGCTGACGAAATCCATCTTGTTTGGGTTTCCATTGTCTATTAGGACTTCAACTGATCCTTCATACACCGTTAAGCAATGCCTATGCCTTTTTCAGTGGTTAAATAGACATGTGTTGATGGTGGTTTTTAGATTAGGGTTAAAATCATAAAACCTTGGTCTAACGTGACGTCACTCTGTAAGGAAACGGATCTGTAAACACCAATATCTCCACTAGCACATTTATTGAACCATTCAATATGTCTACGTGAAATTTAGCCAGACTCACGGATGCGACAATCGTCCTAAATACACTATAAATTTCGGCACCTTGCGAGTACAAGACTCACTGGGTACCTTTATATATATACATACTACGTTCCGCGGCAGAAACCTTAGTATTGGCTGGCATCATCTTCTCTCATGCCATCCGCCCGTGCCAAAGGTATGTACCAGCCATGCCAGCCACGCCACCGTGCCAAAGGCATGTCAACCATGCCAGCCACCCACGCCATCGTGCCAAAGGCATGCCAACCATGCCAGCCACGCCACCGTGCCAAAGGTATGCACCGGCCATTCCAGCCACGTCACTGTGCCAAAGGCATGCCATGCCAGCCACGCCATCGTGCCAAAGGTATGCACCAGCCATGCCAGTCACGCCACTGGGCCAAAGGCATGCCAGCCACGCTACCGTGCTAAAGGTATGCACCAGCCATGCCACTGTGCCAAAGGCATGCCAACCACGCTACTGTGACAAAGGCATACCAACCATGCGAGCCATGCCACCCATGCGAGACACGCCACGCCACCGTGCCAAAGGTATGACTCGTCCGTGCCAGCCACAACACTGTGCCAAAGGCATGCCAGCCACACCACCGTGCCAAAAGTATGCACCAGCTGCCATCCACGGCACTGTGCCAAAGGCATGCCATCCATGCCTAGGGATGGCCATTTTCCCCACCCAAACCCATCCCCGTGGATAACCACACCGTTTGGGTAGGCTTTTACCCGAACAAACGGGGATGGGATCGGGTATGGGTAATACCCGAAACCTAAACTACGGGGATGGGACGGGGACGGAATTCAAGGTCCCCGCCCCGTACCCACCTCGTAACTTTCATATTATAAGGATTTGGACTTTTATGCAAAAATCTGTATCGAACTTTTATACTTCTACCACTTAGTCGAGATTTCTTTCATTTATTATATTCTTGATCGTATTTGTATATTCATCACTTTCTCTTCTTTATTGTGATCATACACATTATCTAAACGTTAAAATAGAGAAAAATGATGCAGATAATGAAATGGTTAACGTGGACCAAGATAGAATGAGAAAGTAAAAAATAGAAAAACTAATAAGTCATTTAAAGATTCTTTTGTTCACTTTAAGATGAATTTCTGAATTTAAAATTTTACAATGTATTATTCTTATGTTATTACTTTTGTTTGAATCATATTTAGGTTTTGATTATAAATAAATTTATGTATTAACTCAGTGTTACGGGTAACCCATCGAAAACCCGCCCCATATGGGTATCCCCATACCCGCCCCGCCCCAGTTCATGTGGGTAACGGGACGGGTATGGGTATTTTTTATGAATGGGGCAGTGACTGGGATTGGCATACCCACCCCATGGCCATCCCTAGCCATGCCATCCACGCCACCGTGCCAAAGGCATGCCAGCTACGCCACTGTGCCGAAGGCATGCTAATCATGCCAGCCACTCCACTGTGCCAAAGGAATGCCAACCATGCCAGCCACGCCACCGTGCCAAAGGTATGCACCTAAATCAGCAGAAAATGTTTCTCACCCACACACGAAATTACCGAAATCAGCAGAAACTGTTTTCACCCACAAAAAATTGGCGACCACAGTGGGAGGTTAATCTCTCGGTTATAATATAAATTTCCAATTCACGATTTCATCTTTCAATACCGATATCAAGATGGTAGAACTCAGGTCCGGATCAACGACAAATCCTGAGAACACTAATACCGAAATCATCCCCGGAACTAGCACTCCTTCCAGTGGCATTAACGCCACCGACCAACACCAGCGGTGCGGAAAACGTTCCTTCAGGTGTTACACCGCCGATCACCAGGGCCAGAGCTGCTGCCGCCGCCGCCCCTAATGTTTCGTCGAGTATGACCCCACCAACCTTCACTAGGGCTACGATTACTCCGCCGCCAGGACGAGAGACTGGAGGAACCAGAGGGAGCCGACCCTATATCACCATTGATGATTTGATGGAAAGGCAGGAGGTTCTTGATAGAGCCCAGACGGACATGGCCCCGACTCAGAAGGAGGTGCTTGTTTTTCTCAAGACACTAACAGAGCGGCTACCGCGGGAATCGCGCCAGCCATAGTCAATAAGGAACACCTACAAATATCCTGACGCCGGCACCTCTGCAGGGCGTACCTTTGCAGACGAAGAGACTCTCCCCGGAACCCCGGTGGAGAAAAATCAACGGTCCAATTTTGTCACACGAGAAGATTTGGAGCGACTTCACCGAGACAAAAGTGATGCTACATACATGTATCAGCATCAACCCCCTTACCCGCCTGAAATACAAAGAATTCCTCTTCCAAGAGGATACTCTTATCCTCAATTCACTCTATATGACAACACCGGAAATGTATGTGAACATGTCTCTCGATTCTTGGAGTCCTTAGGCGAACTCGAATACAATCACGTTCTCTGCTTGAGGGAGTTTTCAAACTCGAGGAATTAGGCGCCTCGTCAACAAGCAATACAACACTGGTACCTCCTCTGTGAGCGTAGTAGACAAAGTAGGGAAAAGGAAGGCCCCAGCGGCAGACCAACAGCCTAAGCGCGCGGTGCCAGCACAACGAGCGGCTCCGCCACGGACGACCACCGCTAAGGCCCCCATGCGATATCAAGAAGCTGGATAAGATGTCTTGGATTTCCCGTTCCCGATCGAGGAGGTGATTGAACTCTTGGAGGCATGGATCCATGAAGATGTCATCAGACTACCACCTCCCAGGCGCCCACCGACCGAAGCAGAGATGGAAAACCTCAAATACTGCCGCTACCACAGATTTTTTCACCACCCGACCAGCGACTGCAACAGACTAAAGTGTATCTTCAAGGAGAAGGTAGAGGCAGGGGAACTTCAATTGGGAAACGAGGGAGTTCATAGAGATCCGCTGCCGTTCAGGAGTTGCATGATCTCTGGAGACTCCACACACGAGACTGTACAATCCATGATACAACATGTGTGCGAAATCCTCTACCTTACCGAGACGCAGCGTCAAGATACCTTCACGGCCTTCAATCGTGTTGTGTCGGGTAAATGACTCTTTACTATTGCGGAAGCCACGCCAGGAGCCCAAGCTCTCCCAGGGAACGGCGCTGAAAAACACAACTGGGGACTGTTGACCACGGTTTATCTACGGGGAGCCAAGCTCGACAGCTTTTGATTGACGCGGCATGTGACTTCAACATCGTTACCATCAAGACTTTGAGAGCTGCGGGAATTTTGAAGCAGGAGGCTAACCACTCCCCATCCATGGTCGAGAATTCGGAAGGGGAACCAATGAACGCATACAACTACATTGACCTCGATATCAAGGTAGGAGACGTTATAACACATGGAAAATTCCACATTGTCAAAGAACTTTCAAGTTATGACGTGATCCTGGGGCGCTCATGGGTACATGGCAACAAAGCGAAATTTGGAGCATCTCCTCTGCCGGTGACGACTCCCGAAAGAATTTCCAGCAAGCCGCACAACTTGGGAGATTACATGTGACCGCATCAACAACTTACCAAGGTAACCCAATCTCCCGGAGAAAGCCTGTCGACGTTCATCCGTAGATTCCAAACGCAAGTAAGTCTGGTCAAACAACCCTTTCTGCACCCAGTCACTTCTTTTCTCGGCCCGGCATGGGGACTCAGTCCAGTTGTCAGCTCAGACACTATTAAGAGATGTGAATGGGGCGCTGGGCCTTTCAATCACTTCACCAAGAATTTGGAAGTTGCAGTCAAAGACGATGGGGCCAAAAGTCAAATTGTTACGCGGAATTCATTTCAAATTGGAGATATGGTAGTCAAGACGACCTCATTTCAAGTTGAAAACATGACAGTAAAGATGACCGTTCGGCCTGATTCGCCCGGAGAAAAGGAAGACGAACCAAATCTGGTGGCAGATGTTCTTTTGGGAGGTTACTGCAAACTCATCAATACCGACGAATTGGAAGGCGTGATGATTCACTCTCGATGTCTCAAGCCCTTCAATACCTAAAGAGTTGTGCTACCTTCTCCTACAGCGTTTTTTCCCTCTAGTATTTCCTTCGGAAATTTCCCTTTCCACTCAATATTTGTATTTCCTCTAAATACGAATGCACCACTTGCATTCCTAATTAGGTTTCCGATTTCTACTTAAAGCACGCTTTTTTTCCTTCAAATAAGTTTTCTGAATCTCGAAAGAAAAACATCAAATAAATCTCGAGCCATCACAAAACTATCTCCCATCAAAATAAAAAAAAATCGGAACCCTACTAGAAATACCTTATTCAAAATCTCTAAAGGGAAGAAGGCACAAGAAGTTATCAGACGACGGAAAAGATATCTTCTTCAAGATTTTGGTTTCAATGCTCCTCTGTTCCTCTGGACATGTGGCGACGACACTAAGGACAAGAAACAGGAGGATCGAATAACTCACTTTTGATGAAGGGTTTGGACGTTTTCGAACAAGAGGTTTTTATTCATTCATTCAGAAATGTGAAACCATAAAAGCTGAATGAGCGGAATGTTACCTGGTGAAGCCCTAACTCCGCCATGAAAGTAAAAAAATAAAAATGAGTCCGCAAAACATCAAGACAGCTACATGCCAAAGAGAAACAGCAAAGGGGAAAGACTAGTCGTCCAAGGCAGATGCCAGGATCACCAACACCTCTAATCAGAGCCCTTTCAAGCACTTTCTCCAACACTCTCTCTGGAAACAAACGTTCCGACCAGAAGCCACCTCAGCAGCAGCACCAACATTCCATCTAGAAGCCGCCTCAGCGGCAGCAACCTCAGCATACCACCAGGAAATCGCCTCAACAGTAACAGCTTTCTCCTCCTGTCTGATATCCGCTTCAACAGCGATCCCAGTATATGCCTCCATAGCTTCTCCAACGGATCTGACAGCATTTTCGGCGTCCACTCCAAAAACTGTTTCTGTTTCGCAAATCGCGGCGTTTTCCTCGGGAGCTTTTCCAACGGCCTTTTGAAGATTCCCCGGTTCATCCGCATCAGAATCAAGGATTATGAACCTATCCCGAACAGGGATATTAATATATATCTCCCCTAGAAGTTCCATGGACTCATCTTTCCGTCGTTTCAACCGAGAGGCAAATCGTTCATCCTTAGCGCTGAGTTGTGGAAAAATTTCGTTGACTAGAGATCTCTCAACGCACTGGGATGCTCCATCACTTCCTCGATTTTCCACCATGTCCACCGAAGACATGAAAGTCTGAATATGCATCCGCACTCCGTATAGATGGGTGGGAGGCATGCCCTGTATAATTTCGCCAGCTTCACGGAACAGAGAATCAATTTTGTCTAACGCCTCCTCATGGGGAGAAAACTGATTTTCGTCAACACCAAGACTTTCCTCCGAAGAGTCAGATGTACGATCGTCACTGGAAGATCCCATTATATGCTACAAAAAAAGGGAGTAAATCTTTGCCAGGTCTGCACCGGCAGTCTGCATGAGGAAGAAGAAGGAAAAATGGGGAACCAGGAGAAAACACGAGACAATACCTGTAAAGAGGATGAACGCGATTCTACGATGATCTGTGCGAATGAAGGATTCAGGATCGCCTCGTATATTCAGCAGATCGATGAATCCCGGAAAATAAACCCTTCTACTGGCCGTGAATTCAGGCATGATATTCAGCTGGAGCGGATGTTTGTCTATACAAGATAACTAGGGTTTGATAACCCATGTCAACAACAATCCATACTATCCCGTGACTCAGAAGAAGGGTAAACAAAAAAAAAACGTGGAAATACGTTCTTGGAACGCGCTTGCCTGCGGTATTGCTACCACTCTGCCACCAGCACTGAGACGTGGAAGCAAAACTGGTGATATGATATGAGGAGGAGGGGTGACGCCCCTTTTATAGCCACGGCACATTTGGAGTTCGAATGGGGAAGTTTCTTTATTTCAAGCCACGCATAACCAAGCCCGCGCGCGGCCAGAGCAATGCCAGCGGATTCATTCCAAGCAATGCCAGCGGCTCCGTTTCAAGATGCACCATGCCAAAGGCTCTACTATAAGCCGCATAATGCCAGCAGATCATGTCACGCCAAGTCTATACCAGCGTCTCCATTCCAATCCGCACAATTCCTGCGGCTCTTATTCCAAGCCGACCAATACCGGCGACTCCTTTTTAAGCCACACAATGTCGATGGCTTGCCAAGCCAAGCCAGCAACCCCAACGGCTCGCAAAGCCAGCGCCAACGGCTCCAAGCCAAGCCAACAACTCCGCGTTCCCTAGCCTAGCCAAGATGGCGCACAGCCAAGCCAAGTTGACGCCAACTATCTGCATCCCAGCCAGAAACTACCTCTGCCACTCCGCGCCTAGGTAACAGCAGCATGAACCGAATTTACGTAAATCCGCCAACACCAGAGTCACAGGTTCTCTTTACCTCCCAAAAAAAGGTTAGTCGGATCTTCCTGACCATCTTTTCATGACTTGCCGTTTCGATTTTGCCATTGTCTGTCACCATCTCATGCTTACCTCGCAATAAGGCCCATGTTCCGAGCTAAGCAGGGGACTTAATGTTGATGGTGGTTTTTAGCTTAGGGTTAAAATCATAAAACCTTGGTATAACGTGACATCACTCTGTAAGTAAACGGATCTGTAAACACCAATATCTCCACTAGAACATTTATTGAACCATTCAATATGTCTATGTGAAATTTACCCAGACTCACGGATGCGACAATCTCCCCAAATACACTATAAATTTCGGCACCTTGCCAGTACAAGACTCACTGGGTACCTTTATATATAGACATACTATGTTCCGCGGCAGAACCCTTAGTATTGGTTGGCATCATATTCGCTCATTCCAGCCGCCCTGCTAAAGGTATGCACCAGCCATGACACCGTTCCAAAGGCATGTTAACCATGCCATCCACGCCACCGTGCCAAAGGAATTCCAACCATGCCAGCCACGCCACCGTGCCAAATGTATGCACCGTCCATGCCAGCCACGCCACTGTGCCAAAGACATGCCACCCATGCCATCCACGCCACCGTGCCAAAGGTATGCACCCGCCATGCCACTGTGCCAAAGGCATGCCAGCCACGCCATTGTGCCAAAGGTACACACCAGCCATGTCAGCCACGCCACCGTGCCAAAGGTATGCACCAGGCATGCCAGCCACGCCACCGTGCCAAAGGTATGCACCAGCCATGCCAGTCACGCCACTGTGCCAAAGGCATGCCAGCCATGCTAGCCACTCCACTGTGTCAAAGTCATGCCAATCATGCCAACCACGTCAGTGTTCCAAAGGCATGCCAACCATGCCAGCCACGCCACTGTACCAAAGGAATGCCAACCATGCCAGCCATGCCAACGTGCCAAAGGGATGCACCGGCCATGCCAGCCACCCCACTGTACCAAAGGAATGCACCAGCCATGCCAGCCACGCCACTGTGCCAAAGGTATGCACCAGCCATGCCAGCCACGCCACTGTGCCGAAGGCATGCCAATCATACCAACCATTTCAGCCACGCCATTGTGCCAAAGGCATGCCAACCATGCCAGCCACGCCACCGTGCCAAAGTCACGCCACCCATGTCAGCCACGCCACCGTGCCAAAGGTATGCATCGGCCATGCCAGCCACGCCACTGTACCAAAGGCATGCCATCCATGCCAGCCACGTCACTTTGCCGAAGGCATGCCAACCATGCCAGCCACACCACTATGCCAAAGGCATGCCAGCAGCTCCGTCCAAGCCGCACCATGCCAGCGGCTCCGTCCAAGCCACGCTGCGCTGGCGGCTCTGTCTAAGCCGCACACTTCCAGCGCCTCCAAGCCGAGCCAACAACTCCTGCTTGCGTCTCCATTTCATGCCAAGCCATGCCAAATTCCACGTTTTATGCCAAAACCCTAATTTGGCTACGCCCAAAGTATGCACGAGCATACCGCTGGCTGCCAAACGAAAGGTATCCACGATCAACAGCTACCCTTCCTCCTGAGATGCAGATCTCAGCCACACAAGTTTGCCACCAAACCAAACGACTTGTGGTAACCTCTTCGCTACGATTCCAATTCTTTGGTCACGGTGCCAAACCCTAATTTGGCCACACCAAAGCCGTGTCATCCATGCCACCTTGCCGCTGGCTTCCAAACGGAAGGTATCCATAATCAACGGATACCCTTCCTCTTGAGATGCAAATATTGTCCGTCGAAGGTCGCTACCGAATCGACAAACCTCTCAATCTTAACTTGCCATACGCTAGAAATATGCTACACGTTTTCCATGAAAACACTCGAGACATCAAAACATGTCACAAACTGGGGGATGCTCATCAGAGTATTGGTCTGGCGATTTACAGCGTGCGGCGTGCAATACGCCCGTTACAAGAAAGTGTCATAAAGGTGAGGCAGTTAATAATGGCAATAAATAAGTGGTGAAACGTATCCTCATTATGGAAACATCAATTCCAGGCATTACCCGTTACCACTTTCTTCCACCACTCAACCGCTTCCACTTCTTATGAAGCCAGGGTACGTTTCATTACGACTTGTATAAATAGGTTTCACTTATTTCCACCAGTGAACACGTTTTTTGGTCAAGAGAACACTACAACACTCAGAAATCACCTGTTAGCTTTGCACATTGCTAGCGTTTCACCTTCTGATACGAGTCGTAATACAACCACTCTTCCATAATCAACTATTATGGCTTCAACACTCTCTTCGCTTCCCTCCCTAAGACCAAACCTTCTCCTTCACTTTTGTGACCGAAGCAAGTCTGGAACGACAATTTCTTGGTTTAGGCCAGATTTGTACAGATTGATCTCTCGAATCTAAAGTACTCCCGTGCAGTACATTGTTTAGGGTTTAGACTCGTTTCTCACTCACACATGAAATTACCAAAATCAGCGGAAACTGTTTTCACCCACAAATACCAGGATAATGGGTACTTATTTTGCTATGGAGAATGCTTACTTTGGAAATTTGGAGAGCCAGAAACAAGCTTCATTTTGAGCATATAAAACCTCGTATCCTTGCTATACTAAATGATGTTTCTAACTGGTTTAATATTTCCACTTGGATGAAAATTATGACTCCTTGAACTCATTTGAGTCAGGCAGAACTGGAGTGTAAAATAATCTCGAGGTCTGATCCCTTCCTCCAGAAGGTACTATTAAGATTAATGTGGATGCGGCTATTTTTACGGAAAATATGCAGCTACAACTATTTCCACAGATCATGATAGTCGTCTCATTGCGGCATCTACCTCGTTATCAAACCAAGCTATTCCCCAAGTGTCCGAGTCTAATGGCTTTCTTCTCGTGTCAAACTTGGCACAAAACTTGCACTTTCAAAGAATAACAATCGAAGGTGATTGTATCACTGTTGTGTCTTAAATAGAGAATCTCAGTTTGATCTATGGAGAATTCAGAGAAGCATTGAAGATATCAGGTTCGCAACGACTCGGGACCTTTCAGTGACTTTCAAATTCGTAAAGATATTAAAAAATTCAGCAACTCACAATCTCGTATCTTATGTTGTGAAGCATAATGTCCATAATTGGTGCACATTTTCCCAAATCCCATTGTCTGTGTTGGCTTGTTTTTTTACAGATGTTCCTTGTTCTAGTTTGTTGTTTTTTTTTCTCTTTTATTTCTCAACTACCAAAAAAAAAGGACATAATTCACAAACTATAATGCAGATATTTGTAAAGGTTATACCACTTGAAATATTTTCAAAAAAACATTGTTCAGGGTTTAGACTCGTTTCTCACCCACACACAAAATTACCGAAATCAGCAGAAACTGTTTTCACCCACAAACACCAGGATAATGGGTACTTATTTTGCTATGGAGAATGCTTACTTTGGCAATCTGGAGAGACAGAAACAAGCTTAATTTTGAGCATATAAACCTTTGTATCCTTTCTATACTAAATGATGCTTCTAACTGGTTTAACTTATATTTCCACTTGGATGAAAATTATGACTCCTTGAACTCATTTGAGTCAGGCAGAACTGAAGTATAAAATAATCTCGAGGTCTGGTCCCGTCCTCCAGAAGGCACTATTAAGATTAATGTGGATGCGGATATTTTTACGAAAAATATGCAGCTACAACTATTGCCACATATCATGATAGTCGTCTCATTGCGGCATCTACCTCGTTATCTAACCAAGTTATTCCCCAAGTGTCCGAGTCTAATGGATTTCTTCTCGTGTCGAACTTGGCACAAAACTTGCACTTTCAAAGAATAACAATCGAAGGTGATTGTCTCACTGTTGTGTCTTAAATGGAGAATCTCAGTTTGATCTATGGAGAATTCAGAGAAGCATTGAAGATATCAGGTTCGCAACGACTCGGGACCTTTCGGTGACTTTCAAATTCGTAAAGATATTAGCAAATTCAGAAGCTCACAATCTCGTATCTTATGTTGTGAAGCATAATGTCCATGATTGGTGCACATTTGCCCAAATCCCGTTGTCTGTGTTGGCTTGTTTTTTTACAGATGTTCCTTGTTCTATTTTGTTGTTGTTTTTTCTCTTTTATTTTTCAACTACCAAAAAAAAAGGACATAATTCACAAACTATAATGCAGATATTTGTAAAGGTTATACCACTTGAAATATTTTCAAAAAAACATTGTTCAGGGTTTAGACTCGTTTCTCACCCACACACAAAATTACCGAAATCAGCAGAAATTGTTTTCACCCACAAACACCAGGATAATGGGTACTTATTTTGCTATGGAGAATGCTTACTTTGGCAATATGGAGAGCCAGAAACAAGCTTCATTTTGAGCATATAAACCCTTGTATCCTTTCTATACTAAATGATGCTTCTAACTGGTTTAACTTATATTTCCACTTGCATGAAAATTATGACTCCTTGAACTCATATGAGTAAGGCAGAACTGAAGTATAAAATAATCTCGAGGTCTGGTCCCGTCCTCCAGAAGGTACTATTAAGATTAATGTGGATGCAGCTATTTTTACGGAAAATATGCAGCTGCAACTATTTCCACAAATCATGATAGTCGTCTCATTGCAGCATCTACCTCGTTATCAAACCAAGTTATTCCCCAAGTGTCCGAGTCTAATGGCTTTCTTCTCGTGTCGAACTTGGCACAAAACTTGCACTTTCAAAGAATAACAATCGAAGGTGATTGTCTCACTGTTGTCAAAGTCTTAAATGGAGAATCTCAGTTCACTCTATGGAGAATTCAGAGAAGCATTGAAGATATCAGGTTCGCAACGACTCGGGACCTTTCGGTGACTTTCAAATTCATAAAGATATTAGCAAATTCAGAAGCTCACAATCTCGTATCTTATGTTGTGAAGCATAATGTCCATAATTGGTGCACATTTGCCCAAATCCCGTTGTCTGTCTTGGCTTGTTTTGCTACAGATATTTCATGTTCTAGTTTGTTGTTTGTTTCTAGTTTGTTGTTTGTTTGTTCTCTTTTATTTTTCAACTACCAAAAAAAAGGACATAATTCACAAACTATAATGCAGATATTTGTAAAGGTTATACCACTGGAAATATTTTCAAAAAAGTTACGCTTACTTGACTACCAAATTCTTTATACTCCTTAAATTAAATTTTAATAACTATTTATTAAAAAGGAGTTGTTCGGAGAAAATAACATATGAAAATAAAAAGGATGCATCTATGATGGAAAATAGGGAAATGACCAATTTTTGTGAGACATGAAGAGGATGATTCTTACTCACGGTTAGTTCTTCTGAAATCTGAATAGTCATCTATTATCTATATTACCATAGAGAACCCATGAGGTTTAGATAACTCATAGATTTTAGGCTATCTCTTTAGAGCAGCTCTCATGCTAGAGGTCAAGGTCATCATATGTGGAAGTCTTATTTATACCTTTTAGTTGTGGATTATTTACTACATGCAAAAAAAAGAAGAAGATAACACTCTCTACCTAAATTCAATCTCCAATCCCCAAGGTTTTATCTAACATTTTTTATTTAACTTTAGAGACAAAAGATGATGTGGACTTATGACCCAAGGTCATGAAGAAAGTCTTATTTAGACTCTCTCATTTACCCCCATTTTGGCCATGTCATCTTTATCTATGACCCTCACATTTGCATTGGAGATGAAACTTTGGTGAAAAATGTCTTAAATTTGAAGTGTCATATTAATTTAAGACATTTACCCCTTGCATTGGAGATGCTCTTACATATCAACTAGCTTCTGCTCCCTCCGTCCAAGTTATACAGGCAGAGAATTAGGCCGCGTTTGGTATGCGATATGAAAACATTTTTCTGTTTTTTGAAAACAGAAAAAACATATACGGCTATAAGAGCTCATCTCGAACTCATTTTCGTTTGAGTGGGTAATG
Organism: Papaver somniferum; assembly: GCF_003573695.1. Classification (NCBI taxonomy): domain Eukaryota; kingdom Viridiplantae; phylum Streptophyta; class Magnoliopsida; order Ranunculales; family Papaveraceae; genus Papaver; species Papaver somniferum. Next base: position 109,454,927 of record NC_039363.1, read on the forward strand.
CTATTTGTTATGCTATACAAAGGTTACATCCGACAATTTTATCCTGAACTCTAATGCATTGTTAGGTTTGTAGCATTAGTCATTCTTTAGCTTCAACCGTACGTGCATGATAGTGTTAAGGAAAACTTGAAGATCCGGTGACTTTGGCTTTCCTCAATTTGTTCCTTTCCAATTGATTTATTTACCTTCCAGTAATTCTATTCTGATTCACCATTATTTGCAGTATCTCATTACTACAATTCCTAACAGTGTTCATTTTACGTACTTACCGCGACCTAGACCCTATATATATTGCTAGTCAAGGAAAGAACATGTACAATTATAACAATAATTAAAAGACCCATTTTCGAAATATGGAGGATTCTTCAACTGTATTCTCAAAAAGAGGTGTGAGGAAAGGAGCCTGGGCTGAAGAAGAAGATCAACTTCTTAGGGAATGTATCAAAAAGTACGGACAAGGAAAATGGCATCAAGTTCCTCTTAGAGCAGGTTGGTTAGTTCGTTCTGTCACTTACGATTTTGTGTCTTACCGTGTTTATTAAGAGAAAACTGAAAAACAACCATATATACCAGTAATTACGGGAGCAATGGAGCTTAATTATATAGCTTGCCGCCGGAATTGTAAAGGGGTCTGGAGTCTGGACCAATTTCTTGTATATGTTTTCTCACACTTTTTCAGTACTGTAATACTTGTTTATCATTTTATTAATCGTGCTAAAACTTCTACAGGGCTAAATCGATGCCGGAAAAGCTGTAGATTGAGGTGGTTGAACTATCTACACCCGAACATCAAAAGAGGAGAGTTCAAACCAGATGAAACGGATCTCATCATCCGGATGCATAAGCTTCTTGGTAACAGGTATACCTGAACTATCTGAGTTAGCGCAGCACCATTGTAACTAAAAATTCAAAGACATGCACAAACTAAGGCTGACATGCTGATATGTACCAGCTCTTTTTAGCCATGTATAGCGAAGTTTCTTTCGAACTAGCTGGCTTCAATTGTCTGATGTCGATTATAACTTCTAAGTCCTACTTCAGTTTTTGAACCGTCTGAATTTTCTCAATTACTCATTCCTTACAGAACTTCTGGTTTTCTATAAAGATACGTTCTTACATTTCTGTCACCTGGCTATCAGTTGTTTAAGGTCACTAGTTCCCAGAATAGCATTAACGATTGTGAGCAGAAAATAGCATCCAGGAAAATCATTGAAACAATAAGACAAAATGGATATGTATTCTTTTCCACATGTACGTTTCAATCATTTTGTCCACTTATTGGTAGTGTCCCCTACTGCCCTGCATATGTATGCAAATCATAACTATGTGAAATAGCTATCTAAATTCAATTTATTCAATTACCTATTCAAAATTGAAATTTGTAGTAAGCTATATACATAGATAAGCAAAGCATGTATAGTTATATACAATACTTGAACAGTCGAATTACTTGTGATATAGAGCTCAGCATTCATCGTAAATGATAATACATGTAATTTTCTTCTTATTATTAAGTTCATTGCGCTAAGCAACAGACGCCTAATTCCAAATTCGACTTTTTGTCAGATGGTCATTGATTGCTGGTAGACTTCCAGGAAGAACAGCAAACGATATCAAGAATTACTTCAACACTCATTTGAAAAAAACTTGCTTCTCTAAATATAATACCGAGAAGGCACAACAAGATGCCGTGACCAAGAAACTATGTCATGATAATACCACTCATCGTGACGGTCATGAACAACAGAAGTTTCTGAAATGTAGGCAACTGTGTCCAAATATTAGTACTATATATCATACTGATATGAGGATGACCCAAGTTTTAAGACCTCAACCCCAAACCTTCTCCAAGAAATATCAGTGGAGAATGATGAATAAAGCGCCAACGCCAACTGGGACGAATAATAACAGCATTACTGCGACAGCTAGGTTCCCTAATAATGCACAGGTAGTTAACAATGCTACCCGTTTGTCATTATTAGTCGATGATCACCATGATCAGTTCTCTCCTATAAATGGCCAGCACATTCATGATCAAGGTACTAATTGGTTGAAAAACATTTTGCTCGGTGAAACGGAAGAAGAAGATTCAAAGAAGATGAAGAAGCCAAAGAAGAAGAAACCAATTACTTTGACTGAAAATGCCTCATTGGAATTTGAAAACACTACAACCTCTGGTGTTGAGCAAGGGATGTCGACAAAGGACATGGATGGTGATGGTGATGCTTACCATTGTAGTTTGGATGGTGATCAAAAGTTAAAAGAAGGCGGTAATGCTGGCGACAACGACAACTACTGGAATAGCTATCTTGATGACAATCTGTGGAGTATGTTAAGGGAAGAACAAAATCATCACTTAATGATCTAGCTGATAAAGGCTGAGTATTAACATATAATGAGTCAGTTAGCCTAAAAACCCATCATTTAAGCAGTTAGACGTACGTGGCTAGCTTCATTTAGTAGCTTATTGGAGCTAAATCGCATTAGTGTTTCAGTTTTTTTGTTTTGTTTTTTTGATCGAGTTCAGAGTTGTTGCTTTCATGTTTAATGCAGACGATATGCCGGTCTCGAGGAAAATAGTAGAAAATATTTTTCGTATGAAAAACAACAGTAGAAGATTTGTCCTGATTTATAATGAAATTAAGAAGAATTGTAATGTAGTACGTATTATTTGTATCAGTTTCCACGTCCCATTGAATTATTTTGTTCTTCCCAGTAAGGCAATAAGTAACAACAATTAATGATTTCAGCTGGGAGATTTTCTCCAGTCGATCCGGTCCAAAACACCTGATTTATTTTGTCTTTTATGAGAGGAAGGCCAGTGACTTGCAACTCCATAAATGTGATGGTTGCAACTGCGTGAATGTGATGGTTAGACATACCCAGAAACTACAGTACGAAATTTGTTTTTGTCTGGACTGCACTTCACTGAAATCACAGGTGGACATCGAGCTAACATCCATAATATTTTCCCGTCCATAGATCGATCCCTATTATGCTACGTGAGTCGTTCATGTCCACTAGAGAACCCGCGCTCTCAGTTAACTATTCCAGCTTTGATATATATACCTTATAATAAAATGTAAAATTTGTCAGTTAATCAGGTTTGAAGACTTGTTTAACTAGTTTCTTTTTCTTTTTTTGGCTTTAAAACGGTGCTGGATACAGTGTTTAATCTAAAACCTTCTTTGATTCAGAAGTGCGGGAAATCCCCAACGTCCCGCCTTTTCATCAGTAATGACTAATGAATCTAATGAGCTAATGTTAATTTTCCATCGCAAATGGAGACAGGAAAACAAATAGCTTTTACCGAAGTTCTCGGCATGTTATTTCAATTTACTATTTTGTTGTCTTTCGTGCCCGCTTTGGCATTTTCCATAAAATCAAATGGTTCCTTTAAGTTTTGTCTTGATTGATAAAACCAATTCAAATAAAGCAGAAGGATTTTCACCACCGAGAAGCAAAACAATATGTATTTTGTACAACCCTGTTATACCGGCGGCATGTTTCATTAGACGGGCGGGAAATGTGATTCCAATGACCTTTTAGTTGGTTAGGGGGTTCTATAGGGGTGTAAATTGACAACATTATCCTTTTCATCTTAAATGGACTAATTAATTCTTGCTTTTTTGGTTGAAAAGACTGAATTGTCCTCCCGATTTTTAACCTAATGAAATCAGAAAAATCAAAACAGTTTTTTTTGATTTTTTCATCTTCTCTTCTTGGCGATTTGAAAAATTGATAATCGTTGATTGAAAACTATATTTCAAAAACCGAATTAGGATATAGTTTATTGTGTTTGATTTAAGTTAGTTTTTGTATCAAAAATTAGGATTTTGGATCAAAATTGAAATTTCTGTGTTGCATGTGAGTTACGGTTGGTAATAACTCCAATTGGAACCGTAACTATAGATTTGGTTGATGTTACGGTTCATTTAACTCAAATACCAACCGTAAGTTCTTGATTTTGAGATAAAATGTTCAGTTACGATTTATTTATTTTTTGCAACCGTAAATTACTTACGGTTGGTCTCGTTACTTAAGTTAGGAACCGTAATTTGTCCTGCATGTTTCATTTTCTTTTTACGGTTTGTAATTGCATCACTGTTATCAACCGTATTTGAGTTATAACTTGTAACTCAAATAACCTTACCAACCGTAGGTTAGTTACGGTTGATCTCGATTCATTAGTTACCAACCGTAATTTGTTACGGTTGCTATATGTTGTCATTCTACCAACCGTAACTGGTATTACGATTGGGTTTTCCCAAAATTGAACCAGTTACGGTTGGTGTTCGATAGTTTTGGAACCGTAACTACGAGTTACGATTGGTAACGAGCTAAATTCCAACCATAAGTTCTTCTGAAATTTTAAAAGTTTCGATTTTTTAATGTACTTTAGATAATTTTGAGCGACAAAAAGCTAATGAGAACTAATTTAGAGATTCACCCATCTCAAATTTGCCACTGGAATCAATCATTTTGGTTGAGTGAATCAAAATCTAGGGTTTCACAAATATCACAAAAGTTTTTCTTTTCTTCTCCTCTAAACTTTTTTTTTTTACTCCAAAAATCTGATTTTGATTTATTTTAGAGTAAATATAAGTGAAATTTGATTATCAAAACTAAACTAGATTATCAACACTAAATTATGTAAGGGTCAATTAGTCATTTTCAGCTTTTTTATAAGGGACACTTTGAATTACCATCTAATGATCCTTTTTATCTTATTCAATGTCGCCCCTCTAATGGAATCAGCCGGTCCTATAACAGGGTTGATTTAGTAACATGTAGCATTTTTGTTTAATTGTCCGCTAGAATCAGATCAGCGTGAATTTTGTACACGCCCTTATGACTGGTGAGTACTGCGCTAGGGTTTTTAAACCAAGTTGTCTTTTTTTTTTCTAGCGGTAAATAGTAATTTATTAATAGAAACAGTAAATACAACGTATGGAATATAAAGTACAAACTCCCCAATAGATTCCTCTCATAATGATATAAGAATCCCAAACCCCAGCAAAGCAAACACCCTAGCCTAATAATGAACGATTTTTTTGGGCAATAGCCAAAAATGGAGGGGAACTACTTTGTGATAGGAATGTCCACCCTACATTCTAAGGGGTGTCCTAAAAGATTAGAGAAGACTAATATGTCCTTATCCTAATTAAGGGTATAACTAATCCTAATAATCCACTAATTTAACCAGTACCCACTGATCTAACCCACTAAATTAAAACCTAAAATCAGTTGCAAAACCATTCTTTTCTTTTCTTCTTCTTCTTCTTCTTCTTCTTTTTCTTCTTCTTCTTCTCTTCTTTTCCTCTTCTTCGTGGACATCGATGTTAATCATCAATTCGAAAAAAATTCATCGTCGATTAATCCATCGTTATAAACAATGCACTCTAAGCAGACACCAAGAATTCCAGGATTGAGTCCGGGACTGGCAAATACAGCGAATATCCCAAATCAATTTCAAATTGATACACAACTTCAAGCAAAGTTGAGAAACCAAATCAAGCATCCAACAGCAACCAAGAAGTCCGATTCGAGTAAAATGAAAATCCGCGAGTAATTTCCTTCATACTCATTCCTTTTAATTGTTTTTTTGTTGAAGTAATCGATTAGAAATCATCAAAACCCATAGAAAATGGTAGTTAAGGTGTAGATTTTGGTTAGGAGAAATTTTGAAAACCCTAGATTTTGCGTAACCGAACTTTGAATATGAAGAACAGTTCGGAAAATTAGGAATTTTTAGGTAACCGAACTATGTAGTTCGGTAAGCTCGCAAAAAAAAATTCCTAACCGAACTCCTTCATTATATGAGAAATTTGAGTTTGTTAAGCTCGCAAAAAAAAAATTGCATAACCGAACTCCTTCTTTATATGAGAAATTTGAGTTCGGTGTAGTCGATAAATTTATATAGGTAACCGAACTTTGATCTGTCAACACCAAATTTTTAGTTCTGTGACTTCGCAACTTATACCAGATAACCGAACTTTAATCTGTTAACATTTTGTGTTTGATGTAATCCCATGTTCAATTTTATTTGATAAGACAATATTCTGTTTAGCTAATAATGCGGTTTTCATTCATTAGGAACAAAGCAAAAAGATTTATTCCCCACCTAGATGAAGATTTGAGAACTCCCACCCCTCGTGGTAGAATACATTTGGATTTCCGAAATCGTGGTACTAAAAATGCTAAACATGGAGGGGGATCGTTACAGGAAGTGAACCAAGAGAATGTTCGTAATGTAATCCAAGATGTCAATCAAGAAATGATGGAGAATATAATTGATAATATTATTGAAGAAGATAATTATGATGAAGAAGAGCAAGGAAATGAAGAATTAGGAAATGAAGAGGTTGAACAAAAAAGAGAACACGTTGAAAATGTAGAAGAAGAAGAACAAAGACAGGGCAAATAAGGAGAAGGACAAGAGGAAGAAGAGGAGGGAGAGGATGAAGAGGAAGAAGAGGAGGAAAAGGAGGTAGAGGAGGAAGAGGAGGAAGAGGAAGATGAGGAGCAAGAGAAAGAAGAGTAAGAAATTGTTCATGTTAAAGATAAAAAAAAAGTCGAAGCCGCCTTGTGCTAGATACTCACACATTCCCCCTGATAATTTGTGTTTGTCACCAGTGAATCCAACTTATGGTACTCCAAATAATGGAGGGGCAACATTGTTTGGCTAATAACACTCATGGGCTGCGAAGATCTATGCGACAAAGGTATTCTTTAAGTTCATTCTTAACTAATAGAACGATTTTTTTTGGGGACATGTTTCGTCAAGTATTAGTAGTGTTATGTTCTTTTCGTAGGATCACAATGATGCAGTTCGTATTATTCGTCGTCAAAAGGCGTCCAAATGGGATCTTTCTTTGGAGTGTCACGAGTTTCAAGCGAAGGTTAAAGAATGTGTGTTATGGAGAGCTATTGAGTATGCACATGTGAAATTTGACATTGTTGTCGTATCCGCATTTCTCGAGAGGTATTATCCCAAGACATGTACAATGCATCTTCCATTTGGCGAGATGGGAATTACTCCCGATGATTGCAAGAGAATCACCGTCTTACCAGTGGAAGGTAAATGTCTTCAAGAAGGCTACAAACCCTCGATGTGTTATGAATCTCTTGAAGAATTTCCTCTAAAATGTCTAGGATGGAATGCAAGAAAGGATCAATGTGAGTTTAGACGTTCTGTGAGGTCCCCTAAACGTGGCGATGAGTATAATCCAAGAGAGGAAAATGGAGCATTGAAGAAGATGGTGAAGTAATTCAAGTTGATAAAGTTGAAGGCAGAATTTGGAGAGACAAGAAAGAATGTGAGGAATGGAAAGTTGGTGATGGACCAGGAGACCCTTAGGATTCATGTCACCGCTTATTGGTTATATCAGCTAGGAACTGTCATTTTCCCCGATACTTCTGGAAATAGGGTGGATGCACATTATCTACAACTTTTGGAGAATCTCGATGAGATGAACAAATACTCTTGGGCCACTGGGGTGCTTGCTTTTGTTCTAGGAGAGATGAGCAAAGGGTCGAGGATTAAGACAACTCAAATTGGAGGTTACTTAACTCTTATTCAGGTGACCTTATACATTGTTAATTAGAAAATTATTCGCTAAATTTTTCTGCTTCCAATTCAATTTTCATGTATGTGGTTAATATTTTCGTATTTTCGCATAGGTTTGGATTTACGACCACTTCCCTTTATTGGGATTGGTTAAGGAAAAGACACCTTATCCCTATGGCGAACCTACAACAGGAAAATGGTTGTTTGTGGACGCACAAAAGAAGTCTACAGAAGAGCAGTTGACTTCGTTGAGGGAGAAATTGTATAAACTTACGGTGAACGATGCTCACCCATACACCGTACCCGATGATGTCCCTGTAGATGAAGAAGATCTGAATGGTTACTCTGCCGTCTCGGCTTACTATGGACCAATTTGGTATCCCAATGGCTACGCAATATATAATCCAAGGAGAGTACTAAGACAACTTTCTTATGTCCAAATGGATCCAAACGTGGAGAATGAAAATTTCAGTTTGCTGGTTCAAGGAACAAAGAACACCGAGAAATATTTTGTTCCAAAACATGAACCAACTCCTACGGTAGGACATTGGAATGCACTTAGTAAATACTACTTACCTTTAGGTGATTTTGTACCTTGTGAGGCAGATGTAAATGCATGTGATGAAGATTATATGGAGTTTTATCAAGAAATTAGTCATCCTTTTGTGATAAATAGAGAACAATATGCTAAGACTGATGCGGCGAAGGCAAAGGCATAAAAACATTGTTCGGTTACCTTATGAATTTTTTTAGGTTGTCGAATTGTACTGCCAAAACAGAAGTGGCCAAAAAATTTAAAGTTCGGCAACCTGAAATATTTGCGCAGGTAGCCGAACCTGAGTTGCATTCTTTGTAATAATACTTTCTAACCGAACTATTATCTGTCAACTCACTAAAATACTAACATTAAATCAATAATTAATACCACACTTCAACAAAACATAGCATCTGATTGATAAGCATACTTAGTTCCATTATATGTGTCATTTAATCATCCTCAAGTGAAATTTGACCTTCATGTACAATTTCGTCCGACTTCTTCAAAGCTTCCCACATCTCCATGTTATGCTTATACATAATACACCAACCCAACATTATATCGGGGTTAAATGCAGGCCGATAAGAGTTTCCGGAGATCGGAGGCAATGGACAATCGGGATCTAACCGGAGGCCTACAAAGTGGTTGTTGTCAATCAATGCAATCACACATCTCCTTCGTTGGATTTGCTCGACACATACCGGTGTTTTTCGGGTGAATGTGAAACTAGCATATTTTCAGAAATAATTAACCACACAATTGAATGCCTCGGTGATTAAGTGTCCACATATTGGCATGCTCATCCAATAATCCCTTGTGATCGGATGGCCCCCATGAAGACGACTTTGATACCTAACAAATTGCTCGTTGATACTACCTTCCCCGCACAACATTATCTTGTAAAAGTCCGGATTCTCCTTTAGTTTACACAACAACCTTTTCCTTACATGAGTGACTGCGCATCCATTATATCGCTTGGAACCTTCGATGAAAGGCCCTAGTTGTTGTACGACAACATGAAAACCACAATTACCATCCGGAGGAACGTCGTTGGTGGATATAACAAACTTTCTAATGTATATAGGTAGCTCTTCTAAGTAGTCTTTATTAATAGGTGGCAATTGAGTTGGTTGGCTTGGTGGCAATTGAGTTGGTTGGCTTGGTGGCGATGGACACATCGGACCTTTTTTCTTCAAATCTCGCTCACTTGTTTCGCCTTTCTCCGCAACACTCCTACCCCGTTTCTTAGAGTCCTACAAGTACTTTGCATTGGTCCACTCATGTGCACAAGGATCTCTAGTATTTTCATTTTGCTCACTCTTCTTCTTAGCCAACACCTTCGTATATTCTCTAAGTTTTTTTTTTGTTTCTTTGGAGCGTGGCCTACCTTTCCATTTGCCTTTTTGCGGTTCATGAACATTCTCAGAAGTTTGTGGATATATGATTGTCCTCATGTAATCCCAAAACATTTTTTTTTGGAGTTTGTTCATTCCTCGATACATCTCTATTATGATTCTTCCCATTTCGTTGTCAACAAACTCTTTTCCGACTTCTTCTCCCTTTGGAGGGGGATAAAACTTAGATGCTTCCAAAACGGATCAATGTCGCTTAAAGGGATTACGCTATGCTCGTAGTTGATTATCATATGACGACAAGGGAGTCCCATAGACTTATTCATGTTACAAACACACACCTCATCCCGCTTGGTTTCCCACTTTTCAATCAACTGGACTTCTATAATCAACAACTTTATACGTATTGCCGACATACGTTATAATGGATTCCCTTGAATAATTGGTGATTATCATACTTTCTCGTCATTTTGAATATACAGATTTTTTGGAACTTCTCTTTAATTCTATCAAAGTCGCGCTTGAAGTAATTTTCCATAGAATTCCACACGGTCACAAAATTATCAACACATCCAAAGAGATTCTTCTTCAACTGGTGGTGAGCCGACTCTACCAAACTTGCCGCTTGATTTCCCAAGTGTTTATATTGGTTGGTATAGGCATAAACAAACCTTTCTTTATGCGGTTCCAACCATTGGAGAAGAACATATGATATAACATCGGGGTAATCGGGAGTATCCCAATGGGTGATAAACACCGAAGATTTAGATAATACTCTTCCTCGGTAAGAGACCAACACAATGACTCCCATTCACCGTTGAAAGCAACCCATTTAGCGTAATTTAGTTCGTATTGTTTTTCAACCTTCTCTTTTGCATCCGCTCGTTTATCTTTCGGTAGCTTCTTAACCTCCTCATATCCTTTTTTTCTTGGGTGGACATATTATTGGCTTGCACCTATTGATCAAATTACACCATATATAGAACGTACAAAACATATTATGGGCTACTGGGAACACTACCTCTATTGCATTCATCAATGCGACTTCATTTTCGGTCACTATAACCCCGGGAATATCATCACCTCGGAAGATTGCCTTAGTGCCCAAATGTAACTAGGTTCTTTCTCGTCCCTTAAGAAACAAAACGCAACGGTAAACGGTGACTTCGTCGAAGTATTCAACAATGGCATCTCGTAATTGTTTGTCTTATAAGTGCAATCCATTATTAGAACTTCATGAAAGCATTGAGCCAATTGAACACTCGTCGGATGCGCAATGAAGAGTTGTGTTATCTCTCCGTCCGAATCCACATCCTTTTAAACCACGTAGTCTTTCTCTTTGACCAAGAAAAACAATTGTTACATCACTTGTCCATCTCTCCATTCCTTCTTTTTGATTGTCTCAATTGCATTGTAAATGGTGGACAAAGATGAGTGGTTATCCTTGTTATCTTAGTATTTGGAGCATCTGAAGTGGTGAAATATTCATTTTCCTCATTTTAGATACCTTGTCCATCTCTTTAGGAGTTAGCTTTGCCGCCATGAAATGTCCTTCAAGATGCTCCAGGCGAGGGTGGTTATGATGACCTTTCATAACCCGGTAGAGAACCCATCCATCCAAATCTTTGTTATGATTAAATGATAGCTTGAATGGGAAATTAATCTTCTTTGAGAAAGTTTTGTTCTTCCTATTTGTCTTTCCCTTATAAACATAACCCTTCCTCTTGTGGCTTTTGTCGGGATCACCGCTTCTCTAACAAATCATTTCAAAGCGAGTTTTTGTTTCATTCCCATTCATAACTAATACGCACATGTCTTTTTGTGGATGTTGTCTATCCCAACTCTTTGCCTCCGCCGGATCTTTGAATACAAACTCATTCATGTAGTGATGGGATGTGTCCTCGTACAAAATATCAACTTGGGAAGGTTGATTTTCCATTGGTATTGGATCACATTCAACCTACGAGAAATACCACAACGTCAATGACAACCATAAACAAGAAACGCTTAGAAGTTCGGCAATGTAAAAATTTATCGGCCTTACCTAACTCAGAGTTCGGTTACCTAGTCACTAGAAATTTTTTGCGAGCTTGCCGAGGTTTGATGACAAATTTTCTCCTTAGAAGTTCGGCAACAAAGTTAATTCACACGACTAAACTGAACCCTAAGTTCGGCAACCCCAACAGTATACTAGACTAAACCGAACTATTATTTGTCTACTCTATGCTATTAGTTCGGCAACGTTATTTGGAAAAATATAACCGAACTCTGAAAAACCTCCATTAAAATGGAGTTCGGTTACCTGCGTAATGCATATTAGGTAACCGAACCACTTTGACCTAGCCGAAATTTTTACTGAAATTTTCAGATTGGTCAATTTTTTGCACAATTCAAGCTACATTAACTAAATTTCAGCCATACCTGAGTACCCATATCTTCATATTCTTGTTGTGGATGATAAAATTCATCATTTGGGTCGTTAGCTTGAGTTTGGGGAAAAAAACAGTCATCATCTAACAAATAACTCATACCGGGATCGTTAGAAGTATTGACAAATACTTAGGAGATGAAGGAGGTTCTGATTCTGAGGAGGAGTTATCATCACAAAAATCACTCATATCATATTTAGAAAACTCAAAATAAGATTTTTTGGGTTCAACCCTATTTTTCATCATCTTTTCCTCTTCTTCTTCTTCTCTCTCAACAATTCTGATTCTAACAAAACTATCCTATTAATAACTCACTAATTACTAATTAATCATTACACTAACACTAACTAATCATTACAGTAACACTGATTTAATTACAAAGGGCTTATTTGGTATTAACAAAAAACAAATATAAGGAATGGCCCAATTTTACTTCAAATATCCATCCCCAAATAACTTAGTAGTCCCCCACCAAAATGGGCTAGTGCCCAAAAAATCGTTCCTAATAATAACACAAGGCCCAAGAAATGCACTCACATATATTTGTGAGAGCCCAAATAATGAAACCCCAGCCCTCAAAGAGCTAGCCCAAATAATAGAAACCCTATCCCCAAAAGGGGAAGACATTTTCCCTGTCTCCTGAAATCTTAACTCCGACGCCTCTTCCGACATGAACCCCACCTGCTCAAAATCCACAGCCTAAAAAACTCACCATCTTCCTTAACCAAGCCACCATAGCAAAACCCGTCGACACTTTTTCATACATAAACAGATACCTTGGTGATGAAATAAGTGATTTCGAATGGTGTTGATCAAAACGGAAGAAAAGAAAATATATCGGTTATCAAACAAACGAACAAAATCAACAATCCTTCAACAGAATACAATCTAGGATGCGAAGATATGACAGGCATCATCACCACCTTAACCTTCTCAATCAAAAACCTGATGAACCGTCTCTACAAAGAAAAAACAGAAACTCAAGGAAAGAAGCATCACAGGAAAGCAGAAACCTGATGAATCCCAAGTTGTCTTTTTTTATAATAAGGGACCCAAATCGCCACATGTCGCCGCTATAATCACTCTTGATTTCGGTGAAGACGCATTAACTATCCATGTCATCGCAATCTAATTCGCTACTCCTATAAGACACTGATAAGTTAACATCCCCAAAAGTCACTTAATGTTTAAGGCACAATGGTCAACCCCAACAGTCACTTGAAAAAGATACATCTCTTTTCTGACTTATGCATCTCTTTGCTTATATTGATAAATGTTCACAACTAACAAAATTGCTCATATTCATAACTAACAAAACACTTGAGAAAAGATATATTGCCCCTGTTAAATAAAAACAGTAGCATCTTTCAGGTGATCTTTAACTCCCTTTAAAGGGGAAAAAAAAAGTCACCTATAAACCGGGAAATATCATCCTTCTTCTAACCGCCACAATCCATAAAAATATATTCATATCCCAAATCAAAATCTTTGAAGACACAATATCGTTTGGTAACACTATAATATACACGTACACCACTACCAAACCTGCCGTTTTTCCTTACAAGTGGGTACTAGATCTTGGTGATGGAAATGTTCTCAATTGGACTTAACGATATGGAAGAGCCATGTTGGATCACAATACCAGATGAGAACCAATAATAAATCATACGAGATTATTTATTGGTGTATGCGTGGTGACATCCGCCAGACTGTAAGATGGTGCATCGTGCATGCATCTCTACAGGCGGTAATGTGCAAATTGATATGAGTAAATGAAGCCGACCGTTAGATTGTTAAGATGATGCAATATAAAAGTAAAGATGGTCAAAGAAGTAAATAACTTATAAATAAACGCTTCATTAATTGGATCTTCATAGTGATGGTAGGAGTATGTAGATAAGGGGAATGATATTCAACACCAATGGACATAAACGAGATGCCACAGTATCCTTTCAAAACTAGATGGTGACCCTTCATCCATTTTGTTCAAGTATAGTATTTGGAAAAACGGAGAGGACAGATAATATTGCAAAGAGATCAAGCTATAGTCTACAAAAAATTTACAGAGAAGTCCATGAGAAATGGACATGAAAACGAAGGAAATGATGAAAGACAAAAGTTGTAAAAAGTATCCCAGTCGAATACACCATTAACCAAGTCCAGTTTTCAATCTCTTGAAGTCCGGGCAGCCCAAGAAATAACCAGTAGCCTATTATCTATACTCAAATGATGAACAGACTTCTTGGTGCTTTCAAATATTTTTAGACTCCTCTCAAGCGAAAATTGAATAACAAGAAAGGCACAACAAAGTCATTAACGAATTTAGGGCCCCCAGTTAAGAATCCTCTCCTCACTTGATTATGGAACAATAAATACCTTTAAGAACGCTACAGATAGTGCAGTATTTGCTGCTTCCACAATTCACCGTAAGACGTAAGTAAACCACATTTGGAAAGCATACAAGAAACCAGAACAAATAGAATAGACAAAGGTTAACATATTCATGAAATGAAATAACGATCATTATTGATTGTTTCTCTCCCACTTCGTTACATGAATTATTATGTAATGGGAAATGGGTTGATCTGTAGGAGGGAAGCTGAGAATTGTGTGGGATCAATGATGATCAAGGATTGTGAGTGTGTTCAAGGTTTCTACAATATTGATGAACTGGTAAGTTCGAATAAGTTCTGATGGATTGATGAATTCTTGAGAGTAGTTACTCGAGAAATCCTGTGTAGACAATTGCTGATAGTTGATGACCATTCGTTGTCTTTTGTTCTCAATCATGGATTCAGAGACTTATTTATATTGTCAACGTAGTGAACACATTGATCCCTGTAAGTGTGACGGTTTCTTGAGTGAAAGAGTGGGAAAGCGGGGGATCGTGGTAAAGTCAGTTCCATGTCGTGTGGAGACTTTGCTAACTCCTTCAATCGTTTGCACAACTTATGCACATTTCTCATTGTGGATGAATCCACGTGCCGTAGACCGCCAGACCAAAACCCTGAGTGATATCCCCCATTTGTGACGTGATTGATGTCTCACGAATCGTGGAGTCTGAGTGGCAGATGTTTATTTAGTTAGTCAGTTGTTGACTGATTAGACAGTGAGTCTAGGTTTTGTTGAATCGATCATAAGTGATAAATGCTCAGCGATTCAAGGATCGAACATGTAAGTTCAGTGATGAATTACTGACCCGTTGAACGACTGAGCAAGTATTGCTCAATTCGACGAATTGTTGAATATTGGGAATTTGACAAGCAACTGAGCAAGTATTGCTCAATTCGACAAATTGATAATTTTGACGTGCAACTGAGCAAGTATTGCTCAATTCGACAAAATACTGAATGTTGATAATTTTGACGTGCAACTGAGCAAGTATTGCTCAATTCGACAAAATACTAAAAGTTGATAATTTGACGTGCAATTGAGCAAGTGTTACTCAATTCGACAAATTACTGATAAATTATTAAATATTAAAAACTGAACAATATTTAGCAACTGAGCAAGTATTGCTCGATTCGACGAAATATTTATTGGTGGCATGACCCAATAAAATATTACGATATTGGTAGAATACCGAATATTTTATGATTAATTCATATGTTAGTTACTGAATGAATACAAATCCATTAGTTCTTGAATCTTGCTCAGAATGATGATTCGTAGAATATTTATTTGAAACCCTAATTTCAGATCATAGTTGATGAATCGCTGAAAATAGGTTATGAGTGATAGAGGGGCCGACCACACGGGATGATGGGCGTCCATGTGGTGCCCGGTGCTCGAGTGAGCACGCACAGGTTCTCAGTTTGAGAGTTGGTGAAAGAATGATGATAAAATTCCGGTTTCATCATTTTACTGAAAAATTGCTAGGTTCATAATTAGGTGATGAAACCTAGGTATAGTGATGGGGACCGAGCAATAGGCCATGGGGCCGGCTCTTGGTGGTCACGTGACCAATTGTTGGCCGTTTGAGCAATCCCCAGGTTGGTTGGAGAGAGTTTGGGCCCAATATGAGCAATTGAGCAAATTAGGTCAGAATTATGAAAACTTGTGGGACCGGCTTTGTGCAAGCCTTAGGAATGAATATGGTCGGTCATGAGGGCATGCACACGTTGCCTTGGTGTCCATGTCTCCATACTGAGAGTTTCAGTATTTTCTGATGTGCGTTTGAGCAACATTGTAAATTTTCAGAAGAGTTTCATCTTGACTGAAATTCTTGATTTTTGTTGGAATGACCATGTATGCTCAATTCATCAATATTTTGTAAATATTAAAATAAAAGTATTTTAATATTTAAAATTTCCGTGAGAGGCTAGCCAGTCGTGTGACCATGTTGGCTTTTGGTTTTTCATGATTTGAGCAATATTTGAGAAAATATGAAGAAATCATGAATTTTGCTCAAACCCAGGAGTTTCATGAATTGAAGAAAATAATAATTATAAAAGACTAGGGATTGCAAGGTGTGGGACCGGCCACGGCTACGGCATGGATGGAAGGCTAGGTTACCCGATCCCGTACACCTTTTCCTAATTTTGTATTATTATTTTTTCATGAATCCTTGAAATTATGGAGAATCCATGAGTTTTGTTGAAACGGAGGAGTTTCATGAGATTGGGAGCAATAATTATAAAAGGCTAGGGATTGTGAGGTGTGGGACCGGCCATGGTTAGGGCATGCCCGGCCGACTAAGTTGCCCGGTCCCGCACACCTTTCCCTATTTTATAATATTATTTCATGAACCCATGAAGTTATGGAGAATTCATGGGTTTTGCACAAATAAGGAAAGTTGCTAAAATCAAGGAGTTTTCATGAGTTCATGAAAAATAACAAAATAAGGCAAAATAATAAAGGAGGCATGGGACCGGCCACGGCTAGGGCATGGCCGACCGGTGGGCCCGGCCCCTGGGCGCCTCTTATTATTTTATTATTATTTATTTTTTTTCTCCAGTTTTGCGTAGGATTCCTCATCTGTCTATGTTTTTGGATACTCGTTTGTGCATCCGGATGCTCAGTCGTGTATCATTGTCGAGTACACTTGCACCATTTTTGTAGGGCTTACTCAGTGATGGTCCAGATGCCCGGTTGTTGAGTATTTTTTTACTAATTTATGAAATTCAGTGGAGAATAATTCATGAAACTGAGTAATAAAAATGAATAGTTATTTATTATTATATCATAGGATCATCGGTGGATTCGGCTATGAATCCAGAATAATAAAACACGCATTACCATCCTATGGGATCGTGGATTCGACCATAGAATCTGAGTAATTAATATTATCTATCACCATTTCATGAGATCAGCTGTGGATTCGATCATGAAATCGGAATAATGAGATAATGTAGTAGTTTATTTCCATTCTATGAGATCAAGTCGTGGATTCGATCATCGAATCGGAGCAATTGTTTATTGCCATTCCATGGGATCAGGCCGTGGATTCGACCATGGAATAGGAGCAATTGTTATTGCCATTCCATGGGATCAGGCCCTGGATTCGACCATGGAATAGGATCAATAATAGATTATTTTGGGAATTCAGTGATGAATGTCACGGCAGAATTAATCTATTGCAGAAAAGATATTAGCAAGTTAAAGC
Organism: Papaver somniferum; assembly: GCF_003573695.1. Taxonomy (NCBI): domain Eukaryota; kingdom Viridiplantae; phylum Streptophyta; class Magnoliopsida; order Ranunculales; family Papaveraceae; genus Papaver; species Papaver somniferum. The sequence continues at coordinate 109,472,421 of NC_039363.1, forward strand.
GCCACATCCATTTGTTTACGACCTGAAGGAGTTATTGCTCAATCTACGGAGAACCGCCTGAATCTATACACTATCTCTCCACATAATCAGGGAACGGTGAGTGTCACCGACGTCCTGAAGGCGTCCGCCGCCCAACTATTCTTCTATGTGGAGGTGGGTCTCTCTCATGCAGTCAGGGAACAGTGAGTGTCACCGACGTATTGAAGGCGTTAAGCTCTCAATATAGGGAGAACCTCCCAATTATGTTATTCTGCATAGAAGTCATGATGAAATGCCAGGGATCGAATCGCTCAGCTAGTAGGGCTTTTCGAAAACATATTCATCATGGCTTCGTAAAATATGAATCGTTGCATGCCTGAAATCCGTGTAAAAAACATGCCTCATAATTTTACGGTTTTCCCTTTGTTGAAAATCCACCATCAACATTAAGTCCCCTGCTTAGTGGGGAACAGTCATGTTCCGCAGTAATGCATTAGATGGTGATTTTCGGTCGATGAGATCGATGATTGAACTCAGTCTACAAAGGTATGCCTTAGAATCCTCGATTTGCTCCAATGGTGTCATGTACGAGAAAATGCACAGATAAGGACCCTGATAGCAAGATAAAGTGTCACCTCGTATGCATGGAGAGATGAGGCATTGCTTCAGCGGCCGAAAGCCCAGTTTTGGTCGGTTTTAGCGTTTACGGGCCCGAGCCCAAAAAGGAAGTCCTTATTTTAGGAACAGACGTTTGTTCGTTTGTTAATTTAAGAAACAAAAATAGACCTGAGTCTAATGATAAAAATTTTGTTGTGCGCTTTTACGGAAGCCAAAATTTTATCTTTTAAATATATGAGATTTCAAAAAGGGAATAAACTCTCGTTTTAAAGGTGGATGCTTGTACGAGAGAAAAATATTTTCTTTTTGAATAGACGTGCGTCTGTTAGTAATAAAAATTTCTATGAGCTTTCATGAAATTTTTTTATTTTCGACATGTGAGCTTTCATAAATTTATGAAAATACACTCTTGTTTCAAAGACGTATGCTCGCGTGAGGGAGCAAAATATATATATATTTTTCAAATTCACGTGAGTTTCACGTTAAAATATATTTTGTAAAATCAATGTTTTGATTTTGAACAATTGTTGAAAGTAGACAACTATACATGGTGAAATAATGTCTGTATGTGAGTTTTCACAATTGTAGAATGGACGTCTGTCCATATTTTGAGAAACCAGTGAATGTTCACATTGTAAAATTTACGTGGGTTGTTCACGGTTTTATGAAAATCATGTCATGATCTTGAATAATGAATTGTGCTCGTCTTAGCAGGTTTGAAGGAACGAGCAAGATTTGAAGTATCAACTCATGTACTGTTAGTGGAATCGTAAACAGGTAAGAGTTGAAAGTTACCATTTTTGCAGACGCTGATGTGAGCATCTTTATTCCATGATTCATTGCTTTGTTGAATCCTGCGCTTTGTACGAATGATGCGCTGAATTTTATGCATCTGTCATATCCACTTTGCAACAATAACTGACTCCCATGATGAAACTTTCAAAGACGATGTTTCCAGGGATGACATATCTGTGGGTGCAACTTCAAGAAATGGTACTTCTGGGACCTCTGAGTGATGGTGAGAGATCTTTCATACTGAGTTGTACTCCTGGTTATTTCATTAACTGTATCACAGGATGATCATGTAGTGAGGTTTAGGATCAATGTAGACTCCTCGGAAATGGAAGAAAGTCTTCGGGGCGGAGCACCCAGAAGTAAGGACTACATGATGTTAGCAAATGACGTGCATCCCCCAGCCATTTTTTTGGTGAGCTGTTAGCGCTCCTTGTGTCATAAATTTTTCCTGCCCGTGCAATTAGGATCACGAGACCAAGGTTTTGTTATTTCTTTTCAGACTTTTTCTCAATCGATTGACGGTCTTCAACTTGTTCCCAGGCGAACAATTCAGGAATCCAGTACTGATGAAGAAGTCGACGTGAGTATCTCTTTCGTGCAGGTGATCGCGGCATCTCCTTGAATGAAATAATAATAATTTTTGTTGATGAATCCAGGAAGAAACCATTGTAGATAAGCAGCATGTTGATGAAGCGCACTCTTCTTTGGGACATGGGAATATGGAGAATTCCCGAAATCCCGAACCGAATGGAGACAGCGGCTTTGTAAACGGAGATTCCGGCATTGTCGAGCCTTCAAATGATTTAGAGACTCCCTTAGTAAGTATATCTCCTGTAATTTTTTCATAGAAGTATGAAATTGTTGATTTGTGAATGAATGAATGAGAATCCATGTAAATTTATGGATAACTTTGCCGAAATACGTCACCAGAAAATTTCAGATTTCATATTTTACTAGAAACGCTGTAGAATCCTTGTCCGAAGTCGGATTTTCGCGGTCTGCATATGTATCTTCAAGCCCATGAAATTTCCAAGCTTTATCAAAGAAGCTTTTTGAATTTTGAGCATGTTTAGGGCATACTGGAGTTTATGGTTGTGTTGGGTTTCCACGCTTGAATCATTCTAATCCCATGTAATCTTCACATTAGGTGCCAAATGCTGAAGTTGGGAATAATGGATCCAACGATGATGACTTGAGCAACCATGGAGCCGTTGATAATGAGACCTCCATCCTTGTACTTCAAGGTCATGTAACTCTTGTTTTTAATGCCGTGGAGGTGACTGAAACTCCAATTGTGCGTGAGATTGTGGAACCCGAATCGAGAATGGAAGAAGCTGCTCCAACCGAAGTTGTTCCTATGATTGCTAACGCTGCTCCAACGACTGAGACTGAGAACCGGATAATAGTGCATGAGTATCCCAACGCAGGGACTGATTTTACTCCTCCATTTGGTGAGATACTTCCATATCACAGGTTTATTGGTATATTTAGCGTTCCCATTGGATATGCTGCTATGTACAAGAAACCGTGGAAGATGTATGGGCACATCGTCGTTGCCAAGGATCCGGAGCATAGCTATTTCTTGACGAGGCAAGTAGAAGCCATCTTGCGTGTTATAAATGATATCTGCATCACAGCTAGAAATACTGTCACCCGGGATGTACTCTTTGATTGGGAGTACAACTTGAATAAAGCTGAAGAACTTGGCTTCAATCTGAAGTGGCTTCGTCAAAAGATTGATGCTATCAGGAAAGCAGTGAAAGATGACACTCCTTTCACCACCAGTGATGTCGTGTTGAAGAATATGGATGAAGTTGCTGAGCTGACCAAGAAGCTGGAGGCGGAGAATGCTGCTTTGCAAGTCTTGGAGGATGCAGAAAAGCAGAAATCTTATTTTGCTGACTTTCTTTAGTTTTATTTCCATGATATCTTGAACCTTGGACTTCTGAGATATGCTAGGTTTTATTTTGGTTTTGATTTCTTGATTGGTTTTGGATTGTGAAATCGATCGTCTTGACCAGTGGACCGTCAGTCCCCAGTATTTTGTTAAGTCTCTCCCTTTCGTTTTCCCTTTTTTTGGTGAGACCTAGATAGAGGACCTAGAAAAATTGATGTAAAGACCTAAGTGGTTGAAGTTGGAGGTACCTTGATGAAGGATTTAGCGGAAGGACCTGGTGGACATTGATCGACTATGGAGGTTATGAATCTCGTCTAAGAATTTCTGCTTGCATGTTGTATGCTCTGGAAGCCGTAGAAACCTCATACGACGTCATAATTCGATGCTTGACACAAAATTTTGAAGCTAAGTGACTGAGTTATCACATGAGAAAAGAATCACTCAATTTGGGGTTCCAGAGGTCATCCAACGAAGCTGCACATTTGTAATTTGTAATCCCGTACAAATTTTTCAGATGTCGTAGACCTGACGGTAAAAGCCATATCTTTCAGCTCGTATGCCCGATTGATGCGCCCTTTCGATATATTGTATAAGAGACATAGACGAACATATTTAGTTGATGAAGTATTGTCCCATTACTCACCTATTGGTACGTTTTTGTAAACCCATGGCCTGGAGCATGTCGTATCTCACTTGTAGAGGCGATGAGAACATCTTGTAGAAGATTTTGGTTTTTGCCCGTCTGCCGGGAAAGCTTTGGGAAGAAGTTCATGTTATCATGTTTTCATGTTTACACATCTTGATATAAATCATTAGGGCTTGAAGAAGTACGATACATAGAGTAACGCTTCAGAGAATGGATAGTTGATGAAGTCGGATGTTGCATCTGAGACTGATGCTTGAGATCAAATTGAATTTTCTCCAGAGATTCTTGTTGATGATGAGACCATGAATGGGGTTCCTCCACATATCCTTGTCGATGCCGATACTATGGTTTGGAGTTACTTCAGAGACCGAAAAAGATAGTCTTTGCTCCTCCATCCACTGAGTTGTGAAGTGGCTTCGCCAGGGAATCGATGTTGTCGTGGCAGACAACAACGGCAGTCTTCATTCTGGATGTGATTGGTGAAGAGATGAAGTTCCTCAGTCGTCTAGGGGCTTGTGATATAGAGAGGTTTCGTTTGATGACGTTTCCTGGAATCACATCAGGTTGCAATGACTTATTATGTGGATAACATTTATTGAAATATATTGAATTGATATGTCCACTAAAATCAAGTCCCCATTGCATCCCTCATTCACTTAGCATAGTTGAAGGAGTTTGTAGCATCCATTGACGAATGATGTTTTATCTTCTTCAGAAGTCTTATCATTGGATAGTGAAGACTTATCGATTGTAATTCAGCTACACTTTGATCGTGTCGGTGTTGAACCAGTGTGTCACCGTTGAGATATTGTACTGACGCTAGAGGCGCTATTATCGGAGGTGTACTCTTTGATTGGGACTACAATTCGAAGGATTCTTATATGCTTGAGCACTGAAACGTCGAATGTCTTAGGCTTGATCGTCTCGGCCCGTGTATCTTCTGTTGATTCAGCATTCCGCTGTGATAGTGGGATTCAACGCTTGTGCAGACATCAGAGATTTCTGATACTCGTGGACATTCCTACAAGTGGAGAAATTCCTAAAGTGTTCTTTCCATGATTCTGTCATCTCTCAGTAGTGAATGTCTCGGTAAAATACTAATGCGGTGAAGCTGCCATTCATAACGTCTTGCAGAGTTTCTAGCAGAATTGATTCCCCATGCTAGGATAGCATGTGAGGAAATAAATGACATAGACATGGAATGAGACTTGCCTGAATGCAGAACCTCTTGATGAATGTCTATGCTTCTTTTGCAGGTTATTGCTTCAACTTCGTCAAAGTTTGAAATTCCTCCTAGTGCTCTGATGATGGAATGTTCGCCAAATCTTCTGTGTCAGAACTTTCTTTGTTGGAGATATGTACAACTAAAGGTGCTTTATCAGTAGCCATCTTTTCAGCATGGATCCATGGTCGTCTGGAGAACATGTCATATCCTGGATCTTCCTGATTATGTGAAACTTGGTTTTTTGCCCAGGTCGAACTTATTTTCACCTTGAGAGTGATGTAGCCATAAGCATCTTTGAGCGTTCCTTCATGGTCTATGATTGAGATTGGATAATGAGTAGCTGCTTGTCGAGTGATGCTTGCGACTTTGAGAGATTTCAGTGGAATAGTGTTGATAGAAGTGACAGCATCGATCAACATGACGATTTTGTTGTTGAGCAAAGCTTTCATACATTGGTGGTACGTCAAGGGAACGACCTTGTTGTCATGGAGCCACGGTCTTCCGAGTAGTATGTGATAGTCCGAATCTTTCTCAATCACGTGGAATTTGACAGTAGATTGAATCAGTCCTACCTTAAGATCCACATAAACATATCCATATGTGTGACTCTAGCTTCCTTCAAAACCCGTCATCAGTATAGGATGATGGATGACCTTTCTTTGTGGAATATTGGATTCCTTGAGAGTCTTCATAGTTATGAGATTTGTAGAAGCGCCTGTATCGACGACATCTCTTCTGAATTCAGAATCTTGATAGAGGCAGTTACGAACAGGACTCGGTTGTGCCCTTCTTCTGCAATGCGGTATTTCTCAGTGAAATTAATGTTGTTGATCGAATGTTCAGAAACCATGGACACCTGCTCGACTGATGGTGGAGTTATCTGCACGTCGTATGATATTTGGTTGAGTGTAGCAAACGTGCTGGTTCGCTGGTCTCTGGAGAAATGGAGGACTTCACACAGATTTTCAATTAGATGCTAACTTCTTGATCCACCGGTTTCTCGTAAGTGGTGAAACTGTTGGTTTGAGGATCGCTGGGTGACGAATCAGTCCCCAGTGCTGGAATCTCCGGAGCGGAGGTACCGCTTAACTCCGATGTCAGCTTGATGAGAAAATTGAGTATGTGGTTGATCATTTCTTTCATCAGATCCATGTTCCTGGTGTGAAACTCTTGGACCCATGCCAATTCGGCTAGATTCATGGTTCTTTCACCGACCACGTCGTTGTATGTAGTGCTGGAAGGCAGAATATCACCATTTCAAAGATTTGGGATCGAGTTTGAAGTAGTTGAATTAGTTCTGAGACCAACCATATTTGTGAAAATGTAAGATTGCAACCGAGAGATTAATATCCCACTATGGTCGCCAATTTGTGGATGGGGAAAAAATGATTTGCTGGTTTTTAGGGAAGCTAAGAGCCGAGCGTGAGTCGAGACTCCTCAACCGAGCAATATGTTAATCCTCACACAGATGCACCGCTGCAAAGGGGGTGCTTAGATTCGGGAAATCAATCTGTATGACTCCGGCCTAAACCAAGACAATGGTTGTTCCAGAGTCAATTCGGTCACAAAGAGGGAAATGGGTTGATCTGTAGGAGGGAAGCTGAGAATTGTGTGGGATCAATGATGATCAAGGATTGTGAGTGTGTTGAAGGTTTCTGCAATATTGATGAACTGGTAAGTTCGAATAAGTTCTGATGGATTGATGAATTCTTGAGAGTAGTTATTCGAGAAATCCTGTGTAGACAATTGCTGATAGTTGATGACCATTCGTTGTCTGTTGTTCTCAATCATGGATTAAGATACTTATTTATATTGTCAAAGTAGTGAATACATTGATCCCTGTAAGTGTGACGGTTTCTTGAGTGAAAGAGTGGGAAAGAGGGAGATCGTGGTAAAGTCAGTTCCATATCGTGTGGAGACTTGACTGATCGTGCACCCACTACTTTGCTAACTCCTTCAACTGTTTGCACGACTTACGCACATTTCTCGTCGTGGATGAATCCACGTGCCGTAGACCGCCAGACCAAAACCCTGAGTGATATCCCCCATTTGTGACGTGATTGATGTCTCACGAATCGTGGAGTCTGAGTGGCACACGTGTATTTAGTTAGTCAGTTGTTGACTGATTAGACAGTGAGTCCAGGTTTTGTTGAATCGATCAAAAGTGATAAATGCTCAGCGATTCAAGGATCGAACATGTAGTTCTCTGAAATGGTGTCAATATTGTTAGTTCAGTGATGAATTGCTGACCCGTTGAACGACTGGGAAAGTATTGCTCAATTCGACGAATTGCTGAATATTGGGAATTTGACAAGCAACTGAGCAAGTATTGCTCAATTCGACAAATTGATAATTTTGAAGTGCAACTGAGCAAGTATTTCTCAATTCAACAAAATACTGAATGTTGATAATTTTGACGTGCAACTGAGCAAGTATTGCTCAATTCGAAAAGATACTGAATGTTGATAATTTGACGTGCAATTGAGCAAGTGTTACTCAATTCGAAAAATTACTGATAAATTATTAAATATTAAAAACTGAACAATATTTAGCAACTGAGCAAGTATTGCTCGATTCGACGAAATATTTATTGGTGGCATGACCCAATAAAATATTACAATATTGGTAGAATACCGAATATTATATGATTAATTCATATGTTAGTTACTGAATGAATACAAATCCATTAGTTCTTGAATCTTGCTCAGAATGATGATTCGTAGAATATTTATTTGAAACCCTAATTTCAGATCATAGTTGATGAATCGCTGAAAATAGGTTATGAGTGATAGAGGGGCCGACCACACGGGATGATGGGCGTCCATGTGGTGCCCGGTGCTCGAGTGAGCACGCACAGGTTCTCAGTTTGAGAGTTGGTGAAAGAATGATGATAAAATTCCGGTTTCATCATTTTACTGAAAAATTGCTAGGTTCATAATTAGGTGATGAAACCTAGGTATAGAGATGGGGACCAAGCAATAGGCCATGGGGCCGGCTCTTGGTGGTCACGTGACCAATTGTTGGCCGTTTGAGCAATCCCCAGGTTGGTTGGAGAGAGTTTGGGCCCAATATGAGCAATTGAGCAAATTAGGTCAGAATTATGAAAACTTGTGGGACCGGCTTTGTGTAAGCCTTAGGAATGAATCTGGTCGGTCATGAGGGCATGCACACGTTGCCTTGGTGTCCATGTCTCCATACTGAGATTTTCAGTATTTTCTGATGTGCGTTTGAGCAACATTATAAATTTTCAGAAGAGTTTCATCTTGACTGAAATTCTTGATTTTTGTTGGAATGACCATGTATGCTCAATTCATGAATATTTTGTAAATATTAAAATAAAAGTATTTTAATATTTAAAATTGCCGTGAGAGGCTAGCCAGTCGTGTGACCATGTTGGCTTTTGGTTTTTCATGATTTGAGCAATATTTGAGAAAATATGAAGAAATCATGAATTTTGCTCAAACCCAGGAGTTTCATGAATTGAAGAAAATAATAATTATAAAAGACTAAGGATTGCAAGGTGTGGGACCGGCCACGGCTACGGCATGGATGGAAGGCTAGGTTGCCCGGTCCCGTACACCTTTTCCTAATTTTATATTATTATTTTTTCATGAATCCTTGAAATTATGAAGAATCCATGAGCTTTGTTGAAAGGGGGAAGTTTCATGAAATTGGGAGCAATAATTATAAAAGGCTAGGGATTGTGAGGTGTGGGACCGGCCAAGCCTTGGGCATGGCTGGCAGGCTAAGTTGCCCAGTCCCGTACACCTTTTCCTATTTTATAATATTATTTCATGAATCCATGAAGTTATGGAGAATTCATGGGTTTTGCACAAACAAGGAAAGTTGCTAAAATCAAGGAGTTTTCATGAGTTCATGAAAAATAACAAAATAGGGAAAAATAATAAAGGAGGCATGGGACCGGCCACGGCTAGGGCATGGCCAGCCGGCCGGTGGGTCCGGCCCCTGGGCGCCTCTTATTATTTTACTCCCTCCGTCCTAGTTTACTTGCCAAAATTGTGTTTTTTTTTAACAAAAGTGTACCAAAAAATTACTATATTTCTCACTAAAATTATCTAATTATCAAGAAAGAAATAAAAACTAGGATACAAAAACTTGTATATTGAATAAGTGTTGAAAGATTGATGGTGTATCAGGAAGTAGTTTGAATTTGTTTCAAGTTTTTGCAAAATTTTATTTTGGTAAGTAAACTAGGACGGAGGGAGTATTATTATTTGTTTTTTTTCTCTAGTTTTTTGCGTAGGATTCCTCATCTGTCTATGTTTTTGGATGCTCGTTTGTGCATCCTGATGCTCATTCGTGCATCATTGTCGAGTACACTTGCACCATTTTTGTGGGACTTACTCAGTGATGGTCCAGATGCCCGGTTATTAAGTATTTATTACTAATTTATGAAATTTAGTGGAGAATAAATTCATGAAACTGAGTAATAAAAATGAATAGTTGTTTATTATTAATTCATAGGATCAGCTGTGGATTCCTCTATGAATCCAGAATAATAAAACACGCATTACCATCCTATGGGATTGTGGATTCGACCATAGAATTGGAGTAATTAAGATTATCTATCACCATTTCATGAGATCAGCTGTGGATTCGATCATGAAATCGGAATAATGAGATAATGTAGTAGTTTATTGCCATTCTATGAGATCAAGTCGTGGATTCGATCATGGAATCGTAGCAATTGTTTATTGCCATTCCATGGGATCATGCCGTGGATTCTACCATGGAATAGGAGCAATTGTTATTACCATTCCATGGGATCAGGCCGTGGATTCGACCATGGAATAGGAGCAATAATATATTATTCTGGGAATTCAGTGATGAATGTCACGGCAGAATTAATATATTGCAGAAAAGATATTATCCAGTTAAAGCGCCACATCCATTCTGAGTGGTGCATAATCAGGGAGTCACGGGTGTTGTTTACGACCTGAAGGCATTATTGCTCTCAATCTACGGAGAACCGCCTGAATCTATACACTATCTCTCCACATAATCAGGGAACGGTGAGTGTCACCGACATCCTGAAGGCTTCCGCCTCCCAACTATTCTTCTATGTGGAGGTGGGTCTCTCTCATGCAGTCAGGGAACAGTGAGTGTCACCGACATCCTGAAGGCGTTAAGCTCTCAATCTAGGGAGAACCGCCCAATTATGTTATTCTGCATAGAGGTCATGATGAAATGCAGGGGTCGAATCGCTCAGATAGTAGGGCTTTTCGAAAACATATTCATCATGGCTTCGTAAAATATGAATCGTTGCATGCCTGAAAGCCGTGTCAAAAACATGCCTCATAATTTTAGGGTTTTTCCCTTTGTTGAAAATCCACCATCAACAATTATGATTAAAATTTATTTAATAGATAAAGAAAGGCAACAATAATGACTTCATTCATTCATATTTGTAAAACAAAACACCTAGGTCATTTCAGAACGAGAATTAGCCAATATACGCTTAAACACCACAACACTATGTTACTGTTTTTTCACAAGCACAAAATATCACCCTAATAGGACCGCCCTGAGAAAGTCTCCCAAGACACACATTGACATAATTAAGATAGTTAATTTGTGTTTATCATTCCTGAAGTCAAAACATGCTGGTATGCTAAACACATGGAAGTATTTTAAAGATACTTATGCTTCAAAAAAAAAAGGAGAAAATATCTGAAAGCTTCTGCATACGTCTCCTCAAAAATATCAATTAATAATCTCACGATTTATAAGGGCTGATACCAGTATTACTGGGGGCTGACACCATTTAATCCAACGGTTAGGATTGTTTAAGATCTTTTTGTCCTATTTGAAATGATATCCTCCCTAGTAATATGGTATCAGCCCTTATAAATCGTGGAATGATCTAATGGATCTGGATGTCCAGCCAATTTTTAAAGTCGCACCTCAAACCCAATCCATCATCCGTTAGATTTCAAAAATCTCATCGACGTCCAACCTATTGGTGAACCAACTGGATACCCACCCACGAAAAAACGGTGAGTCCAGGTCGGATCCATGGATTCCCGGCCAAATGCTCACCCCTGTTGGTGACTCACCATCTTAAAAACATAATCAGTTCATCAGATTTCAGTTGGGTTTCAATAGGAACCAATTTTTAGGGACCATGGTTTTTTTTGGGGGACCATGGTTTTGATTTGGGTAAAGACATTAGAAGTAAATCTAGGTCACCCCTTATCTAGATATTTATATAAATACCTAAATTATCCTTCTGATTAATTTTGGGTAATGATTAGTTAGTGTAATGATTAGTGAGATGATTAAGTTAAAGATAATTAGTGAAATTAAAAAATCAGATGGTTTTTTTTTTAAAGAAGTAGAATTATTGAGAGAGTAAAGTAGATAAGATGAAGAAGGAAAACATGAAAAACGATGGATTTTACCAACCACAACCGGAGGAAGGGTATTTGGGTATCCAGGTATGCTTCAAACTTAGATAATGTTGGTTGCATTGCTCCAAATTTTCAAAAAACTGTAAATTTTTAGAGTAGATTTGGGCTTGTTCGGTTACCTTATGTGAAGAACAGGTTACCGAACTCATCTGAAAGTGTATTTCGGTTACTTCTTCCAAACACGCAGGTTACCGAACTCGCTCTTTAATGGAGGTTTTATTCGTTCGGTAAACATACATGCTAACTTTGTTTATAGGATTTACAGAGTAATGTTCGGTTGATTCGCAAACTTTAACCCAACAGCATATCTAACCGAACTCCACACGTATGTAATTAGTGAAGAGTTCGGTTTGTCAAGATTTTTTGCGAATAAACCGAATAGAGTAAGCAAAGTTCGGTTAAAACATAACTCAACATAGTGGGAAAAATAACACAATTCGGTTACATTTTTTTTTTGTATTATGGGTAGAGTTCGGTTACTAACTAGTTTTAGAATTTTTTACGAACCAACCGAACACAATATATTGGTTTTAAATGAGGAGTTCGGTTAAAACTATTTTTTGCGAACCAACCGAACACAATATATTGGTTTTCAATGAGGAGTTCGATTAAAACTATTCTTTGGGAACCAACCGAACTCGGAGTTCAGTTACGAAAAAATAAATTCGTGATAACCGAAGTGTTCTTCGTGTTCTTGGTTTCAGAATGTTCGGTTACAAAACTAGTTTTTTTTTTTAAAATTATTCTTAACCGAACATGCCACTTTAACTTCCATTTAAACCATATTTTGATGACTTCTACTCAATTTACCCAATCATTTGATGATTTCTACTCAATTTACCCTATCAAAAAACGAATTAAAAATGATTAATGGATTTTTCAATCGAACGAGGAACGTCAAGGAAAGAGAGAAGAAGAAGAGAATATTATTTTTTTCAAACTAAAAAATTTCGATTCCCCTCCAAATTTTGTTTTTGATTTTGGTTAATAGATTCATTTAGATTAGATGTATATGATTAGATTTATATAGTTATTAGATTAGTTTTAATTTAAATTAAAATAAAGGATAAATGTGTATTTACCTAACTTTAGAACACCCCTTATAAATATAGGGAGGTTGACCTAATAAGACCATGGTCCCAAAAAAAACCATGGTCCGTAAAAAATCGTTATTCAATAGGTCAGTTCATGAGATTTCAGTTGGGTTTCAATAGGTTCACATTTTAATAGGCCCGCCCAACTAGCATTTTTGAATACCCACTGGGCAGATGGATATATGCATAAGAATGCAAGCCTGCCCCAAAAAAAAATCTGCTTTAATTTACCAGTTTACCCTCAAAATACTATTTGGCTTTACAAATACTCTATTCATTTCTTGAGTTCAAAGTCTCTCTCTTCTGCTTTTAGGTGCCTCTTTGTAACTTTCTCGCTCTCCACATCTCTAATCAGCAGTAGAAGAAGAAGATTACGAATGGCGCTCCCAATAGGACCTTACTCAGGCACAAGCTCACTCGCTTTGGTAATAATCACTAATTTCGAGTTTTTAATAAGATTCATTGATGTTATGGTTTTGGAAAATCATTTTTAGGGTTTTGTTTTGATTCAGTTGATTTTATTGTAGGTTGCTCGTGCTTCGGCTTTCACCTTTGGTCTCGTTTATGGAAGCGTGAAGCTTAAGGTTCTTCAGGTATTTTTTTCAGATCTAATTAAGTCTTGTTTCTGAACCGGTTTCCATTATTTAGGGTTTTTCGTATGGGTTTTTGTTTTTAAGAATTTAAGGTTACTTAGTACTAGGGTTGAAATTGTAGTGTTTGGATTTATTCAGTTCTAGACCGGAAATTTGGTGGTCTGGTACAGAATCGTTTGTTAGTTGACATCATGACTTGATTAGTATCCAATTACTCTATTAGCTAACGGCAGTATGATGTTGAGAAAAGTTTTCAGTGTATAAGCAATAGATATGCAGTACGGTTTAATTAGTACAAGGGTTTAAAAATGTAGTGTGTGGATTAATTCTGTTCCTCGATCCATTTTATTTAGGTTGAATGTACTCGACTAGATTCATCTTTTTAGTTCTAGAGTGGATATTTGTTTTTCTGGTGCAGAAACATTTATAGTCAACATCAAATAGAGAAACTTTTGCACAACCTGAACATGACTTGATTAGTATCCGATTAACTAACTGCAGTATGATGTTGAGAAATTTCTTAGTGTATAAGCAATATTTTCTGAATTACAGTATCCGATTAACTAACTGCAGTATGATGTTGAGAAATTTCTTAGTGTGTAAGCAATATATTCTGAATTACAATTTACAAAGTTACTGTGTCCATTATATGTTTTGAGGTCAAATTCGGAAGGGCACTGAATAGTCTAATAAGGTTCTTATCTTGCTGGTGGGCACAGCTATACTATACTATCCTAGATCTAGACCACAGACTGGACTGGGAGCTAGATGCTTAGAGCTGTTGCTTGTTTTTAGCGGTAGACTGTTCTTTCCTGGAATATCATGGGTTAACCCATTCAAATCGTATAAGTGGTTGCACTATTTATGGAACACGTATCATTTTTTCAACTGACGTTGGAAAATAATCGAAAGTAATGCAGTAAAAGTGCCAAGACGAAGTAGTGTAAAATGTATGATTGTATTGAGAACATTTTGTTATAACTTATAAGTTACTTCCCTATGGGTATGAATTGAATGCTAATGGTATGACTGTAGTGAAAATGTGTTGTTATGAATTGCACATTTCTAGTGGTAGTTCAGCATGGTTAACCCATTCAAATCTTATATTTGGTTATACGTTATTATAACCACACTGATTATTCTTATTACCTAAAAGTTGGAAACTAAAAAAAAACATGTGTCATTATGTTGAGAAAAGTTTTTCAATGTATAAGCAATAGGTATGCAGTATTGTTTAATTAGTACAGGGGTTGAAAAATGTAGTGTGTGGATTTATTCTGTTCCTCGATCCGTTTTATTGAGGTTGAATGTACTCGACTAGAATCATTTTTTGAGTGTGAAAAGGGGTGTTGGTCTAGTTTACCATCCAGTTTTGAAACTTGGCTGATTTGTGGGTTTCGTTTTGTTTTGATATGTAATGGGTAAATAAAATGTGTTTATGAAAAGTATCTGTTATTTTGCCTCTTGTTTTTTCAGTTCTAGAGCAGAAATTTGTTTGTCTGGTGCAGAATTGTTTGTTAGTCAACATCAGATAGAGAAACTTTTGCACAACCTGAACATGGCTTGAAGTTGAGAAATTTCTTAATGTATAAGCAATATAATCTGAATTAAATTTACAAAGTTACTGTGTCCATTATATATTTAGAGGTCAAACTCGGAAGGGGACTGAATAATCTAATAAGGTTCTAATCTTGCTGGAAGCACAGCTATACTATACTATCCTAGATCTAGACCACAAACTGGACTGTGAGCTAGGTGCTTCGAACTGTTGCTTGTTTCTAGTGGTAGACTGCTCTTTCCTGGAATATCATAGTTAACCGATTCAAATCATGTAAATGATTATGCTATTTATGTAACACGAATCATTTTTTCTACTGATATTGGAAAATAATAGAAAGTATTGCATTATCAGTAACAAGACGAAGTAGAAGAAAATGTATGATTGTGTTGAGAACACTTTGTATAACCTATAAGTTACTTTTCCTATGGGTATGAATTGAATGCTAATGGTGTGAAAATGCTTTGTTATGAATTGCATATTTCTAGCTGTAGTTCAGCTTGGTTAACCCATTCAAATCTTATAATTGGTTGTACGTTATTATAACCACACTGCTATTGTCTGGCTTTTTTTTACATTCAGTTTCTTTGATTATTTTATGTTTTTGGCTGTGCCAGTGCCTAACTGTAACAGCATTCGTCATTTTCTCATCTTTTCAGGCTAAAAAGAAGTCGCCAGCTAAGGCTCATCATTAAAGAATGCACTTCACCATGGCATGTTTGGCCTAAGTATGTTGGAAGTTATTTTGTAACAAGTAGGGAAAAAATAATAATTGTTCGACAGTAAATCCACTCTTTTTGTTCTTGTTTTATTTCCTTTTGGTTCTAATTGGCAGTTAGCTGTTTGCATGCCAATGACTTGAGGATGGTTCTCTTCATCATGGTTGCTAGTGTAGTTCGAAAATCATGTTGCAGACTACTTTTCTGTGTATTTTTCAATTTTAAGTAGTTTTCAATCTACAGACAGTATTCTCTTTGATTGGGTATCCTGTTTCCTCTTATGTTTACATCCATATCTATCTACACCTGATAAAAACATCAACATAAAATGAGTTTAATTGCAGCAGGACCTGCTCTTTTTGGTGATGAACTAAAAGGACTGAATTAGAATTTGGAAGTCCAGATGAAGATCTTGCTACTGAATGTAAACAATGTAGCATCTTACACAAGAACACACTAACCACCACCAGAAGAACAATAGTCTAGTTTTTGTGTAACCAGTTTCTTTTTAAGAGATGAAGAGGCCCTAAAAGAACTTTCCCACCTTCAAAAACATTACAGAGTGCCACTAGGTTACAAAAATTGTGAATCTCACCCCGCCCACCTCTCTCTCTCTCTCTCTCTCTCTCTCTCTCTCTCTCTCTCTCTCTCTCTCTCTCCCCCTCTGCGCCATCTTTCTTGAATCTTCCATAGCTTGCAACAGCAGCTTGAAAGTAATGCATAATACATGCTCGATTGTTTTGTGGACTACGAACTATACTTCCCTCAGGATGGGCCATCCCTTTCTAAGGATGTCATCAATCTTCGAATCAATTTGCCTTTGGATCCTTGGAGGGCAAAGCTCAGCCGCATAACCATTCAATTTTGCCGCGAGGCTCGACTTCTCTAGCTCCTCTTCTGGCAAGTTTCCAATCAGCTGAAGAAGGAAATGGTTCCTCTTGAGCTCAAATTTCTGCAGACATTTGAATTACGAACAGTGGGGGTAAGGAAATAATCCTTTAGAATGAGAACTTATCAGAAATCTTATTTCATACAGTTCACTCATATTAGCCACGATAATCTAGTTATTTATCCATATGATCTGCACTGCTCATAGGAAGTTGGACACAGATCAATAAGTGAAATGTTCGAAATAAATTACTAGAAGAATTGAAATTTTCTGGTGGAAATCATACCTGATGTTCAGGCTCTGCAGGATAAAAAGTTCCAAGTTGTTGGATCTGTGTCGTTACGATACTACTCCTCGACTTTGTTTGTTCTCTTTCCTTACTTACAGAAGCTAATCTGGCCTCTTCAGGTCCACTTGTGAAGATCATGGACCTGCAAATGAAGCACGTCTCACTATGCTTGCGGAACAAATCTTAATGAAGTACAAAAGTAACAAATTAACAGTTTTTGCTATGTTACCTGTACTGGTTACCCGCGTCTGGGCCTTGGCCAAACACTTGCCTAGAATCATGACTAGACCAAAATACATCCAAAAGTTGCTTGAAACCAATAGACCTGGGATCATACTCAATCTGCAAAAGCATTCACAAAATATATTATAAAACGTATCTGTTTTTGGTAATTGCAGAAACTACCGCGAGATAATTTGATTATTCTAGACAAAAAAGAGGAAACGATAACATATGAATTGAATAACAAAGCCAAGCGGTGCACAAAGAAAACTATTCTTTCGCCTTTTACTAAAGAGTATTGCTTGATCACCGCATTCACCTAGTTTTGAAGGGTCACTGACTCACTCTCTTTACTGAGAATGCCCTAACATATCTTTAGTTACAAGATATTTCAAAACTCTAGCACAGTCTATTTATTCAAGATTGTTGCTCCCGATATTAAAAACCTTATAACTTTTACAAAAATGAAATGAACAGGAGAAGTAAGACCCTTATAGGGGCCACCTTCATCCAAAACAGAGCATGAATCTCTGCTTAACCTGAAAGCAAACACATCAAAACAAATTACTTGCTGTTTAAAGAAGTTGAAAGAATTTTTTTTCTTTTTTCTCAACCAAATGTGATTTCATTGTTGAAACCGTTAAGTGGAGCCTAACTACTAGGAAATAACATGACATGCATAGGCATAGAAGCTGTTCTAGGCTTTGTAGTTTGTACTCTCTCCTAGCCCTCATTTCTCATTTACTTCAATTTGTCAACAGCTATCGTTTAATGAAGGGAAGGACCCGAACAATTTGTCGCATGTTGATAAAGCATTTATAGATAAACATACAACCTAATAAGAATCAGTGATACTTGACAGAACTACAATTCCTGAAAGCTTGATATCAATAGATTGCAATGGCCTGATTACAAATTTCCAACCAAACCACAAAAATCGTTATCCAATATTCATATGAGGTATTAATTGATGTGAAAACCGCATAATAGGGTCACCATATAGTCTACATTGGGAAGGATGTTACAAAAAAATCTATACAATCTTTCTCCCCATGAAATTAACCACTTCCGATAACAAAGAAAATCAAAATTCCACAAAAAAAAAAAATGAAATTAAAAGTAAATAATTCCAACATTTCACATGATTTCTTTGCAATACAGGAGAAACCGAAATTATGTACAAGAAAATGAATGAGAATTTAAAGAAACGGACAAACCTGAACGGATTCAGCATGATCTCCCAAGCTTCTGAATTCAGGATTGGTTTTAGCTCCACCGGCGTACCCAACGGTAGTTTTAACAACACCGTTTAAACATCCAAACACAGATTCAGATCTCCAAAAACTTCCAAGTGCGAAAACAGCGGTTTTAAGAGGCTGATTCACTGTTGAATCTTTTGTGACATCAGAAATCCGATCTGGTAATCTAATACTGAGAACTCCATTTGACATTAAGGAGAGGCTGAGGAGAATTACTATCAGACCTCCCATCGATAATTCCTTCATCATTTTCTTTTGTCCGAGAGTGATAACACCCAAGGCAGAACGAAGGAAATTTCTCTCGTGGGGAATATGAAGACTCGATGTTCTGAGCGTGGCCCACGATAATTACAATCACAAAAAATCAGCGGTTCAAAATAATTTAGATCTTGGGAGACCTGAGTTTAGGTTTCAAGAATTTTGAAGGTGCCGCAAATAAAAAGAAATAAGATTATTTCCAAATAGCTCTATAAGTTCTGGGGGCATTGCCCCTAAGCCAGCATCATCTTCTTTGGCTAGCTATTGTCTTGGAGCAAATGCCCTCCATGACTTTGGCCGGATCGGTCGTCGCTAATATAGTTTAACAAACAGTCTCCTTTAGCCAGCTAATTCCTGGGTGGGCTGGGCATATGCCCTTTTAAAGCCTTGGCTGGATTAGTCACCGCTACTACAACTATAGCAAGTGATAAAATTTGAGTTCAAACAAGTTCTGATTAAAAAAAAGAAGATTTAAACAAGTTTCAACCCAACAATTGTATTTCAAGTCCAAACCAAATATTACAATTTAGAGCTAAACAAGATTCAAACAAGTTTCAACCCGACAGTTCTATTTCAAGTCCTGATAGTTTTTAGCAATAGCATCACTACAACGTACCCGTCCAAAAAGCACCATAAAATCAAAATAACTAGAAACTTCCAACACTCGTCCAAGACGACATCAATAATCTAAGGAAAGATGGTGTGTATGTATGTGGACTAAAGAATGGTTGAGATCGTCCGTTTTTTTAGACGGCACAGATTATACCTAGGTCCAGCCGGTCATGGTCGTGAACCGGTTAACCCTTAACTATATCCCTGCTCGGCCCCGGCCCCGGCCCCGGCCCCGACCAGTTTTTCTCTTTTATTTTCCGCTCAGGTGTTATAAAAACAGATCCCTACAAATAGAAGGTTTATATTTATTAGGGTCTGACTGAGATGTCTTGGCCAGCTATCATTGCTAGCCATTTTTGGACTACAAAACCCTTTTAGCTTGCTTGGCTCTAAGGGACTTCAGAAGATCTAGGCGAGGAGGTTATGGATACTAAAATATACTATCATAGACGGTTATGGATCAAATATATCGGTCACTATTACACTCATTAGTTTATATTTGGAGTTATTGCTTCTTGAACCAGATTTAAAGCTTTGTTCTTTAATACCTGACTCTAACATTTCGTGGGATTTCTTGGTGCTATTTCACGAGAGAGTAAGACCACGAAACTATATTCAACATCGTTTGGAGGATTCAATTATGTCACTGGAAGATTAGAGAGGATTTTAGTATTTCCTATAAGAGCAAGGTAAATACTGAGTTGTTAAAAGTTTTGGAAGTAGGTAGTACGCGACTTCGTCGCGGATTCAAATGGTGGCGAGTCTATTAGGTTTGCAGCAATGGGATGTCATTGGAACTACTGAGATAGGCACCGCTAAGACTGCTCATGCTTTTATCTAGATTTCCTAGGATGATATATATATTTTGAGTTCCCCTTATGTTGTTGTCATGGCACCTAGATAAGTTGCACATTAGATTGAAGTTTGAACTACAAAGTTTTATCATTACTTGGGATAAGAGTTTTTTCCATAGTGGGAGGAGAATCTTACGAGTACCAAGTGTTTAAGATTATACATGGTTGTGAAGTTGTAATTGCAACTCCTGGACGTTTGCTCGATTATTTTTGGAGAGTCATTATGTCGTTTTGAATCAGTGTAATTAGGTTACTCTTGATGAAGCTGATCGTATGATCGATATAAATTTTAAACCACAAGTCATATAATGGTGATGAAGGACGGTGCCTACAAGTAATTTGAAGATGTGAAACGTACTTATAAGATACATGTTTGGTGCTACAATGTAACCTTTCATTTAGCGATTTGCTAAGAAACATCTGAGAATCATGTGTTACTATTGAAACTGCTGGTAAGGCTACTGAACTGAACTGATTACACATAATATGACAATGATTAAGGGGAATCAGAGAAATTTACCAAGTTACATAAGTTTCCCAAGGAATGAGAAGACGACAATTGTGTTTACCAACACAAAGAACCAACCGACTTTATTACTAAGAAAATTTAGAAAACAATGGCTATCGTGTGACAGTTCTTTATGGAGGGAAGTCATATGAACTGTGAGAAATTAGTGTGGAGGGATATGGGAACAAAGGTTTGATGTTCCTGATATAACAGTCTTGGTATATTGCCACAGAAGTGACCCTCACAATTTCTAGGATCTTTGAAACACTTAACTTACATGCATATGGCTTCATAGCCTTAAAACTCAATGCATAGTCGCGTTTGTTTCGTTGGGATGTATCTGTCGTTGTGTGTCTATATCTATGGTGCAAAAAATTAAGTTCCTAATAAAGTCGATAAGGTCAAATGATATTCCATAATTCATTGTTATCGGAATAGTGTCAAATATACACCAATGAAGATTTTGTGCATGTGGCATGTCTGTTTTGTCCCATCACATGTTCAAATGAGTGCCAACTTTTTTCATCTTCATTTTGCTTTGGAAAAAAATGTAACTCTATCATGGATCCCTGCTTAAGCCTTATGTCAAGTGAGCTTATCAAATATGCCAATACCCTGAAATTGTAATATCAAGTGCAATAGATGTAGCGGAAGATTGCAGAATGTACCTTTTAGAATTTAGTTTATGCAGGTAAGTTTAGTTCATAAGGAGGATTTGAGACATTATTCGAATTTTGAATCAAATGAGATAATAATATCTTTTGTGCATGATGGTTATGGCTAGATAGATATACATAAGCTCTTGACTAAGAAAATCATTTTACCCACATTCAACTTTTTATGGCATTGTCTGAGTGTGCTGCAGTTTTATTTTTATTTTTAATTGTTGTCCGATGAAATGAATGCACAATGAGAAAACTAACTTCATTGTTATCTAACTATAGATAACGCTAAATTAACAATGAGAAAACTGACTCCATTGAGACGAAATCATAATTGCATCTTATTGGAGATGCTTTCCTAATTGGCAAAAGTTGTATTTGACAACTTCAGTCTCCGGCTAACTCTAAATTTAAAGAAACAAAATTTCTTAGTTTTACCTAACCTTACGACTGCAATTGACACTTCAACACTAAAAGAGGTTTAAGGGT
This sequence comes from Papaver somniferum, assembly GCF_003573695.1. NCBI lineage: Eukaryota > Viridiplantae > Streptophyta > Magnoliopsida > Ranunculales > Papaveraceae > Papaver > Papaver somniferum. The sequence goes on from NC_039363.1 coordinate 109,494,018, forward strand.
TTTACCTAACAAAATTTCTTTTACGACTGCAATTAACTCGAGACATCTTAGATTAAGTTAACCATGCATGAAGCTTACACCTAGGCTTATCAAAAAAAGGTTGAGCCTTGGCCGTAGGCCGAGGTGATACCTAGTAGCAATACTAAGACAATACAGCAATACTAGCTAACCTGGTTAATTAATTAACTTACTTATCTAGATAGTCAGCTATACCAGCTATGACCTGGTTAGATTTCTTTGGATAGGTCTTCCACGAACTAGTTGCAACCTCGCCACTAGTCATATCTGAAAACTCGTTTAATCCACAAGTGGTGGAACGACCGCTTTTGTTCCACTGGTTGATAAAACGAGCGTTGCCCTTAAAAATACCAAACCTAAACTTAAAAGCTTTTTCATCTTCCACATCAAAATCGAGATCAAAATATGAGAGCCACTTCAAATACAGAGTTTGGAGCTTAGCCTCCGAATTGACAATATCATCGGTTACCTCTAGATATGTTCAATGATCATCATGAAAGATTATTATTACAGGAGTAAGCCATATGAGGAAAAGGAGAAAAACAAAATCTTCATATGCAGCTTTTACCTTCACGTAGCTTTTTAAGTTCTAGTTCATGGAGCTGAGCCTCAGCCTCATAATTCTCGGTTACCTTTAAAGCTATTTAATGATCACGAGAGATTATTAGAGTACAAGATGAGAAAAAGTTACAAAGGAGAAAAGCAAAGCTTAACGCATCTTCATATGCAGCGTTCAGTTACCTGCACGATTACGAAGTTCCTCTCTAAATTTTATAGAACTTATAAGATTAGGAGCGGATTTAGGAGGTTTTTGGCTTCCCAGAAACATAACATCTAGTAATCAGCAAGAGTAGTTGACAACAAGGAACCAATTCATCATACACATAAACCAAAAGAAATCGCACAAACCTCATTAGCTCCCTCAGCAATATCCTCCGACGGATCGATAATGGTACATGACGCCATACTTCATCAGTTGCGGGAAGCTTCAAAGTGCAAGTGGGAAATAACTTAATGATGTAGTGCACGAGATTGCATTGTGTTACCATGAAGAAAGGGAACGTTGAGCACGTGGTGGTAACTAGTTTTGGTTATTTGGTCTAAGTTTGATTAGTTTTGAGTTTATTTTAGTTAGTGAATAAGGAACATATCCTGGATTTATGTCACGATAGATATTCTCTTTATTAGAGAAGATTTTTAGCTTTAGTTTCTAAATATTGAGTTAAAATTGTGAAGTCTATATAAAGGCTGTGTCAATTATTCTTGGGTCAGATATTTAGGGAGAAAAGAAAACACTTCCAATTGAGAAGTTTTGATAAATGTGTGTGTTTCTATCGATCCTATACTAACATCCTACACTATTTGGTATTTAGAATCTGAGTATCGATCCTTCCAACATGGTTCATGGTAGAGGTCGGGGAGGTCCTCGCGAATCTTTGGTTGATGAGGTGACGGAGAGAAGTAGGTACGATGAACTCTCACGCGCGGTTGAGCTTCTCGCCGGTCAAGTAGCTACGTTGCTGCAATGACATGAGCGTCATCGACTTCCTACTGATGAATCAGACATCGAGCGAACCGATGATGATGAAGTTGAAAACCCATTTGCTGACCGTGAACGGGGGAACTTGCATCATGAACGTGACTCTAGATGGTGGGAATCTACATTTCGTGTGGAGATTCCTCAGTTTCATGGTAGTGGATTGACGCCGGAAGATTGCATCGACTAGTTTTTTACCGTGGAATAAGTGCTTAAATTTAAGAGGGTACCGGTTGCTCGTGTGGTTCCTCTTGTTACTACCCGCTTTCGAGGAAGGGCTGCTGTTTGGTGGCGGCAATTGAAAGCAACGCGTATACAACAAGGCAAACCAGCGATTTCATCTTGGGATAGGCTTGAAAAGTGTATGCGTGCAGCATTTTTACCTTTTAATTACACTCGAGACCTATATATTCGTCTTTAAAATCTTCGTCAAGTTTCTCGTTCGGTTGACGAATATACGAAGGAATTTTATGATTTGGTTACTAGATCGGGTATTATGGAGCCTGAAGAACAACTTGTCTATCGCTATATAGGAGGTTTGCGTCAAATCTTTCAAGACACTCTAAACTTGTTTGATTATTTTTCTGTTTCTGAAGTCCATCAGCATGCGTTGCGCTTGGAAAAACAATGGACCCGTCAGAATGTTACGTCTGCTGTTAGTCACCCTCATATGGTCCCGTTACAGAATGCTTCCGCAAGACAGGATGTTAGTTCTTCTTCAAAGTATGCTGCTAACTCATGTTATCGTTGTGGAGAGTCTGGTCATTTTGCGAAGGATTGTCGCAAAGTTGGCAGGCTGAATCTATCGCTGACACTAAAGAGAAAAAGGATGTACCACAAGAAGTATTTTTGCTTGGAGATCAAGGTGAGTGTTTAGTGGTTCTCCGTCATTCATTTTTTACTCCAAAAAATGATGAGCCATGGCTGCGAAAGAATATTTTTCAGACGACTTGTACCATTGGTGACAAGATTTGTTGTATGATAATTGATTCGGGTAGTTGTGAGAATGTGGTGTCGGAAGAAGCCGTCCGTAAGTTGAAGTTACAAACTAAAAAGCACCCTCATACGTACTATCTTCATTGGCTTAGTAAAGTTTCGGAGGTAACGGTATCTAAACGTTTCTTGTGAAATTTTCCATTGGCTCTTTGTACCATGATAGTGTTTGGTGTGATGTTGTCGTAATGGATGCTTGTCATCTACTGCTGGTAAGACCATGGAAGTATGATAGAGAAGTAGAGCATGATGGTAAGAAGAATTCTTATTCGTTTACATTTGATTCCACACGTATTACACTGGTCCCAATAAAAGAGCCGTTTTCGACAACTTCCTCTGTTACTGCTTCTAATATGCTGGTGGGACGTAATTATGAGACAAAAATGATGAATATTGGTTCATATACTAAACAAGCGGATCAACAAGTGTTTCCGTCTATGCCTGTCTTGCAGCCGATGCATATTACTGTCGAAACATTAATTCAGAAACCCCAAGGAACTCATATTTCTACTGGGCAGAACTTGTTTGCATCTTCCACTAAGTACAAGTCAGATGTGGATGTTTTTGTTCGTGATTTTATTTTCGCAGTGGTTACTAAAGATGATTTTTGAAAGATTGTCCCTTTGGAAGTCATTGAAGCAATCCATCCTAATGCTTTCCGTTTGAAGCTTCCAAGTCATATTCAAGCTGCAGATGTATTTCATGTGGGTCACCTTCTTCCTTATGAAGACTCGCTTGACGACCCGCCTAATTCGAGGGCGAATTTCCTTCTTCCATGGGAGAATGATGTAGTGCACGAGATTGCATTGTGTTACCATGAAGAAAGGGAACGCCGAGCACCTGGTCGTAACTAGTTTTGGTTACTTGGTCTAGGTTTGGTTAGTTTTGAGTTTATTTTAGTTAATGAATAAGGAATATATCCTGGCTTTATGTCACGATAGATATTCTCTTTATTAGAGAAGATTTTTAGCTTTATTTTTTAAGTTTTGAGTGAAAACTGTGAAGTCTATATAAAGGTTGCGTCAATTATTCTTGGGTCAGAGATTTAGAGAGAAAAGAAAACACTTCCAATTGAGAAGTTTTGATAAATGTGTGTGTTTCTATCGATCCTATACTAACATCCTACACCACTTAATTAATTACCATGAATAAGAACGAAGTAGGGAACACCAAACAACAACCGATCTACAATCACACAAAATGATTATGTTTTCTCATTCACATAAACAAAAAAAAAAATCATGAATCTAAAAACAAAAACAAAAAATGCCTTCACTACAATTGCATGTGAGACTATCAGATGTGCAAATCCATTCCATTTGAACTTCACTAACCAAAATCAAATAACTACACCATCCAAGGGAAGCCACAAGGACCCTAAATCACACGAGAACAACAAGTAACAAAAATCTCCATTTTCACTAAAAATTAGCATCTCAAAACAACAATAAACAACATCATAGAGCTTCCATGAAATAATTATCAAGGAAAATAAGGTACTAGAGAACACCAACAACCGATAACAAACTAACATTTGTTATAATCTTCTCATAACCAAAACACTAGAAAATATCATAACCAAACACTGGAAAATAGTATCGGTAGAAAATTAGCATCTCAAAACAACAATAAACAGCATCATAGAGCTGCCATGTAATAATTACCAAGGAAAATAAGGTACTAGAGAACATCAACAACCGCCAACAAACTAAGATTTGTTATAATCTTCTCATAACCAAAACATCATCAATCTCAATTGTATTCTTATGAATCTAATTATGTAAAACCTCCGGCATGCATTGAATATAATTGTATCAAGATAGGAAAATCTATTCCTCGAACTTCTGATGTAGGGCATCTTCCTATAACGTGTCAACTATTATAGTTGATCCCTTTTCGTTTGTATCAACAATGATTGTTGATCCCTTACGTCTATTTTAGTTTGCTTGCTCTGCAAGTCCTTTACTTTCCTAGTTTATGTGGAATTCCCTTTTCCTTCTTTTAGTAGGTTATTGTAGAACCTATTTAAAGGCTATTCCTTTTTGTTTAGAGAATACAATTTTATTATTATCAATCAATATTATTATCGTTTAATACGATTCTCTTTTATCTCTTTTATCTTTTCTTTGATCTCTTCATTAATATCGTCAATTCTCATCCTTTTCTTCCCTTCTCATCACCTGCAATCTCCGTATTTCCTTCTTCTCTTATCGTACTACATTAGTTGGTATCAGATACAGAGTTTTTAGATTCCTATCTAGAAACAGATCCTTAAACCCGTTTCTGCAACTCAAACCCTATATAAACAAAAAAAAAAAACCCAGTTTTCTTATTCTCGTTTTTTATCATGGAAAAAGTAAATATGGAAGATCTTTTGCAGCTTCGACTAGGATTATCAACAAGAATTGAAAAATTAACGAGACAGTAATGAAGCTTCGTCGTTTGATTTATCCTCGTGTAGAAGATCAAAGGAAACTAGATAGGATTTATTATGTCAGAGAAGATGAAAAGCAAAATTTGGAGAAGCTTGAAGATTATCTGATTACTATCGCTCAACGTGAAAGGGCTGAAACTAAACGTAAAAAACCTGAAAGGTTTAATATTGCCTTGACTGAAGTTAGACGTTCACTGGATTTGACCAAACTTTCCGGTAAATAAGTTCAAAAGAATACATCGTCTTCTAATGGTTCTGTAACTGTTTCAGCTACCTCAATTAACACAGAGGAGATGGAAATTGTTGTTCCCGTCGAAGAGATAAAAGCTACTTCTGAAGAGAAAGATGAAATTCAGGATAAACAAGTTTCGTCTTCAACTCAAGAGGTTTTATTTTCATCTATGGATGTTGAAGATGTTTCTATTACACATGTTTGTGAAGAAGAGAACATGGTTTCTAACGAAAATCAAGTTAACAAAGATTCAATTGCTTCTCAAGAGATTAATGATAAACCAATTACAAGAGCACAATTTGAAGATTTTGTAGAATGTTTTAGACAGTCCAATGAAGTTCCGTTTGAACCAGTTATTATTATAAAGGTTACTGCTGAAAAGAGCAAAGACGATCAAGATGATCCTTTTCTTACTAAAGAAAATCATCTCAAGGTTTCGCATGATACACAGGAGTTTAATGATTCATCCTCAACTCACAAGGATTCGACGTCATCTGATGACAATGGAATTGGTTCTGTTACTTCAGTTGGTCAAGATTGTATTGGGTCTACTACTGATAAGGACAAAGTACCGCATTTTTCTCAAGAACTTATTGGTAAGTCTTCGGATCTTAGTCTGATAACTTCTGATGTTGCTATGAATGTTTTATCTATTGTTCATAATACTCAAGCTCTTGATCAAGTGGATACACGAATGGTATTGCATGCAACCCTTAACAAGGTTCAACTGATGGAATTAACCCAGCAAAATTCTTTTGTTTTATCTGATATGTCTATCCATGTGAGTGAACAACTATCTCTGAAATATATTTTTATTGAAGATTTTATTGGTATACAAGTTTTAGCTGAAAGGTTATTGTCGGGTTTGAAAAGCCTCATGTGCATTGTACGTGATAAGATTTGCATTGAAGAGACTTTTTTAGAATGTTCTACACCAAAAGGTATAAGATGGAGTTTTCCTAAAGTCTTTTCTACCACAGTGACGGCATCCCAGTATAATGTTCAAAGAATTACACTTAGCATTGGATCTAATGTTCGTGATACTAATGGATTAGAAGTGATTATAGCTGCAAGACCATTACAAGGAGACAAACATCTTTTAAACGATACTGAACTGATTATAGTTCAAGATGATCCGAGATGGCCTTTGAAGACAACTCAAGTTGTTTTTAAGTCTTGGCATAACAACGGCAACATTTTTTCTTTGAAATTTCGTGTAGAATCTCTTTGGCTAATTTCAGTGGCTGCTAGCAGTAAGTGTCCGAATTTGAGTGTGTATAGAGAGGCACTGATAATGGATCCATGGTGCCAAGATGTTTGTCGTACCAAGTTCAAGGAAGTTGATATTTTGCTGCCACAAAAGTTAGTAGTTTTTAATACTGTTCACTACTATAGCAGCGCGTGGCTAAATGTCACAGTAGACGATGACTTTCTTTGTGCTGCTGATGCACTTCAGTTGGTTTGTTTAACAAGTGATATCGACAAGTTTTGCATCAGTAGAAGTTTGAATTCCTGTATAAAGGTTATGAGCTTTTGTTCCGATGTCATGGAAACAGATGTTGTATTCAAATATGATGCTTGTAATGTCTATAGAACAACATCTGTTACTCACTGGGAACCTGATCACAAAAAGTTTCGAGTTATGTGTATCGATATCTTAAATTCTAATGCACATATGATGGATGCTCACGCCCACCGAAATCTTACGCTTGAATTGGAGAATCACTGTGTTGAACAAGGTAGTGTGAATTTTCGAACTGGTGGTAGCATGAATAAATACTTCCCTATAGAGGGGAGCCTAAATACTTGTCATCCAGTTGGAGCACTTGAACACCCATAATATTCCTGATGGCAGGGATAAGTTTTGGGTTAGTGTTCTTACTGAAGAAGACTCCATATTTGTGAAGTTTATTAGCTGACCAGAAGTTTCCCCAAAGATATTTAGAATATCCATAATGTTATGTGTTTCAATCATGTTGGCTTTGCAAAAGACCATACAACCATCAACAAAAAGAAGATGGTTGATGGAAGGTGCAGCCTTGCATATCTTGATTCCAGTTATGAGACCCAGTTCCTCAGCATGAATGAGAGCTATAGAGAGAGTTTCCATGCAGAAAAGGAACAGATATGGAGATAGGGGATCTCCTTGTTTTAAGCCCCTAGAAGGCTTGAAGAAAGTATCTGGAGATCCATTAATAAGGACAGCTGAGGTAGTGTTGGATATGCACTGTTGAATTTTGTTGCACTACTGATCATTGAAGTCAATCTTCTTCATAATGGTTATTAGAAAGTTCCAATCCACTCTGTCAAAAAATTTTGCCATGTCAATTTTGACGTCCGTACTCCCATTTTCACCTTGCTTTCCTCTCTTTGTCCTCATAGTGTGAATGATCTCATGGGCAATGTCAATGTTATATGAGATTTGTCTACCTGGCTTCGAACATGCTTCCTTTCTTTTCCCAAATACTGGCTTCCAACAGGCCTAAGATTTCAGCTTCAGCGTTCCTGGCTACCTCTGGGATGACTTTGCAGCCAATATACTTACCTACAATATCATGGAGTTTGGAATAAAACTTCCAGCTTCCAACTTATAGCCAACTGCTCCGTTGAGATACCACGGAAAACCCCTCGATTATGTAGCCAATAAGCCACCGTAAGCTTGCCCGTATCGATAATCTCTTCATCTCTCTTACTAACATCTTTAAAAGCTCTAGAATTACCTTGGTCGGCCAATTATTAGACCGCTACACTCTTTCTTGAGGAATAAACTGATAGGGTGAAGAGTTGTTGAACGTAGCCATTGGTACCAGTCTTTAACAGTGAAAAAACCTGAAGAAGATTATACTGTATAGGGAACATTTTTTTTTTTATTGTCACCTGAGCAATTAAATCTTGAATTCCAACTCGGACTGAGGTTGGTTAGTTCGATAAACATTAAAGAAAACATGTAAGAATACACTGTCTTATTGATTTTCATCCATCCATTCACTAAAAGTATGCTTATATACATGTATGTCAGATATATTAGAGTTAAGACGTACTGAGACCCGAAGCTGTTACATCCAGGCCAAATGGGCTAGTCAAGATATGGGATAAGAGGTGGTGCCCCGGAAACCGTAGATTAGCATGGGGTTATTTGTTGTGCAGTCACGGATGGGTGCCATATCACTTCCTCTCTCCATTTTTTCATGTCTCGTATCTGGACCATGGTGTTTGCCTTTGGTTTTGCCCAAGTATTAGTGTTTTCGTACCGAGACATAGATAATTATTAGGATGAGTAATGATTACATTTTATGGTTATCAAAGACTAAGGAAAGAAAATGTTGACATGACCACCAGTTAGGGAAGTTCCTATGGGTATTTGTTCATTTTGTTCTCACTATGGGCTCAACGAACTTGAAAAACTGATGGAAAAACCAATAAATTTGATGGTTTTTTGAGTGCGGTCGTAGATTACCCACGCGCTTAACGAACAACCGCGCGGCAGCACCAAACACACTGACAGGTGATCCAAAACCGGACGGTTTTCCTACAAACGCCAGCGGCTGTAGTAAATCCTCCAACGGGTGATCCAAAACCGCCAATGGCTAAATCTGGATGGCTGAAAAATCTTATCATCTAATGGCTAGAATTTTGAGTTCTATAAATACTCCTCATTTCAACTCCAAATTCACACATTCCACACCTCTAGTCTCTTTACTCTTCTTCTCTGAGCTTAAAAAAAATTCTTCAATTCAACAAACTTCTCGAAAGATGTATCGTCCCTTGTTAGTTCGGCGAGCTCCGTATACTGCAGAAGAGGATGAAGCTATTTTCAGAAATACTCAGCTTGCTTCAGCAAACAATCCATGGGTGAATTTCTTGGCAGTTATTCACGAAGGGTTCTGCAGTGACACCCGTAATCCGAGTCGACGTGCTATATGCGACATAGAAAAATCGTTTTAGTACAATTAAGAAAGAAATAAGTGAGTCTGTAGTTGTAACTATGCAAGCCGATCGATATAGACTGAGAAGTGAAACTGATGCTGAGATGGTAAGAAAATCCTTAGCTGAATGGAGAAGATGGAAAAATATGGCTTTTCCTTTCGAAAATTGTTTCAAAATCCTTAAGGTGTTGAACAATTTCAACCCCTTACTTGTAGTTGTTGTTCCGCCTAGTACTTCTCACCGGTGAAACTAATGTAAAACGTAAATATATGTAATTTCATTTAAACAAACCATCGTACTTTTAATTGATTAAAATTAGAATTAAAAATGCAGCAGAATTAAAAATTACAATCTCTCTAACATCGTTCATCATTATCTCACTCAACGTTATCTTCGAGGAATGGAGTCAGCCATTCTCCAAGACCTGGGATATCCCCACTTGCCAACATATTTGATAAATTTGTATAAGAGTAAAAAACTGGTTGAAGAACACTATGCGATTGGAAAGCACTCGGTCCTTCAAACATATAAGATGTTTCTTATGGTGGTGGAGGTTTAACAGTTAGCAAGAATCATTTGGGTTGAAGGGAGAGAATGATGATGAAATGCGCCTAGCATATGGGTGAATTACTTGAGGTTGAAATATAGGCACAGTTTGTGGTGAAGTAATGTGCGGTACTTGTGTTTCTCCCACCATTAAATCATTCACGTGCCATGATATGTTGCTCCTGATAAGATCAGAAGTCTGTGAACGCCCATCATCATTTACATTTAGAATCAATCCAAACATTGTGTTTGTCTGCCATTAGTGACACATATTCAAGTGTATAGCCCTAATTTGCCGATTCAGCCAATACATATCGTTAATTTTTCTCTTTAACTCTTCGTTACTGGCATCCACATTGTAGTAAGGATAATCACGTTCCATAGCTTGGGAAACAATGGGGATCGTGGTTGGATCACCTTGTGGAGTAATACTTGGCATCTCCCAATGAATTTCGGGAAAATTTGACGAAGATGATGAAGTACTTGTACCCATGGTGGGGTAAGTCATATAACACGAATCTTCCGGAGGCGGATGGCTAGGAACGATATTTGCATCATGAGCCATACGTGATAACCCTGAGAAATCAAACCTATAGATGTTCATGTTGTGTGTACCAATTACAAGCTTCACAATCGACTTGTACCAGCTGACATACTGCGCTTCATCAATATCCCTTCGTGTGTTTATTTCACACCTTTCCCACGATAATATTCTTAGTCGATCAAAATCTGATGCAGAGGTTTGCATATGTGGTGGCGTGTTAATTGCAATTGCATAGATCCCACGTAACTGGTACATCAGTCTTTATCCCAGGTAACAAACCCCTCTATCCATTCCTGGAGTGTAAAAAATAAC